>NC_053124.1:31043841-31350492 GCF_010015445.1 Perca fluviatilis
AACTACACTGACTGCACTATATTTCTTGTATATTGCATTGCACTTTTTGCTCTTCTTGCATCTCTGGTTGGACGCAAACTGCATTTTCGTTGTCTTTGTACTTGTAAATTTCCTGTACTGCACACTGACAATAAAGTTGAATCTAATCTAATCTAACATTATAGGGACTATTCATTCCGTTTGTTTTCTCTATAAACAGAAACTCGGGTGAGAACTGTGGCCTTACTCTTTTATCTCCTCTGTGGTGTCCCGGAGGCCGTCGTAGTTGTAATCGAAGATGGGTCCTGAGAGGACGTTGACGCCGTTGTTTTCCTCTGCGTAACGCCTCAGCAGCGTCCCCTGCAGGTAACTCCACATTCCTGCAGACAGAAAGAAAGAAAATGGATCAGATGCAACACAGAGCAAAAACTAACCTTTTTTTTTTAAGTACCAGGTACAAGTCCCAACGAGGGCTGTGCAATTAATAGATTTTTGATCGTGATTACGATTTCGTCTCCTAGCAATCACAAAAATAATGTAATTATTTTGCACATTATGTTTTGCAAAAAAAAAAAAAGTTAAATGGGAGAATATTATGCTCATTTTCAGGTTCATAATTGTATTTAGAGGTTATATCAGAATAGGTTTACATGGTTTGATTTTCAAAAAACACCATCTTTTTGTTGTACGCACATTGCGCCACCTCTTTTTTTCACTCTTTTTTTTTTTCTTTTTTTTTTTCAAAAAGTGTTTTTTCTTTCTTTTTGAAACAAGCGAAATTTTTTTTATTAAAAAAAAAAAAAAGAAGTACAACAAAAAAAAAAAAAAAGAACACTATAAAATTAATTTATTTTTTTTTATAATAAATAAAAAAAAAAAAAAAACAACAAAAAAAATAAAAAAAAAAATAAAAAAATTATTTTTTTATCTGGCAAATGGCATCGGTAGCGGTTCTGAGGCGGATAAGCGATCTTTCATCCAACCTGGGGATTAAACCGGCAACCTCCGGTCCCAAGCTCGCTCCTTCAACCACTAGCCCACCACTAGCCGATCACAATGCCGTTATCGTAAATTTTTAACCAGCATTTGGATTAGTGACCGTCAAAAGTGTTTAAAGTTTAAAAAAAAAAATTTCAATTAATTAGAGGTTTACTAACTGAGCAGCTTTGTATGAGAGAATTTTAAATAACAAAAAAAAGAAAATTCTGTATTTTTGATATAGCTACACACAATATTTCTGTTTTTAATCACGGGACTTTTACTCATTTATTTCTTAGAGTGTGGATTAAATATCAGCAAAGGATTCCCCCAGACGGAACGTTGATTTTAATTTAATTGGATAACTAAATAGTTACAGTACATCCATATTTAAGCAATCAGTTAAATGCAAATCACTGATTTAATTCCACTAATTGCTTTATAAGTACACTCTTTGTCTGAACAAGGGAACACAGCTGCAGAAGAACAGGGAGTACAAAACAATTGGGGAAATGACCAAAGCAAAGTTTTTCTGACGATGGTTAAACATCCTTAAATGGCCTCGAAAAATAAGTGTTTCTAATCAGTTAGAAGATCTTTATGTCATTAAAAAGGGGGGTTTGTGGGAGGGTGAGCTCAGTCATGATGAACCACTGATCTCAGAACTGAAGCTTTAAATGTTCCAAGTAAACACCATTTACTGGAGGTTTCCTCCTTAAGTGTGATTTATAGGCTAGTGACAAATGGTCAAAAAGGGCTTTAGTTTTTGAGATACCCCTACCGGAGGTAGAACTAAACCCAACAATGTTTTTCCTCATCTCTAAGGTATCCCATATATGAAATGGATTCTTGGCTAAAAATATTTTACTGCTAAGATTGTTAAATTAACATATATTGTAATACACCCCCAAACCAAAAAAGGACTAAAATATAGCCTGTCCGTATGGGAGTTAAGGCATATAAACTAATGCAGATCAATCACACAAGCTCTGAGAGCTTTGAAACTTGGCACGTTTGTAGTCAGGAAGTTGCTTCACCTACTAGAAAAGACAGGATGTGAATATCTTGATGTATGGAATAAATAGAGATATAAACACATACCTAAAATAGGCGAACATGCAAAAAATGAATATCTATGCAGAATGGATGAAACATTTCATATGGCACCTTATACTATACAGTCCATATGGAAACAAAGATTGAAATCAAAACACCTTACCACAGCACAAATAGGAGACCAGGAGTCAGGATTGCAGTTTGACCTAAATGAGCCTTTTAATAAAACTATAACTTAACACAATACAAATGAAATGACTGTCTTAAATCAAACAAATGGCAATCTAACAAAACAAACACTGTGAGGGGGAATGAGCCCACTCCTCACCTCACTGAATCTCAAGCTCTTCTCAAGCTGTTTTTTTCTAGCAGCAACCATTTGGAACATGAACTGCTTTTGGTAGCCATTCTGGGGGTTAGGGCATCTCCAGTGGCCACTTTGGGGAGGTCAGCCCCCCATGATGTTACAACTGCAACACACCACTGTCACTCATCTGGGTTCCAGAGAAGAGGTTTGACCAGGTGGCTGTGACGCCACACTACTGTTTGGTACAAGGCTCTAACAAGGCTCTAAGCACTTGTTATCTTGTAGTTGTAGTTGTTGCCCTTGTAGTGCCTTGTACCAAACCGTAATGTGGCGTCACAGCCACCTGGTCAAACCTCTTCTCTGGAACCCAGATGGTAGAGGATGGAGGCTCAGAGAAGATGGGTGCATTGAACCTGTGATGTTCCAGAAGGTACCAGCACCTAAAGAAGTTAGAGACATCACCCACCTCTACTGTAAAGACGGAAACTGCAACGATGCCACCAAATGCCAGTGTATTTCAGTGGGCTTGACCTGCACAAAGTTTTGCTCTTGCCCTTTCACAGACTGTCAAAATATTTCACTGATGACAATGCAGATGAGCGACAGTGGTGTGTTGCAGTTGTAACATCATGGGGAGCTGACCTCCCCAAAGTGGCCACTGGCCCAGTACTGGCGATGTAGGTGCTGACAAAGCTACATAGAGCAGCCTTGTTTCCACTGACCCTGAGGTATTTTCTGTAGTTTGGAACACTTGTTTGTCCTGTGATGATATGTGTTTGTCTGCTGGTTTGAAGGTTGCCTCTTCTTTGTCTATCAAGATCTTTGACTGAGTGTTGGTGGTCAAATATATCAAACAATATAACGACTATGATACGACTTGTATAGCTTGCTGCAGAACTGGGACAGCACCATATATTCTTGTGACAGCAAACCATACCATTTATAGTAAAGCACAACAGATCTTGTGGAGCAAATCACCGGCCTTACAAGGAAAGATCACAATGAGACTGGGAGGTATGCATATCACGATGGCTTATCTAGCAAGGATCGGAAAGCTCAGTGGCGATGGTGGACTCTTTGACATACTAACTGAGTCAGATGTGTATGCAGAGGGAACATCTCGACAGTTGCTTCAAGGGAAACAGCTAGCAAGAGGAGTAAGAAGCATAAAGCTAGCCTCTGAGGCTCCTACATCGCCAGTACTGGGCCAACGAAAATTTCTTCAGGGAACACTGTCATCTTAGCTGGTGGTTTTGAATATGGTCAGGAGGTTAAGAGGGTTAGCATTTCAGGCATTGACTGCTTGACAGATCTTTACAGTGACCAGGAAGTGGCTGACACAAGGCTGGTGTTACATGCAATACATCTTGCACAGTCACATTCTCGTCTAATTGTCAAATGTGATGATACAGATGTACTAGTTTTGCTTCTGTACTATTCAAGCAAAGGGATGATTGGATCCTCAGCAGTGTTTCTGCACTCTGGACATGGCCTTAAGGAAAGATTCATCCCTATCTGTTTGATCGCTCAGAAGCTTGGAGCAGTGCTTTGTGAGTGTTTACCTGCATGCCACGCCCTCACGGGTTGTAACACCACAAGCACTTTGTACAGAATTGGGAAGGCCCCTGCCCTCACAAGACTGAAGACCCATCTTTGTAAGTTACAGGAAATTACTACATTTTGACTCTCTGGTAGCTTGGAAGAGGCTTTGCCTGTGGCAAGAAGGTATGCCCTCCCGTATGGCCAAAAGGAAAAGGTGGATGGGCAGCCTTGTACCAATCTGGATGAGCTGAGGTACAGATTAGCATCAGATGAGTGACAGTGGTGTGTTGCAGTCGTAACATCATGGGGGGCTGACCACTAGAGTCCGGATCGGGCCCAATTTTTCTGTCCGAGCCCAGCCTGCGTCCGACAGAGCCGTGACCGAGCCCGGCCCGAGCCTGACAGGCATTAAGAAATTTGTGTCCGAGCCCGACCCGAGCCCGACCCGAGCCCGACAGTTAAAATCTCATTTTTTCCTCATACTAATGACACATGTAGGCTACGTTTTTGTGTGGAAAGCCAGTTTTTATTAAGCAACTATAGGAAGGCATTCGGCAATTGTCAACAGATGAGCGCATCAGCGCACACGGGGCAACAAGCACATATTAATAAGATGTTAAGATGTTCAATGTGTTAACCTCTCCTCATCGCTTCGTTTCCAACCGTGATCAGAAAACCAGGGGAGACTCTCCAGGGCCCACGTTATAACTTGAATATCATTGGGGTTAAAATCCCGTTTCTGGTGAGCAAATGACTGAACTTGGCTTTCAGTCTGGGGTTTATTTCGGACACCGCACACACTGTGTACAACTCTGCTCTGGTTGCAGCTACACGTCTGCTTCTTCTTTCTTCTGCCCACTTACCACACACACATTTCTTTAAACCAATCACAGTCGTCTTGGGCGGCGCTAAGCGCCGTACAGAGCCACGGCGCCGCTGCAAAATAGCCTTGGGAAGGAACTTGTTTTGGTGGAACGCGTGTACGTTCAAAAGTTGTTTTAGTCGTGCAACAGAAAACTCAGATTGGACAGATAGTCTAGCTAGCTGTCTGGATTTCCCCTGCAGAGATCTGAGGAGCAGTTAACCATAGTCCTCACAAATCCACCGGAGGTTAGAACGCCAACACAAAGAGAGCGGAAGGGGACGTACATCCGGCCGAAAAGAGTGACATCCGGCGGAATTTCCGGCAGCAACGGACCAATCCCGGAAGTGGAACATCGTGGATATAGACTAATGGAGACCAAACCAGATAATTAAAACTAAGGACTACATTTCCCCCTCTTCTCATTTCCTGGTTCTCCTTCTCCATGAACAACATGAAATCAAGGAAAGGGTTACCTTCTCCTGCTCCTGTCGATTCCGGTGCTAAATCGATACTTTTAAAACGGTGCCGGTGCCTAAACGATGCCTGAACCGGTACTTTTCAATAAAGTTAAAAAAAAAGAAGAAAAAAAATAAGGGTAGTAAACAACAGTCAGTGACTTGTTTATTGCTAAGGCCATGGTCAAAATTAAAGATTTAATAACAATGTAATAACTATAACAATAACTTATTTCACCAGTATATTGCTGTTGAACCCCAGATGGGAAAAGGGTATTTTACAATTACTGTGAATGCACCACGAGGCTACCTGTTTTAAATGAAGCACCGTCTGTGTGCTGTTTAATTCCGATTACATATAAACATACTGTATATCTATGAATTCCGACACACGCGGCTGCTGCGGCCCCCCCCCAAGCGTTTTTTTGGTGCCCTCTCCCCCCCCCCCCCACCCCCAAACACCCCCCTTTTTCCTTTTTTTCTTTTTCTTTCTTTTTTTTTTTTTTTTTTTCCCCCCCACCCCCAACCAACACAAAACTTTTAACTTTGTTGGGTGAAGCGGAAAAAAAAACAACCACACCACACAACCCCTCCTTTTTTTTTTTTTTTTTTTTTTTTTTTTTTTCCCTTTTCTCCCCTTTCTCCTTTTCCCCCCTTCCCCACCACCCCCCAAACCTAACTGAAAACATGTCTTATATTTTAGATTCCTCAAAGTAGCCACCCTTTGCTTTTTTTGATAACTCTGCAAACCCTTGGTGTTCTCTCAGTGAGCTTCATGAGGTAGTCACCTGAAATGGTTTTAACTTCACAGGTGTGCTTTGTCAGGGTTAATTAGTGGAATTTTTTCCCCTTATTAATAAAAAAGCAAAGGGTGACTACTTTGAAGAATCTAAATTATAAGAAATGTTTTCAGTTATTTCACACTTTTTTGTTAAGTACATAATTCCATATGTGTTCATTCATAGTTTTGATGCCTGCAGTGAGAATCTACAACGTAAATAGTCATGAAAATAAAAAGGAAACACATTGAATGAGAAGGTGTGTCCAAACTTTTGGCCTGTACTGTACGTCGTCAAGCTCAGTTGGAGGCTGCGCGGTAACGCTCAGCCATCACCGGAAAAAGTGCTTCTAATTGACCTCACTGGTCTCGTCGAAGTCTATGGCGTCGCTGTGTCCGTTTATTTCACTGTCTATGGCAGTGGTTCCCAACCTGGGGTCCGGGCACCCCTTAGGCAAAGATCACAGGGGGTGCGCAAGTCTTTATCTGGTTTGAAGTTGAGGTAAAACAAATATATTTGCACGTTAAACAAATTATGATAATACACTAGAATATATAATGTGTACAAAAGTCGGTATAAAAACTATATATTTTTGTTCTCGCTTAAAATTGGAGACAGGCTACTTAGTAGGCCAAACTCATCTGCTAGCTGCTATCATCCTCGTCTTTCCTGCCGCCACGGCATCACTATTTTATGAATGAAAGATGGCGGAGAAATGTAAAAGTCCTGATATCTATATATACCTCTGTATCAAAAAAGAAAGTAAGGCTCTATCTCGAGAGTTACCTCAACTTCGGTTTTGAACTTCGGTATCTCCACGTGCCTACGTACGTGCCCACGGCATCGATTTAAAGCAGAAGCATGAATCAGCCTTTTATCTTGATGATAACACATCTATTTCCCAGCCTGAAGAAAGAAAGAAATTCTCCAGACACACACTCTGTTTACAGAGCTGACGACAATGATGAATTATGTGTATCTGTATGAGACGGCGATTCAGAGAGAGAGAGAAAGAGAGTGTGTGTGTGTGTGTGTGTGTGTGTGTGTTTTGTCCTGATAAGGCTTCTCTTTCTCTAGAAACAATGGGTATCAGGCTGTCCTGGCTCAGACCTGACATCACCACGCTGCTGTCTCTCTGTCTCATGTGATAACTTTGAACCCTTGACAAAAGCTCTTTTTTTTTTTTTTTTTATTATTCAGAGGATTCAACTTGACATTCGGGTTTGAGGTTGACACATGCACATTTTGGTACAGCACCAAAATTTCCCCTGAGCTTCTTGTTGAAATTCATCTAAAAATCACAGTTCACGGAATTTATATCCCTGTAAGACTTATTGGGATTTCAGACGTTCCTCTATTTTGTCCACCAGTTTGAAACCTCCGCCGGGATGAATGTCATGTCGATCCGTTACAGTTCAGTTAACGGGTTTAGGAAAACGCTTCCGGGTCCCAAACTTGTATTTTGGAAAATAAACCTGTATCGGCCCTATTATACGACGATCCCATGACTAAACACTTTATAAAACAAAGAAAAGCAGCTACTGAAATGTATTATTTATTTCTGACGTTCGTAGTCATCAGTCTTATTTATCATATAATCAATAATATAGCGAGAGTAGAGGGAGGCAGGCCAGTACAGCCCGATCCGGTTGGGGAGAGTTCTAGCCCGACCAGGCACCTCTCTTTAACCTGCCTCTCTTAGTTATGCTATTATAATTCTAGACTGCCGGGGAAGTTCCTTCCTTCCTATGACACACTGAGCTGCGCTCTCACCTCTGTTTTCACTTGTTTCCTTTTGTATGCATCCTGTCCCAGAAATGCTTGTTACTAACGTAGCTCTGGGGAGTTTACTCCCCGGAGTCCTTATGTGTCTTCTTGCATAGCTTAGCATAGCTCTGCGATTCTCTGCAAATTCCCGGCCGCGTCCTGCCGCGTCTGCCGCATCCACCCATGCTCTGCAGCGCCACGTTACATCCCGCAACGCCCTGCTGTGATGTTCATACGCACAGAGTAGTCAGGATCCGGTATTGGAGACTGCACTACTCAGTATGACACGATGTGCCCTGCTATGACATGAACTTCCACGATGACCTTCGAAGTCACTGTTCCATTATCTTTAATGTGACTATTATCGCCACTGGTCATCACACCCCCAACCGGCCCCGTCAGACACCGCCTACCAAGAGTCTGGGTCTGCCGAGGTTTCTTCCTAAAAGGGAGTTTTTCCTCGCCACTGTCGCAATAGCCACTGCTAATGCTTGCTCTTGAGGGAATTACTGTAATTGTTGGGGTTTTGGAATTTATAGAGTGTGGTCTAGACCTACTCTATCTGTAAAGTGTCTCGAGATAACTCTTGTTATGATTTGATACTATAAATAAAATTGAATTGACGTTATTTGTTGTGGTTATGGCTCACACCGGGGCATGATCAGTAAAGAGTTAAAAAAAAAAAAAGGGACAGCGACAGAGCATGGGTGAAAACTCAAGTCACCCTCGGCCACCCATTCACATACTGGCCCTCTTACTCCTACACAGGTATGCAATGTCTATTTTATTGTTGAAATACATTGCAAGATGTGGTTTTACATCAATATATGAATTTACTTTGGCAGGCGTTCTGCTAATGTTAAGGTAGCTTTATTAAAAGCATTCTGTACACCACTATATACTATATACTTCCCACTTGTGCGGCGTTTTTAAAAAAAAAAAAAAAAAAAAAATAAAATATATAAATTATAAAAAAATAATAAATTTTTTTTTAAAAAAATATTAAATTGTTTTTTTTTATTAAATTTTTTTTTTTTTTTTTTTATTTTTTTTTTTTTTTTTTATAATTTTTTTTTTTTTTTTTTTTTTTTTTTTTTTTAAAAAAAAAAAAAAATTTTTTTCTTTTTTTTTTTTTTTTTTTTTTTTTTTTTTTTTTTTTTTTTTTTTTTTTTTTTTTTTTTTTTTATATTTAATAAAAATATTATATTTTTTTTTTTTTTTTTTTTTTTTTTTTTTTTTTTTTTTTTTTTTTTTTTTTTATTTTTATTTTTTTTTTCATTTTTTTTTTTTTTTCAATTCCCTTTTCACCTTTTTTTCCTTTTTTCTTTTTTAACCTTCCACAATTTTTTTTTTTTTTTTTTTTTTCTTTTTACTATCAAAAAAGAAAAAATTAAAACCTCTTTTTTAAAAGGGGAAATTTTTTTTTTCCCCTTTTTTTTCTTTTTTTTTTTTTTTTTTTTTTTTCTCCCCCCCTCCTCCTCCTCCTTTTTTCTTTTTTCCCCCCCCGTATTTTGAAATAAGTTGCGTCTTTCTGTCACTTGCTTCCAAAATAAAACGTTCTGGGCAAATCAAGATCTTTCCAACACGAGGCGGTGGTGCTCAAACATTACCACTTTTGTCCATGGGGGGGGGATATGGGGGCTGCCAAAATCATCACAAAATAAAAGTTCCTTGTTGTTACTTTGAAGGTGTAAATAAGATGAAAATGTGCTTGTTTCATGTTTTGCAGCTCCTTTTTTGTACGTAGCTTTTCTGGAGGTCTGATTGGCTCTTACTCTGCCTCTTATGTCTTAATCTGATATTAACACAAATGAAGGGTGCAGACATTTTGCCTGACTCTTCCAAATATTAACTTGCTCCATTGTTTTAGTCTTATGTTGACATTTTTTGGGGCATTTCTTACACATTTCTTCCCTTCAGGGTTTCCCACAGGTTTCTGTAAGACTTTTTAAGACCATTATGAATTTTAAGATCTATATCACGACATTAAAAACAAAGTCAGATGGCAGAAACCTGGAAACAATTGAGTTGGTCTCATTTGTAGTCATAATACAGCAAATTATATTTGGACTAGCGACAGAAAGAACTACAACACAACAGAATGACAAAAATAATAAACATTCTCAAGCGCTGTGGGAGCATTTCAATGAGCATTTGAGGCAGCGTCACATGGACGTCGGAAAATTGAGACCTGTTTAAAATTATTTAGGACCTAGAACACAATACTTCAGCTCATATTATGCTTTTTGTCTTTTTCCCTTTCCTACTGACTGGCTAGTAGTCCTTACCTAGCTACTGTCAGGGCACACCCTCATACTCTGCTTCTGACTGGCTAGTAGTACTTACCTAGGTACTGTCAGGGCACGCCCCCATACTCTGCTTCTGACTGGCTAGTAGTCCTTACCTAGGTACTGTCAGGACACGCCCTCATTCTCTGCTTCTGACTGGCTAGTAGTCCTTACCTAGGTACTGTCAGGGCACGCCCTCATACTCTGCTTCTGACTGGCTAGTAGTCCTTACCTAGGTACCGCTCCCAACAAAGATGGAACAGAAGTGCGATGTCTCACTCTGTAGCTAAAACAGAGAGCTCAACACACAGGGTGAAAAGAGGAGCTGCAGCAATGTGCAGTACAACAAAAATATGGTATGTTTTGAAAGTTGAACCATGTAAACCTATTCTGATATAACCTTTAAATACAATTATGAACCTGAAAATGAACATAATATGAGCACTTTCAGACAAAAGTTTGATTTTGAAATTTTAGACATTTTAAGACCCTGTGGATAACCCTGTCCCTTCCGCCACCATAATGCTCCCGTGAACTTGTGTTCTGAGTGTGAAGTTGAAGTGTGAGACTCACTCTTGAAGGCCGGGTACATGGGGACGATGTTGGTGATGAGCGAAGCGTCGTATCTGGACTCGGGAGACGATGCCAGCTCTGTCAACAACGTAGCGGAGTAGAAAATAAGTGCCTCAAAATTGTACTTAAGTACAGTGCAGCTTGATAGGGCTGCACGATATGAAGAAAACATGCCACAACGATGTTAAATACCGCGATAACAATATTACTGGCGATAAATAAACAGATATCAAAGTGCACTCAGTTCTGCATTTCTGTTGCTTTCACTATTCTGCTAGGATAAACGCCAAAGTGCTTGTTGAATTGAAAACAAATGAAAGGAAATCGTTTCCAACATTTAATTACATATTGAATTGATATAAAAGGCACCACTTTAACCCTTGTGTTGTCCTTGGGACCTGCTTTTCCAAAACATTTGGGTTTCTTACCACTAAATTGCCCCAAAATAACATGGATGCATGGATGTACGTTGTATGGGACCCATACAACATTCTTCGCAGGTAAGATTAATGATTAATTCCATTGAATTTTGGGTGTTTTATTCAATTTCATAGCATTTGAAGAAAAACATTTTTTTAAATGGTTTTAAAAGAGTATCCTGAAACTAAACTTTGACATAAATTAACTACTTAGCTATTAGTCAAACTACTTCATAATATCAAGGTTTTTTTTTAAACTAAAAAATTTGGTATAATGTCATTTAAACTAATTTTATTGACCATGAATTAAAAAAAAAAAAATCATTGAAAAAAAAGTGACAAAACCATTGGAAAAGCGCCAAAAAAAAGTTCATTTTCAATTGTCACTCAGAAAGACAAGAAGGGTTAAAAAAAAAAAAAAAGACATTACATTTTGAAGTGCAGTTTTCTATGGATATTTTAGTTACACTCCACCACTGTCAGATATTACAGGTGAGAAAGAGCTTTCGGTTACACTTTACTTGAAGGTATCTACATAAGAGTGACATAACACTGTCATGAACACGACACACTAACTCTAACTCTAACCATAACTTGTCATGACAAAAACCGAATGACACTTAAAAGAAGCGTCATGTCATAAACGTTTATGACTTGTTTATAATGTTTATGACACGTTCATGACAGTGTCATGTCACTCTTATGTAGATACCTTCAAGTAAAGTGTAACCGAGCTTTTAGAGGATTGTGTATCTGGGAAGAATTGTGTGTGCGGTGCATTGTCCCTGTCAGATAAAGTAAACCGTGCGAGTGCTCCGGCGCCGCCGGTTTACCTGGATGGAAGAGGAAGCCGTAGGTGAGCTGGTTGTTCTGGCTGTAGGCGGTGCAGCTCTGACTGTGATCGGCCGACACTCGGGGGTCGACCCGGACACACTGAACGCCGGGGGGCGAGACCTCGGGAACGGGAGTCATGTCCTCCTGAGAGACAAAGACACCAATCTTAAGCAATTAAAGGGTAACTACCGTTTTTTTTTTCTTTTATTCTAACTATTATTATTTTCTAGGGGTGGGAATCACCAGAGGCCCCCACGATTCGATATTACCACGATGCTTTTGTCACGATACGATATTATTGCGATTACTGTGATATTCTGCAATATAATGCAATTTATTACCCTTTTTTCCAACTTCAAAATATGTCCCTAAAGGAAAACTTTGTCACATCTGTTTAATTTGTTCATCCCACTTCAATTTTCCATCTAGTGGGCTGAAAATTATTCTAGTACCAAAACTAGAAATTCTCCTGTGCAATTTATATAATAAAAGATCAATAGTTGGCGTCTGTGTATTGATACAGTATTGCCACGAAAATATTGCAATATTATGCTATATCGATCCCCCCCCTCCCCCATCCCTACTATTTTCCTATATTTTTGTGTCCAAGTGACTTATGGGAACAACAATCTCTGACATCGGTCCAGTATTAAGAGAGATGGCTGCAGTCGGCAGCGGCAAAACAAGCTACAATGTTAAGTTAATAGGGCGATTGTGCACCTTCTATTTACGTTCACAAAAGTGCTCGTTTGGCCGCTGACAGGCTCAGATTAATATTCTAAGTTTCTGACAACATTTTGGAAAGGATTTCTAAGGAGGTCGACCTTTCTGTTAAAGCGTAAGATCCTTTTTTTAAACATAAAAACATCCATGAAATTGCCTTCCTTAAACCCACCAGACTCCATGTAAATAATAATTTTAGCATCGTAAAAATACACTTCATTCAAAGTCGACAGAAACAAAATAAAACTGTGAAACGGCTGGAAAGATGGAAAAGATGACCCAAAACGGCTGTTTTGGGTCATCTTTCCACTTTTCCAACCATCACAACTCTAGTTTTGGTTGAAATAAAACACACAGTTTACTGATTTACATGTGAAAATATGTTGGCTCTATACACGCTAAAGGTATTGCTTTTTTAAATGCAGTCTGGTGGGTTTAGCGCTAGAGACTTCAGAGCTGGTTCTGGTGAAACAGAAAGGTCTCAAAGAGGTTTTAAAGGCCTATCTCTGAAGGGATCCTTTCCATAATGTTGTCACACACTTAGAATATTAATCTCGTGGCCCGCCTTATTCTGCCTCTGATTGGCTTACCCTGGTATTCTTACCCTAATCCTGACCAATCTCCACTCCTCATGCCCTAAACCTGACTCCATCGATCATTTACCAGTATAAGAGCGGCAAAACAAACACAGGACTCTCACCAAGGACACCGGGATCCATTTTTCATTTGAAAATGAAAAGTTCAACTTCACGGAATAAACGGAGCAACGCCACGTTTAGCGATGCGTGCGTAACCGAAAGCGAAGTAAAGTGAAGTAACCAAGATCTTTTTTTCTAAACTTAAGCCAAGTAGTTTTGGTGCCTGAACCTAGCCAAACTGCGAACGTTTTTCACTGACGTCATGTTTAAAACCACAACTGGGACTTGTTGGTATTTCTGCGTGTGTCCCACGTGTGAGCGGCTGCACCTTGTAAACTTGCAGCCTGTTCCGTGTAAACATCTGGGCAACACGCGTGTTCGGCGTCACAGACACAGAGCTCTGTGTGGCTGCTGGTGTTGCTGGACACCTTTGTGTTTATGTTTTGCGTGTTTGTGCGGCTCCGTCGCGCTCTGCGCCGGACACAAACACACTGTCGCACACTGTGTACAACGACATGTGATGTGGGGCCCAGCGTCTGAGTTTTACAACGTTGACACCCGGCTTGACTACATGAAAAGACACGAGTCAGGAGCTGAGGGGAGGTCAGGGAAGTAAAAACACTGCATTGGGGGAAAACTCCGGTGCGATAGTTTCTGGACGTTCTCGGCTCACTGGGCAGTGCTGAAGAAAAGGAATGACCTAACAATTACACATCTTATCCTAATATTCCCTTTCCTGTTCACTGATTAGGTTTCTATAATTGTTTACTTTACCAATGAACCTTTAATGTCTCCCGATTTAATGAATTACTGTATGTCTGCCTTTTCTCTGGCTTAGTGTTAAGCATTCCACTTATATTCACTGAGTCTACTCAGAGAGACCTGTGAGTTTAATGTCTTCTCAGCTTTTGTTTATGCTGTTGTTTCCTGTAAACTCGTATACAAACTAGGGGTGTGAATTAGAGGATGGATACCCGAACCGAGCCCGTTTTGGACAGATATTTAGAAATGAGGTTCAGGTCGGGCTCGGTCACATCAGCGCGATAAGGAATTGAACATTTTAAAATTAAAAGGGCTTATTAACGTGCCCTTGTTGCCCCGTGTGCGCTGATGCGCTCATCTGTTGACATTCCCGAACGCCTTCCTACAGTGTGTCATTAGCATGAGAAAGAAAAGAGATTTTAACTATGTCCCGATCCGGACTCACTACAGGGTTCATACGCATTTTAACCAATATTTTTCCATGACTTTTTCATGACTTTTCCATGACGTTTTGGCAAATTTCCATGACTATGTGTTCCTGAAAATGTCAAGTCGACATTATACAATAAGAATACCAATCTGTGTTAAAGTTTCCCCTCAGAGGTTTAACTATAAAATGAATGATAATGTCTGTGGTTCGTAGTGGGATTCATAATATCGCTCCCCGAATAGAATGTTGAGGTTAAGACGACGTGAAAATACATTTATTAATCACATATTACTATGCTGTGTTAAAAAAAAAAATTCCATGACTTTTCCAAAACCTTTCCAGGCCTGGAATTTCATAACTTTTCCAGGTTCCAAAAGCGTATGAACCCTGCCACTAGGTGAATCTGTTTTAGTTTCTTTGTTGAGTGCTTACTTGTGTTCAATTTGTAGATTTCAGATTTTTGTATTGCTCATTATACTTGGATTGGAAGGCAGGGAATCAATATTAATACAAAGACTGATGTTTGCTTTGGAATACAATCTGCAGTAATGTCAAGTTTGTTCCAAGTATAAAAAAACAAACAATTGATACAGTATAGTTTGTAGAAGAGCAGGTAAAAGCCGTAGTAAGGAGTACCTGTCGAGACAGCGTGTATGCTGTCCACAGAGGCATGGCCAGCTCCTTGCTGTAGCCGCTGATGAACTCCACGTGGTGAAGGAGACTGTACTGGGTGTCAAACATCACGGCCGGACGACCAAACGGGAGGTGGGTGGTGTCTGCACACACGCGCACACAATCAGACACACACGCACACAGTCAGTTAAAGTGATGGTTTGGATCTTTTTAGTGTGGTTGTATGAGGTACTTATCCCAAAGCCACCAGACTCCTTTGACAAAACCAGTCATTTTACCTTGCAGGACGCAGGGAGTTGCTGCTCTACCTCTGCCTCTGTCTTTGATTGGTTTTTATGTTATTGTGTGACTTTAAAAAAAAATACACACCGGAAAGTTCGGACTTACCAATGTCACACAATAACAAAGGAACCGATGGAGCGGTAGAGCAGCAACTCCCGTGTTCTTTTTGGGAAAGGTGTCTGGCGGCTTTGAAGAGAGCGGAGATAACGGCGTCAGTTCCCCGTTTCCCCTGTCTGACAGCAAAGGGAAAGCTAATTATAGCATTATATTACAGCGTTGACTTTAAACTGATAGATATTTGATGTGTCTAAAATGCAATTTAGCTGCTGCTGCCCCCCCCCAATCCCCCCTGTCCACAGTGGTACATTGCTTAGCGTCCGCGTCGATACTCCTGCCTGCTTCTCCAAATTAGGGGCGCGCCGACCGCCATTTACGGACACTGACAGTCTACTTCAAACTATCCCTCTAAGTCACGGTAACAATGAAGCTCTGGTTGACTGAGAGAATGTCGTTTTACAAACTTTTACTTAAAACATAGAGGCGCAGATTACTTTTACTCCAGTATTTTGTATGATCATGGTCACTATCATGTCTGCTCTAATCACCTAACTTACTCTTCTACATGACAAAAAGCTGCCAGACAGTAACTGGAAATAATGCCTCGGCTTTTGCAGCGAAACTCAATGACTCGGTGCTGAAATACCAACACGGTCTATACGGAGATTAACAGGGGGAAAGCAAACGCCACACCCCGGGGGGGGAGGACGCCTCACACGCCGGGAGACGGACGCGGGGATTTCATACTACTCGCTACCGTAGTCGTGCTGTGACCACGACATATGCTTCCCATTTCAATACATTAGTTTACATTTTCGTGCTGGCCACCACTTCACGTACTGCCATGAGACTGGGTTGGAAATACTGACATTTTCAGGCATATTTCGTGGATACTTGCTACTACTTAAAATACTTCTGAGCTTGAGTCACTTTTCAAAGTGGAATAACTTGGACAACAGATTTTCCAGTGGTCCATTGTGCCTTCGGCAGCACGGTTATCCTTAAAAAAAAGTCTAAGGTGTGAGAGGAACCTACTGTAACTGTAGAGTCCGTCTGGTGCAGGACTGAAGGCTTCGATGACCTCCTCCACTTTGTTCTGTAACACAAAAACACGGTGTGTGATGTCAGATTGTTTGGATGGTTTTCTGCCCCCCCCAACTCCTTTTTTTTAAGACCAGGGGTTGAAAACACGGCTGAAAGTCAGACAGGATATTTCTTCGGGCCCTCTGACCTCGTCGTCGCAGCTGCAGCCCAGGTCGTGGGTCACAGCGTCGGAGTTGGACGCCGGCGACGGCGGGGTCACTTCCTCTGGCGTGCTGGGTTGGTACGGAGGGTGCCGCAGCATGTCGTTCAAGCTGCCGTAGGTCCCGTTGTTAGGAGCCGGCTTCAACCCCAACAAGTCTGACAGGGACAGAGAGAGAGAGAGAGAGAGAGAGAGAGAGAGAGAGAGAGAACCAATGTGACCCAAATCAGATAGAGACTCAGCCCAAAAGGGCGGGAGGAGTCTGGCACAACCTCCTCCAATTGGCCAACGCTACGTTTCTGTTGACCCTTTCCTTGACGGGTTCTGTGGTGTAACCGGTAGCGATGCTGTGATGCTACGTGGAGAGGAATCCGCTGACACGGTTTCTTGATTCTAAAGGTTTATTTACATCGAAGAAATCAGCATCAATTTACGAGCCCTGCAGAGCTCGGAGAGGACCTGTTTTCCCAATTCTCCAGTGGTCACTCTGGCTTTCTTTGTTTGAACATGGTATATATTCTATAACATAGATGGGGGAGGAAACAATACTTTGACCAATGGCTACAAGCCAACTGGGCTTATTTTGGAGGGGCCATTGAGAATGCATCACAGATGTTTTCCAGAGAGGTGTCTTCTGAAAGTAAAGTTCTTAGATACCAGTCCTAAATGTTCAGATAAAGCTCAAAGACATGTTATATAGAATGATCAGAAAATGACGTAATATCCTGCCGTGCGCGACCTCAGATTTTTTTTGGGGGGGTGGGGGGCATTTTAGGCCTTTTATAGCACAGCTGAAGATATAAAAGGGGAGAGAGAGAGGGGGAATGACATGCAGCAAAGGGCCACAGGTCGGAGTTGAACATGCGACCGTTGACTGTCTTGTTTTGTTTTATTTTTTGTGTAGACCCCAGGAAGAACAGTAGTTACTACGGTAACAACTAATGGGGATCCTACATAAATCAATAAATTAACGTCCAAATGTAATGCATTTTCACTTCATTATGTAATAATCTGCCACATTTTGTGATAAAACCCCCTGAATTGTTGGGGCTTTGTAAATTATAGAGTGTGGTCTAGACCTACTCTATCTGTAAAGTGTCTCGAGATAACTCTTGTTATGATTTGATACTATAAATAAAATTGAATTGAATGCAATATGTAATGTAGCGACGTGTATTGACCAATGAAAGGTAATCTACTAAACAAATGGTATATTTTTAGTCACCGTGATTCATGCTAGAATTCATAAACTAAACATGACAATGTTCTAAAAAAAAAATTAATGAAGACATCCATTTCGGTTGGTTATTACACAATGCACCATAAGTTTACATGTTTTGTTCAACAACAAAAAAAAGTGTAACCCTGTGTACCCATCAAATAAAAAAGGCGTAAAACCCCCAAAAATAATCTTTAATAATTAAATATAGAATTAAAATAAAGCGGAGAAATTGATTACATATTGCGTTCAGGGTTTTGATTACAAAATGCGTCCGATTATTACATAAAGCTGTGCTACAGAGTCAGTTTGTGGATGAAACGTCAGAAATGCATTTGCATGTAGATTTTGGGATAAATGTTCTTTTACAGTTTGTTGTGTAGAGGTAAAAAAATAAAAAATAAAACATCACCCGTGAAAGTATGGCCCGTTAAATGGCTTAATAAGGACCTTGGGTGCATCACTGCTGACGTTAAAAATTAAATAAATAATAATAATGACAATAATATTCTCACCACACATGACGTTGTATAACTCTATATTTTCAAACTCTGGCACTCTGGTCTGGAACTTGAAGCTCGGGCCCCCGCCCCCAAAAAAAAATCCCCCAAAAAAAAAAAAAAATAGCCCCCCCCCCCCAAAAAACCCCCCCCCCCCTCGAGGGGTCCATTGTCAGGTATGGACGCGCCTCGGGTTATGGAGGCCTCGCCGTCGTCCATTAACACCTGACAGTGGACGCCTCGTCGGGCATTAACCCTTACAGACACAGCACATCTTGTAACAAACAGGCTGTAATACAGGAGAGGAAAAGAGGTCTGAAGTTGGAGAGACTTGACAACAACACAGTACCCTCATGCTGGTTATCTTGTTGTCAAAGCCGTGGTCCCCGTTGAAACCACACCGAGTCCTCAGTTTTTCTGGCATTTTCCTGCAGCAAACAGAACAGAAAAGATGCGTGTCTTTTTTTCAACAAATCGAATGCCTTTGCACCCTTTAATTATTGCATTGTAAGAATTGCACTAGTCCTTCCCTCTCTTCAATTGTTATGAAAAATAATCTTAAAAATAAATAAATAAAACGACGTAAAACTCTTGTGGTACGAGAGCTCAGGTGTCAAACTCAAATCCGGCCCCCCTCACAGACTTTGATCAAGGGTCGCACTTTTTCCTCCGCGATTGCGTCATTACTTTATGGTAATTACTAAGGGTGCGTGATATATTGACTCAATAATCGTTATCGCAATGTCACAATGCGCAATATTATATCGAAAGTACGCAATATTTCGTTTATTTTGTGGCGTGCTGCGTCCCGTCCATTGGTTGTGTGGCTTACCGTATTTTCCGGACTATAATTCGCACTTTTTTTCCTACTTTGGCTGGTCCTGCGACTTATAGTCAGGTGCGACTTATATATCAAAATATATATAATTTAACATGTTTTTAAATGTTAATTCATACTGAAAACATTACCGTCTACAGCCGTGAGAGGGCGCTCTCTAGGCTTGTGACAACTATATGCTGCTCCTAAAGACAACTGAGAAAGAAAAGAAAATCCTATTCTGCAGATTAAAAACTGCAGGTAGTAAAATATGCAGCCCGAAAATGGTAATCGAGCAGCAGAAAGAAAGTTTGAAGTGAGAGAGAAACTTGTGAGGGACTGGCGAAAACAAAGAAAGCTAATCGGCTAATCGCGGGCTGAAAGCAAGATCGCCAGAGCTGGAGGAACGAGTCCACAGATGGGCGCTTGAACAACGTGCTGCCGGGAGGGGCTTGTCAACGGTGCAGGTACGTCTCCACGCCCTGGTGGTTGTTCTGGGTGCTATTGTATAGTTCAATAACTGTTAATGTGTTACGTTAACATACCGGACACCTATTCAGCCTGTTGTTCTATGTGCTATTGTGTAGTTGAATAACTTGCCTTTCCAGATTAAATGTCGGTTCTTGGTCTTGGATTTTGTGAAATAAATTTCTAAATAAATGTGACTTATAGTCCGGTGCGACTTATAGTCCGGAAAATACGGTTTAATTTCGAGCCCGCTTGAAACGCTATAATGGTCATCATCATTGGCCAGTTACCGTGCCACTTGCATCTGTTAGTGCACGTCAGGGCACGGGGGTCCACTACGTGACAAACCCCATGGAGCGTACCACGTGACGTGTGTGCATATTTCGAAGAAATAGAGACAAAAAAAAATAAATGAAATGAATCAGAGAAGGGAAAGAAAAGAAAAGAAAGGACCTAAAGAGAGAAAACGACGGGAGTCAGTGACCAGGAGCAAAAGAAAGAACACAAAAGTAAGAAAATTAAGTGTTGCTCAGGGAGAAGACGAAATAACAAGAGACTGAAGTGTCCAAAAGTAATCCCATCCCGCATCTATTTCTCACCGGTAGCTATCTCCCGAAACGTTATAAACAGTGTTTATATGAGGCAGACTTTGGAGTCAGTAAATATTGAATAATTTTCATCCGCGACCGACCTGTGGTCCAGCCGCACTACCGAGCCGTACGTATGTCTCGGTGTGCGCTATATTGTTGTGAATCTATTTTGATGAGTTTTCCCATAACTTCTGTAATTTTACATAGGTTTAAAAATATCTAAATGAATATCGCAATATGCAATAATCAATATCGCAATATCACATGTCAATATTGTGCAACCCTAGACATTACACTCATTTCTCAGAGTCAATGAGGTAATGATTTGCTGCTTTGAAATCATCACGTTTAGCAGAAGTGGATCAGCGCGTCCCGGGTTACCTGGCGATGTGCCACTTCCTCTCCATCAGCAGGTGGACGTCCTCGATCCTGCGGTTGTTGGCGTAGTGAAGCCTCTTGGGTAAATGCTGCTTCAGGTACGGCTTGAAGTGCTGGGACGCCATTTTACACTGAAAACAACAAATAAAAAAAAAAAAAGGTGATTGACCTGTCCTCTGTGCCTTTGTCTCGCTGGACATGTGTCGTGACGGTTTGGTTTTGTACTCACAGTGAGGTTCGCGACCACAACGCTGGGGTCATCTGGAAAGGAAAATATCATCAATCAAAAGCCTGCTTAATTGTTTTGTAAAAATCTGATTCACTCTATAGTGTTAAAGGGTATTTGTTTTTTTTCCAACCTGTGTGTAAGTGACTGAAGGAACAATCTTTTGAAATTGGTCCAGTAAGCAATGTAATCGTATGGGGCAAATGTGCATCGTCAATTTACGTCCCCTAAAAGTGCTGTCGTTGCCACTGACAGTAGGGTTGGGCGGTATCCAAATTTTGAAACCGTCAAACCTCCTCCCTATTTTACCGCGGTATACGGTATTACCGTGACCGTACTCAGACGGCGTCACCAAACTGTTGGCTTGTGCACCGTTCAGAAACTGAATACCAAACACTAATACTGGAACAATAATAACATGACAACAACTTACAAAAAACTACTTTCTCCTCCACACTGTCACGTGATGAAAACCACACATAATTACCTAAATTATATTTAATATTTAATCCTTGTCTCCTATATAAGTGCATTGCCTTTTTTTTTTATGACGGTATTGAAAGTGATACCGTTGTTATTTTTAAGACACCGCGGTATACCGTATATTACCGCCCAACCCTAACTGACAGCCTCAATTTATTGTTCTAAGCGTCTCACAGCATTATGGAAAGGATCCCTACAGAGATAGACCTTTTTTTTCTTCAACCAGAAACAGCTCAGAGATCGCTAACGCTAAACCCACCAGACTCCATTAAAAAAAACAAGATTTTTAGCGTGTATAGAGCCAACATATTTTCACATGTAAATCAGTAAACTATGTGTTTATTTCAGCCCAAACTAGAGTTGCGATTGTTAGAAAAGTGGAAAGACGACCCAAAACAGGTTTTCGCAGTTTTATTTTGTGTCTGTTGACTTTGAATGAAGTGTGTTTTTACAATGATAAAATGATTATTGACATGGAGTCTGGTGGGTTTAGCGATCGCAATTTCGCAGAGGTTTTTAGGTTTAAAAAAAGGATCTTACTCTTTAACAGAAAGGTCGACCTCATTAGAAATCCTTTCCATAATGTTGTCAGACAATCTGAGCCTGAGGAAAATAGGGTCCAGGTTGAAAGAAAAAAAAACAAAAAAAAATGTTACCCTTTAAAACCAGTCACTCTCTACTTACACGTGGGGGATTTGGGGTCCCGGGGTCGTATTCTGCCCAGCGAGCCGGGGATCAGCGCGATCTCTTCTATGTTGAGCGGGTAGCTGCTGAGAAACTCGGTGCGATCACAGTGGGCCTCCTCCATACCTGAGAGACAGAGAGGGCAGCCGCGCTTTCAAGTGTTATTATTGAAAAGGTCGGTTTACACAATTTTAAATCTCAATTTCTGTTCACTGAAAATACACTTGGACGTGAACGGGACTTTGTGCTCCTCAAAAGCATCGAAAAAAACGAGGAAACAATGTCCCAGTTACTCTGGGAAATCTACAGGGGCTATTTCGTTTGTAGTAAGTAGTTCCTGTAAAAAAAGTATTCAGTGAACAAAAATTTAAATGCGACCCGAGACCTGAAGCTAATCAGGTTGTTTGTTTTTTTTATTCCACTGTAGAGTAACCAGGAATTTGCTTTGAGCCAGGGCCGTAGTACTTGAGTCTACTCTTTTTTTTGAAGCCTTGCACTTGTCTCGGTCTTGTGCCTTTGTTGGACTTGGAATGTGTCCCGGACTCGGCTGTTAAGAACTGGTCAAGTTGTTCCTGGCTGCTGATTGGGGAGCAGTATGTTGCCCTGCTTTGAGCAACCCAAAACCAAAATTTCATTCACCTCTTTTGTATGGGGATAGAGGCACACAACTCAGATACAGATACTGTATGTTAAAAAAAAAAAAAAAACTACTAAGTGAAAAGAATAGTTTTATGATTGTCCCTTTAGAAACCATTGACTACAGAGATGATTAGATGGGATTAAAAGCCCAAGCACAGTCAGTATCCAGTCAAATTTAATACCTTTTTAAGACCATTATGAATCAAATGTAAGACCTTTATCACAACATCCACTTAGCCCTAAATTATTTTTTTCAAGCCAAATATCGCTAAACTTGCACTTCCCCATAGCTGAGGAATAAAATCTGTTTCATGTCTGTGGTACAATCCGAAAGAGACTGGCGCCAATACCTCGAAAGCTGATTGGCTGCAATACACATTGGTGTCAATTTTAGTCGTAATACAGCAAATTATATTTGGACTAGCGAAAGAAAGAACTCCAAACACCACGGAATAAATCAAAAATGAGCATTAGAGGTAGCGTTGCAAGGACGTAGGGAAATTAAGACCTGTTTTTAAATTATTTTAGACCTGGAACACAATACTTCGGAATCCCTGCTATCCTATGGTGTCTAACTGCGTGTCAGTCACTGCTCATGCGCACACATTCATCAAAAGGGGAGGGACTGAGAAGTTGTCGATGTTCAAATTTGTGGCTAAGTCCTGGATCTTCACAATCCTACCTACAGCACCTTCAACTGTCCAGATTTGACTGAAGAAAAGAGATGTAAGACGACGGCCATACCGTGGTCTCCTACGATGATGACATTGACGCAGCGATGCAGGTCCATCTGCTTCAGACCGTTCATCAACTGACCAATGATGTTATCGATCTCCCTCAGTGGGTTATCCAGCTGGAGACCGGAAACACAGGATGACATTTTACATGACTCGTGCCTCACACTTTCAGCACTTCTCCATCCTCCAGGCGTCACAACTCACCTCGCTGCTGAGCGGTCCCAGTCGGTGCCCGAAGGTATCGGGCTGCTCCGAGTGGACGGCGTAAACGTAAGGCCTGAAGAGACACAACAGAAAATGTATTCATGATTTTTCTATAGGTGAGCGCAGAGATGTGGGCTTGAGACTTGGGGACTCGGACTTGGAGTCGACTCGAGTCACCGTTTTGCCTCGCCAGACCCTCCTCCACTGCGCTGCGTAGGTGGGTCGGGCTAGGGAGAGAAACGTGCTCTGGTTTATTGCCATTCCTTTAAACTAATCACAAAATAGCTTCAGGAAGGAACTTGTTGTGACGAAACGTGTACATTCAAAGGTTGTTTTAGTCGTGCGACAGAAAACTCCGATTGGACAGATAGTCTAGCTAGCTGTCTGGATTTACCCTGCAGAGATCTGAGGAGCAGTTAACCCTAGTCCTCACAATAAATCCACCGGAGTTTAGAACGCCAACACAAAGGAAGCGGAAGGTGACGGACAGCAACGGAGCAATCCCGGAAGTGGAACGTCTTGGATAGACTTACTTGGGACTTGAGCAAAAGATGACTTGGTCGCCAAGCTCGTTGTTTCTGGCAGAGAGCGTCTCACCTCGACTCACACTCATAAAAAACACTTTATCAGCTCGTGACCCCTTCTCTGACCCGGCATCTGCTCCACGCTAAAAACAACCCTTTATCTTCAAGTCTTCAAGAGACTCTTCTTACCAACTCACAGACCAAATGTAAAACGCACACAGCCCTTCTTACAACCCTGCGTAAGATTAACAACAATCTGTGAGACTGTTGATGTGCAGTACAAGTTATATTTTAAACCGCATATGCATGAAAACTACCTCAAAAGTAGACATATTTTCAGTAAAACCTTTCACAAGAGCACGACTTGTTCATGCAGCTGCGCACACATCCTAAACAGCCACTAACCAAACAACCGCAGCCACTTAGGCTGCTCTGTGAGCATGAGGAGTTTGAGTCCAGAGGAAAGGTGCATGAAACCTGGCAGTTAAAGAAGAACTCAGCAAAAACAGGGAGAAAAAGTGAAATGACATTTTGACAGCTACAGTGTGTTACAGTAAATGGGAATTACTATTTTTACATATTGAGCCTTTTTTCATAGTTTTCCTATTCCATTTTATACAGCAAGAAATATAGGGATTATATTGCATCCCTATATTTTAAATTCTGCACTATTTTATAGGGATACACCGATCCGACTTTTTCAGTCCCGAACCGATGCCAGGGCTTTGTGTATCTGTCGATACCCGATACCGATCCGATACCGTTGTTGAATTAATACTACACTGTATACCTTCCACCTTATACCATCCTTCCACCATGTGGAAGAGACTAAAGGCACCAGACTTTCCTGACTTAATATTACTTTCCTAACTAAGACAAAATAACAGAGATGTAATGTATTGAATTCTTATTTATTTGTACACTCCACACAAACGAACAAAACTGGATCGGCCCGTGGATCTGTTAATTTTTCCAATCCCAGATCCAGCTATTTTGTCAATATCGGGACCAATATCCGATCGTAATATCGGATCGGTGCACCCCTACTATTTTATGTCTTAGAAGAAGGCTGCGTACGAGCTAAAGCGAGAGTTTGAAGCATCCTGGAAGAAGTAGGTTTTCTTGAGTGGCAGTAGAAGATGTCTCTCAAACAACTACAATGTTTTGCTAAGTTTGTCACCAAGCTTGAGTCCAAGGCAGATGAATGTCTTCATTTAAAAAACAAATGCTGTGCCATGATAAAAAAAAGAAAAAAAGAAAAACAGTAGGAGCCAGTAAAAATTGACTTTTCGGCCAAGTAGAATGTTTTCAAACCTTAACATTGAACCCTGAGGTACACCTTTCTCACGGCAGACATTTTGACGTGTTTACGTTGACGACGGCTGCATGCAATTTTGGCAATAAGCCACTTTCTTGGCTTATTGGGACCCTAATTGGAACTGAGCCAACATTAATGTTATTAGTTCCACATAGAGCCCGACTGATATTAGAGCGGGCCGATATTTTATATATATATATATATTTATTAGGCATTTTCCAAACTATCGGTATCGGCATTTATAATGGACGATAAATTAATATTTAAAAAATAGAAGAAAAAAAACGGACGAAACCCCCTTCAACCATGTTCTGAGTGTTGCCATTGCATAGTTTGTCCACCAGAGGGTGCTCCACAACGTCCCTGTTGGCAACACTTAGATTTTTTTTTTTTGTTATTTGTTTTTGTTCAAAGTTTCATATCTTACGTTTGTATTTTTATACATTTTATTTATCAGAACTTTAATACATTTTGATGTTCCTCTATTTTGTTGTGACAATAAAACAAACCAGTTTATTTTTAATTATCATATTATTTTAGTGAGGACAAATAAATAACTACAAATAACTGATGTTAGGGAAATCTGTTTGTTTTGTTACGCATTTCTGGATTATTTATTTATATATATATATATATATTAGCCCGATATATCGGAATATCATCATTATTGAATTATATTCAATAAATGTATCGATATCGGCCTTAAAAATCCTGTATCAGTCGGGCTCTAGTTCCACATGTGCTTTTTCTGCTACTGCAAGTCAAAGTGTGTGCCATGAGAAAGACTGGGTTTACAAGACCACAGTCGAGAAGATTTCTAATAAAACAAATCCTGAGTGACATCGAAATTATAAAAAATAAAATAAAAAAAAAGACTTTCACCTTTCATCATCAGGCAGATGCAGCCAGCGCAGGATGGTCAAAATCCTCCGCTCCAGAGGAATCACCCTGGAAACAAAACATGATATTGAATGACGATTTAGAAAGTACAGTAGGATTAGGGCTGCACAATTAATCGCAAATTTTATCGAAATCGCAATATGGCAATATTTGTTAAAAGGCAAAATATGGTTCAAACCATTCTAAAATAAAGGTATTGTCGTACTGCAGAGACGTCCCGGCCTACAAATCGTATCCTACAGAAAACAATCTTTGTTTGGTACAGATCCTCGCAAAAAAAAAAAAAAAAAAATCACACTTCAATCTTTTTTCAAAAAACATTTTTCAATGAAAATGAGAATAATGACACAAAAATGATCATTCCCTCCAATATCGTGAATCACATCGCAATCGCAATATCTGTTAAAATAATCCCAATTATTTTCCTAATATCATGCAGCCCTAAGTAGGATGCCAAAATAATACACACTGACTTTTATCACAGATTCTTCACAGTATATACTTGACTTACTGCGTTTAAAAGAACCACCAAAAAAATAATTTTTTGTTTGTATAAACAAAAAAAGAAAAAGAAAAAGTGGAGCTGATCTGTCTTGAACGATGTCTGAGTGCAACACAAGACACAATTAGAGCAATCGATATGAGCCTAATATCAGGTATTATTCATTTAGAAAGTCCAGTCTGATGTCTGTCTTTTACCACTTTAGCTTTAACATGTTTTCTCGATTCAAATGTTTTTTTGCACAGTGCCTCAACAAGCTGGTGTTTCAGTCCTCAATGGCCTCTGTTGTTGACGGGGTGTGTTTGGGGGGGGGGGTACTGTCCTGTGTCTCTGTATGTTTGGGCCATTGTCTGTCAGTCAGTCACCGGCCGTTGCCCTCGTGATTATTATGTCATGGATATGCAAATGTGTTCTGAGGCGAAACAACTCTGTGTGTGCTGCGATTTAGGTGGAGTGAAGAGAAAAGCATCTTTAAATGATCGTAGGGTAACCTTCTATATCATTTTTCAACCCGGAGCCTATTTCCCCACGTTTTTGTGTCTGAGTGACTGATGGGAACAGTTTTTTTTTTTTTTTTAAACTGGTCCAGTATTAAGCACCCATAGCCTCTTCAAGGTTTTGTAAGTCAACGGTCTGGAGCTATTGAAAAATATTCCAGTACTAACTTAAGTACCAAGGCCAGAAGAAACTAGCTGCTTTCACTCCTTGTTCCTCTGCTGTGATCCAGATCTGTAAAACAGAAACGAGAGGAGGTTGTCAGAAATATAGTCTGGGTTAAAGTTCTGTGTCTATAACGGCGCTTTTCCATTACATGCATTACCTGCTCGACTCGCCTCGACTCTACTCGCCTTTTTTGGTTTTCCAATAACGAAAAAAAGTAGAGAGGCGAGTTGAGCAGGTACCATGTAATGGAAAAACGCCATTTGACCCATCCGCCACCCCAGCCTTCCTCCTTAGGCGGAATTTGGCACTCTTATACCTTACACCTTACTTCCTGCTTTGCTCCCATCATAATTACTAGGGCCACTAGAGGGCGCAGCCATTATAAAGTAAATCGCTGCTTGAACAAACAACCTATGTGGGCGTTTTTCGCAGAGGACGGTCTCCATTTGCCAAATGGTTAGTTACGACAGTGGTGAAACCGAGAGAGAGAGAGAGAGAGAGAGAGAGAGAGAGATAGATAGATAGATAGATAGATAGATAGATAGATAGATAGATACTGTATTGATCCCCAAGTGGCCATTCAAGGTCCCAGTAGCTTAAAGACATCACACACAACATACACATACATCATAAACAGGATGATAAAATAACAAATCCACATGAATAATATGGACAAAAAAAGAAAAGATACTAAGTAAAAACTCTACATGAATGGACTAAGGGATATATACGCATGAGACGCTTGCAGTGCCAGGGCAGGGACTGACCCTGTGATTCAGTATGCATGGTAAGGTCCTCTATGAGAGTGTGTGTCATGGTGGTAGTGCAAATAAGTCCAAGAGACCAGCATTAAATATGGACAATATAAGAGAATAAACGTGTCCTGTGTACTAAACGACATAAAATGTGATATCAGTCTCTCCATCCGATTCAAGGAGTCACAGAGTACAGAGCCGTGGTTTCTTTAGCCGGCCTGATTCCAGTCCAATCGCAGGCTGCTATCTGGAGTTTACTCACAGGCTGCCCGCCCCACCAGCGGTGGTTCAGTTTCTCTCTGCTGCGCAGGCTGAAGGTGGCATTGAACACCGGGTCGTGCATGGTGTTCCCCACAATCCCATGAGACTCTGGGTACAGACCCTGCAGAGGGATCACACAGAGCGATGTCAACTACAGTTAACATATTAAATATCAGTCCTGCAGCAGCGTCACAACACCAACAGGCTGTAGGACCTTTTAAACGTGATGTATCGGCGTTTCGAATTAGACGTACACCGACGTCAGAGTCACTTACCGTGGCTAGGGTGTATAAATTTGGGAAGGTCTTTGATGGGTAGACCGGACGCATGTAGGGTGCCGACGTGCCACACTCGCCTAAGAGGAAACAAATGTAAACTTTTCAGAAAACTTCATAAATACTTACAATTCATTTCAATTATACTTTCATTGTCCCCTTGGGGAAACTTTTCTTGGACTCTGGCGCTGACAACTTTAGCTGCACTTCCAATAACAATTAAGGGCCAGTAGATAGAAACGATCAAAACAGAGTCATTTAATAGAGAAAAATAAAAACGGCAAAAGCGCAATTCAATGAGAGCCACAGCGACTATTTGGGGTCACCCCTACAAGACAAATGTTTGAATGTAAATCATATCCAAGACACGTTTGGGAACCAGTGGAATAGTGAATCGAAAGCTAGTGGCACACTCTGTGCCGGCTTTGTCTTGGAAACACCTGCGAGCGTCATCGTCCTTGTCGCCTGGACCTAACAGATATCAGAAAGAGTTTGCTGTATTCATGTACAATCAGTTGTGCTAACTGACCACGATGTGCTTTTATCAGGCTGGGGGAGACAAGAGGATGATTGTGATGCTGGGACATGAAGTCATAACCATTTGGGGAGATAAAATAGGAGGTGGGTGAGGGACGAAGGGTAAGTTTGTTCCCAGCAACTGACTTTATCCGGTCAGTAAATCATCAGACGTGGGGTGGAGGCTCCGATGTCCCGCATGTTAAATGCAGGGATGCACCGAATCCAGGTTGTGGTTTTTCCCCACTCGTCTTCCTGGCAAAATGTTGCCTATTCTTTTTTTCTTTTTACAGTTAAAATAAAATGAAAAATACACTGCTGTGGACATTGTTTACTTAATTAATGTGTTTACCATGTTAATGCACCGAGGATGGGAGTAGGATTCGGTATTCGGTTTCGGATTTGGCAGAATCTTAACCAGTGGATTCGGTATTCGGCCGAACCCCAAAAATCTGGATTCGGTGCATCCCTAGTTTAAAGTCTCTTCAGGCGGCTCTCCTTCGGGGTTTCTGGCGTGTTGTGTCATGTCTTGCAGTTCCTTTGATTCCTCTTATCTCTTGTCCTTGGCAGAGGGAGCAGATGGGTGACGCAGGAAGTAAAGCAGATTGGGGGGGGGGGGGCACTGATAACCACCGCAGTATTCACGGAGCTGGGTGTTGTTGATTGTTGTTGATTGTTGTTATCACAGTGTAACGATGACGAATTTGAATGAGTTTGCAGGATTCTTTCTGTCAGGTCACTGACCATATCTTTGGGTATATAGTAGGGTATTTTGATGTTTGGTCTCTTTTAGTAGCCTGACGATCCAGACCCACATCAAGATGTTGGGTCTGGGAACTCCCCATTGGCAGGGCTCAATCCGAGGGGCGGGATAAACAGTTGTCTTTCAAATTCCCTCTGCACTCATAGCCAACCAGAGCAACGCTAGTTGATAGATTCAACTTTTGCCGTATCCGGTCGGCAAAACTCCCAACCCAACTTCCTTTTTTAAGAATGACTTCAGTGCCGTTCTTTGTTCTTTTCTCAAAGAAAAGCTGAATTCCAAGTCTTCCAGAGTTGCGGCCAAAGCCGATTCCAAAGATCGCCGTTCGCCAGCAGCAGCAGCAGCAGCCATCTTCTTTGTTTGCAAGTAGCGGGGAATTCACGCAGAACCGTCGCAACTCTGCCGTCATTATGTAAGCCCGCCTACCAACTCTATACACGATGTGATTGGCCTGACCAGAGTTTGGTTTTTCCAGCTCGCAAGCCAACGGAGAGTTGCTACACGACCCTGGTTGCAAATGACATTTGCTGCCGCTAGGGTGCATCTAGATATCTAGGCTACTCTTTTAGATCTTAAACAGCAAATCACCTACAATGAGAGTCGTTCTTTTTCCCTTTCTTTTTAGAATTACTTTCAGTCTTTACCCTGCTGTCTGAAGATGAGAGGAGATCCACAGTCCTGCAGTGGTGCAAATCTGTTCTCAAGTTGTACATTTTGTTGTTGGGGAGGTTTGTTGCTTTCTGTTGTTTCCTTTTTTTGTTGTTGCTAAAAACACGGGTTGATGAGGCGCTCTGCCTGAAAATTATGCAGGCCATACAATAGCGTCGGAAATCTCATCCTCCCATTTCCCAGGTAAATGGTTTATTCTTTACATATGCTTTGCATCAAGAGAGTTCCAGAGAGGCCTGCAACTGGCATCAGCAACAGTATAATCGCTCCCAGGCTCACCCTCCCTCAAACCGCGATGAAAGCGTTCACCACCTACAATATACTCCAAGTGCACAACCCAATAATCAACAAACAACACGAATGAGATCATAAACATATAATATGCGGCTCCTATTGTAATAGAAAAAGTAAAGCAGACGTACTGAGTTTATGTATGTTGGGGGTGACAGAGTTGCCCTTCTTCAGGTAGGAGGCTCTGAACCCGTCGACAGACAGCATGATGAGGGGAGGACGGATGAAGCTGAGCACAACAAGGATGCAAAAGATAGAATTCACAGGTGGCAGTTGTGTCATATTCAAATGTAATAAAGAGAAAACATTCAGCGATTGTCTCGTGATCCACAAATGAATTCATTTTAAAGAGACAGGTATAGGTCCCTTAAAACTAAGGGACCTATACCACTAAGAAAAATCCTTAAACATTTCTAATCTAATTGGAGTCCTCCTAAATGGTTGGGTTTCTGTAAATTATAGAGTGTGGTCTAGACCTACTCTATCTGTAAAGTGTCCTGACATAACGTCTTGTTATGATTTGACACTATAAATTAAATTGGATTTAAGGCTGGGCGATACGGAGAAAATCCGATATCACGATATTCTTGACCAAATACATCGATGTCGATATTGCGACGATATTTTCCAGCCGACTATGTTTACATGCGTGCACAAAAATTCAATTCAATTTTATTTATAGTATCAAATCATAACAAGAGTTATCTCAATACACTTTACAGATAGAGTAGGTCTAGACCACACTCTGTAATTTACAAAGACCCAACAATTCCAGTAATTCCCACAAAAATAGCGTGATGCTGAAACAAATCCGCAGTTCTTCAAATGATATTCCCTGAAAATGTATTAGTATGTGCTTGTTATTATCAATTTAGACAACACAATTGTGTATCACGATATAAGTTTTCATCACGATACGATTCCATTGAAAGACAATAAATTATCATAGTGAGATATCGCCCAGCCCTTATTGAATAGAATCAAATGGAAGTAAAGGACAGTTGTTTTTCTATATTGGCCAGTTCAGACCTTGTCAACTTTTAAAAAGAAAGGTATTGAATAAATATGGTGGGGGGGAATGCATACAGCATTGTATTGCGATATCTTCCGTGGCAATACTGTGTCGATACACAGACGCCAAGTATCGATCTATTATTATACGTGTCGGTCAGTTTGTCTGCTTGACAATCCCATTTTGCAACAATAAAAATTGAAGTGAAATAAACAAACAGATGTTGACAAAGTTTCCTTTTGAAAAATTGACATGTGATTTGATCCTGTTAATTTATTCAGAGCATCACACCCCCACAGTGCCTTCTGAGTACATTTTGACCAAGGAGAAGATGCAGGAAAGAGTTCAAATTTCATTGTGCAAAATCTATTAAAGTGCTCATATTATGCTAATTTTCAGGTTTATAATTGTATTTAGAGGTTGTACCTCAACAGCTTTACATGGTTTAATTATTTATTTATTTTTTTTGTACTGCACATTGCTGCAGCTCCTCTTTTCACCCTGTGTGTTGAGCTCTCTGTTTTAGCTACAGAGTGAGGCCTCTCACTTCTGTCCCATCTTTGTTGGGAGTCGCGCATGCGCAGTACCTCAGTAAGGACTACTAGCCAGCCAGAAGCAGAGTATGAGGGCGTGCCCTGACAGTACCTAGGTAAGGACTACTAGCCAGTCAGAAGCAGAGTATGAGGGCGTGCCCTGACAGTATCTAGGTAAGGACTACTAGCCAGTCAGAAGCAGAGTATGAGGCCGTGCCCTGACAGTACCTAGGTAAGGACTACTAGCCAGTCAGAAGCAGAGTATGAGGGCGTGCCCTGACAGTACCTAGGTAAGGACTACTAGCCAGTCAGAAGCAGAGTATGAGGCCGCGCCCTGACAGTACCTAGGTAAGGACTACTAGCCAGTCAGAAGCAGAGTATGAGGGCGCGTGCCCTGACAGTACCTAGGTAAGGACTACTAGCCAGTCAGAAGCAGAGTATGAGGGCGTGCCACGCTAGCAGCTAGGCGAGCATTATAACGTGTGTTACAAAGTGACCTCGTCTGTCTCTGAAGTAAAGGCTGGACTACAATAGAGCTGTTTGGAGCAGTTGGTGAACAGTGTTTTCTGTTGGAGATGGTAAGTCCCTTTGGGGGGGACTTTGGGCTTTTTCACTTTGTAAACCTATAACGTGCACAAATAAATATATATGACACGATAAAGGAAAGGGAAAAAGCTAAAAAGCATAATATGAGCACTTTAAGGTAATCAGATCAACTTGCTGGCAGCAGAGCTGCCACTCTGTGGCGCTGAAAACCCTACACCTTTCAGTAGGGTACACAGCAGTGGGAGGGCACGTCAACTTTAAACATGTAGTTGACGGTTAGTTATTAACACGTGTAGTCTTCTTTTTGTCACATGCTAGTCTGGCTTACCGGATGTCTCTATTGCAAGAGAACCGTCGCGTTTTCCCCTCATCCCAAAATAGATAAGGGGTGCAGCCAGACCAAATCAAATAGAAATTGGGGAAAAGTATCGCAATATGTTTAAAATCATGAAAAAAATATCGTATCGTGATGATATTGTATCGTGAGGCCTCTGGTGATTCCCACCCCTAATAATTATAAAAAACATTTTCATCCCCCTATAATCTTGCGATTAATTGCTGAGTCAGCTTCAGACTCACCCTGCGGGACATTCGGCGCTCTTGATCTCCTCGCAGCCGCCGTGCACCCACGAAGTCTCACCTTCACGTGGAAACAACAACACAGAGCCATTACCTACCTTCATGCACGTTCATTCCTTCATTTCTCACATAATGTCACATCTAACTATAAATCGAGGAATCTCTGTGAGTGTGTGTGTGTGTCTCCGGCATGCGCAGTACAGCAGTGGTTAATCTAGTATAAAGTACTTTAAATCAATACTTGAGTAAATGTTATGGTATCTTACCAGAAAATGACTTTGGTAGAAGTTAAAGTCACCTTTTGGAATATTACTTAAGTAAAAGTCTTAAAGAATCTAATATTTACTGTACTTATGTATCAAATGTAACTTACTTATGTTAAATGTACTTAATTATTAGAAGTAAAAGTTAAGTTATTGTGGCTTCCTTATAATGAAGCTGCAAGCAGAGATACAGGAGGCCAGGCAATCAGCGCGTTACGGCACTGCACTACACGAGGAATACATACGGGATATGCGATAATGTTGTTGAATATCGCGGTAACGATATTACTTAATAAATAAATAGATATTAAAGTGTTCTGCTGCTTTTAGTATTCTGCTAAACATGCAACACATTGCTTGTTGAATTTAAAACAAATAAAAGGAAATCATTACAAATTGAACACTGAACTGAACATAAATGGCACCACTAAAAAAAGACTGTGCCGGGTTTTTTTCCGATACTTGAGCTGTGTTCAAAACCGTTCCCTCGTTCACTCCCTCACTATTCCCTATAGAGCAGGGGTCGTCAACGTTTTTTAAGCCAAGGACCCTTAACTGAAAGGGAGACGGATCAGGGACCCCCTACTACATATATTAAACTGGGCCTACAATAACGTGTAGGGCAGCCTAAAGCCTTTATACATACTTTTTTGTGTAGGATAAAAAGCTATTAAAATAATAATCGTTGGCATGATTTTATAAATCTGTGTCACAGTGAATCCTTATTAACTGTATCTGTGGATGGTTACCTTAGTGACTACCTTATAGGCCAGTACGCTTGTCATCACTGGGGATTCATATTTGCTAGTAATATGTTAGAATTATGTTAAGACATTTTAATTCATGAAAAAACTTTGAAAGATTGACAATAATTTGGAGCCTCCCCCCCTGCAGTGAATCTGAGGACCCCCCCCCCCAGGAGTCCCGGACCCCTGTTGAAGATCTCTAGTGAACTACATAGGGAACGGCCAAAGGAGATTTCGGACACTTCGGCCCAGCATCATTTACAAAGGTGCTCTAAGCGATGTTGGGTGACGTCACTTCTTGCTGACGTTCGAAGTATTGTCAAACAAAACGGAGGCTAGCTCGCCCCTCCCTCCTCCTCATCCCAGCCACGCCCCCTCCCTTCCGTGCTTTCGCGCACTACTGTTGTTAAATTGCAATGATCGGCAGGATCATTTAAAAAGGCAACCGCAACTACATTTTTTTTTGTACAGCCCTGTTTCTGATACCGTGGCGGCAGAAATGTTGCCACGGTGGGCTGCCACTACAAAATCAACATAGAGGAAACACTGCATAGTCCTCATAAATCCACCACAGTTTAGAACGCCAATCACAAAATCCGGTTGGAATTTCCCCGCAGCACCGGAGCAAAAATCCCGGGGAAGTGTGACGCGAAGGGCACAGGCTAATATCGCAGCAGCGACAAAAAACACGACACATCGGGCAGCCCTACTGGGCTCGTAGAGACAGGATCTTGGGAGAGAGTACCATTGCAGAGTGACTTAAAGTTGGAGCAGCAGTCCCCTCTCTCCAGGCAGTCGTCCGAGCAGTGGCAGGCGTGGCTGTCATTCCTCTCCTCCCCACAGCGATCCTGCGTGCACTCGAAGCCTCCCGCTGCGGGACACACAGGAAGGAGGGGAAAAAAAGTTCAACACGTATCACGTCATCGCCGTCACGGATGCATACATTGAACATACATTGAACTGTGAATTCAATCTCAGGCACTTAAACGTCTGTAACAATTCTCCAATTACAAGCGCAGCAGACATTGTAAAAAAAATAATAATAATAAGGAGCTCATGATCGTAGAATTCATCTGGAGAGATTTTGGGGGTTTTGGACAAAGTCCCACTGCTTAATGTTTTCAAGATGAGACTGCGGTTTTTACTCTCTTCACCATGGCCAAGGTCTAAATCAGCATCAGATGAAAATTGCCGTTTTGGTGAACTCCAGGACAGATGCCCTTTGTTCACGTTATAATCAGCTACAGCAGAAAGCACTTATCGTGTTGTGTTAACGGAGCCTTTCTGAGTACTGGAGCTACGGCTGTGTAGCGTTCCAAACAAATGCTGCTACTACTTAGCTGTAACCCAGGAGAAGAAGCAGCATTAAATGTGTGTGAATCTGTTCAAATATGTGTACAAAAAGTGCAAATAAACCTTGTTGCGCTTGGGTGACATGCTCCTTTATCACCATGAACACACACACACACACACACACTCTCTGTAGTTTATTTGGACTCAATCCCACACACACTGTCTTGCTGCCACAGATACGCACTAGAGCAGCAAATATGGATTGATCCGCAGCTGAAAATAGTCCCCAATTAATGCACTTTTTCCTCCTGTTTAAGTAACATTTGATTTAAGGGGAATACTGAGCCATTTTCTTTAGAAACTACAGTTTTTTGTGAGGCGTTTAGAAAGAATTCCCATCTAGTGTAGGAACCAACGGGCTTTGAGTCCCACAGAAAGGGGTAGGGAAGACAGAAAGTTATCGAAAGGCGGACTTACACATTGTTGGTTTTGATCTTTTCATGGACTTTGTTGACAATACGAAAAATATAGGATAATACCAGCCTTATTATCCTTGAAGATACAAGTAAGTACAACATGCATTTAATCACTTGTTTCTAGGCCAAAGGTCTAGGCCCGCTTGCATAAACTACAGTACTTTTTGTCCCGATTTGATTCTTTCACGATACATGGGTGCCAATTCCATTTGTGTTGCGATTTTCATTTATTGAGATTCTAGAAGTATTTCGGTATACTTTCGGCCATTCGGTAGTATTGAGTGCTGCAATTTTATTTTCCTTGTTGCATAATACACTTCTAGAGACAATATACCATGAGACATTTATAAAAACGAATTGTTTTCTAAGAAGAATGCACATCACATGCAACATGTAAGGTGCCGTGTGTGAATAGTTAAGCAAGAAAATCCTTTTTTTTATACAGGAATTATTTTAATATTAATATTAAAAGGTCCCATGGCATGAAAATGTCACTTTATGAGGTTTTTTAACATTAATATGCGTTCCCCCAGCCTGCCTATGGTCCCCCAGTGGCTAGAAATGGTGACAGGTGTAAACTGAGCCCTGGGTATCCTGCTCTGCCTTTGAGAAAATGAAAGCTCAGATGGGCCGATCTGGAATCTTCTCCTTATGAGGTCATAACAAGCAAGGTTACCTCCCCTTTCTCTGCTTTGCCCACCCAGAGAATTTGGCCCACCCATGAGAGAGAGAGAGACATCATGGCTTGCAAACAGGCAAAGTGGCAGTTGGTCAAGGCCACACCCCCACCCTCCACCTTGCCCCCCCCTCTCTGATCCTCAATAGCATTTAAAGCTACAGACACAGAAATGGCCCATCCTAAGGAAAGCTCATTGTGGGACTGGCTCTAGTGGCTGTAATTCTGCACCACGGCTGTATTTCGGGAAAGAGACTTCAGATACAGTATTAGGGGACCACTAAGGTCTATATAAAAGAGACTTCAGATACAGTATTAGGGGACCACTAAGGCCTATATAAAAGAGACTTCAGATACAGTATTAGGGGACCACTAAGGCCTATATAAAAGAGACTTTAGATACAGTATTAGGGAACCACTAAGGTCTATATAAAAGAGACTTCAGATACAGTATTAGGGGACCACTAAGGTCTATATAAAAGAGACTTCAGATACAGTATTAGGGGACCACTAAGGTCTATATAAAAGAGACTTCAGATAAGTATTAGGGGCCACTAAGGCCTAATAAAAGAGACTTCAGATACAGTATTAGGGGACCACTAAGGTCTATATAAAAGAGACTTCAGATACAGTATTAGGGGACCACTAAGGTCTATATAAAAGAGACTTCAGATACAGTATTAGGGGACCACTAAGGTCTATATAAAAGAGACTTCAGATACAGTATTAGGGGACCACTAAGGTCTATACAAAAAGACTTCAGATACAGTATTAGGGGACCACTAAGGTCTATACAAAAAGACTTCAGATACAGTATTAGGGGACCACTAAGGTCTATATAAAATCATCCAAAGAGCACCATGTCATGGGACCTTTAACAACTGTGCTTTTCAGGTGTTGCGCTAATCACTCCACCCAAGTAGCAGTGCTTCGCCTTCTGAGAATATAGTTCCCAGTATGTATAGGTTAGAAGATGGCTGTGTCTCATATGACCTTGTTATTTGTACACGCTGTGACTATACAAATCACAACATGTAAATAGAAAAAATGTCGGCGTTATTTTGTCACTTATTGGGAGCAGTAGGCTAGATGGAGCCGGTTACCTCCAGGATCTGTGCTAAGCTAGGCTAGCGCTGGGTAGGTCAGACAGAGTTATGACACGCACGGAGATGAGAAGGGTATGTATGGACTTGTCTAACTCTGGGGGATACGGTGAATACGCTGAAGTCCCAATAAGCCGTCGTGTTCCTTTAAGTTTAAAATATTTCCCTAACCTAGAGGGTTAGACTAAGGTTTTTTACAGTAGTGACTGAAATAGTACAGCATATCAGTTACCTTGCTTTCTAAGGCTTCACTCACAATGTTGACAGCATTATTGTCAGTGTTAGCTAGGGTTGGGCGATTATATCGGCGATTGGCTAAGTAAAATTACAGTAGGGATGCTAATGATTAACCCTTTAACCGTTAGCCGACAATAATAATAGCTTTCCAGTCAAAAAAATATGGCTATTAAAAGTCCTTGCAGTGACCGCCAACGTAGCCTAAGAGCTAACGTTAACTAAACAGAAATTGAACAGACAGAAAACAAGAGAATGCATTACGTTAGCTTGAGAGCATCGGAAAGTTATCAAAATACATGAAATAAACTCAAATTTACTTAAACCCAAACAAATGCAATACGCATACCTTGTAGCCAATCTCGACTGGAGCTAAACTCCTTTTTTCTTACTTTCCCCGTTCATTTTAACACTTCTTTCGCTCTTTTTCTCCAGGTGATGTTACCTTGTCTGCGCTGGTTTACGTACCGCGTTTCTTTTGTTGGTAAGTTCCGCTTCTTACATGTACATAGTGACCTTTCAAAATAAACTTCCGTTTAAACAGGAAACATTAATTAAAAACAATGCATTACGAAGAAAAACTTAAAAACCTTATTCTTCGTCACTTACAAATACTATCAGTTAAACAGTATTATTAAAACAAAAGTACAAAAAGTTTTAATAAACGTCTAGCATTGTAAAAGAAAAATTGGCAAAACAATCTATTTCTTAACTGCTAGTTAACTTGCTAGGGCAAACTCATAGATATATATATATAGCCTACATATATATATATATATATATATATATATATATATATATATATATATATATATATATATATATATATACACTAGATGTTGCTTGGCTGCTGCTGTTCATTGCGTATATATCTATGGGGCAAACTTTGCACTAATACGTAGCATTTTAAGTTGCTTTTTTTCCCTGCTAAGCTAGCTAGCAGTTGTTTGCGGATGCTGAGCGTGGAATAGTACATCCGAGCGTCCTGGATGGGTGGACTGGGACTCCGTTTCCCGTTTGTCAGTTAACGGTTAATGATCGGTTAACGAATTCAGCTATTATATAGTCAGAAAGAAAAGAAAAAAATCTTAATTAGCAACCCTAGTCGCCGTTTGTTTTGTTTTCTGGGCGATTTTTGTCATTTTATTTTTGCTAATTTAACGGTCTGCCTCCGAAGAATGAGTGAGAGCAGCTGCTACAAAACAGCTTGTTGACTACACCCCCTGTTGAAGATCTCTACTTTATTGCCATGCAATTAAGTTGCTAGTGATTTGGTGCAGTGTGCTCATTACAAAAAAAAAACAGAAAGCATTCATAGCAGGACAGTCAATACCTGTTAAAAACACATGTAGACACATATTGACACAACCCCGATCCCCCTTCCCCACAAATGCATATTCAACCCATAATGTTAAAGGTACACTGTCTAGTGTTTTAACATCACTGTACAAATTTGAAAAGCCTGCACCGCACTTCAGTTCATAATGGAGGATCGTACTCATGCCGAGCCACACTATTAGAAGACATGTTGTCATAGCTTCTTGGTACATAACGGCTACCGTAGTTGCAACACGCATTTGAAAAAGCGAGGCGCGTGAGAGAGCACTATTCGTTTGAACGCAAAATAGGCCTACAATTTCACCGCTAGATGTTAGAAATTCCTACACGGTGTACCTTTTTAAAGAAGGTAAACCCAGAAGAGGCGATTGCGACATCAGACTGACCTGTTTTCAGACAGTGATCGTCGAAGTCAAAGCAGCAGCTGTAGTAGGTCTTACACAGATTGTCACATCTGCATCCCGGAGGTTTGGCCTCCTCCAGCTCAAAGCAGCGGCCCTTGCAGGAGCCCGCTGAGCTGACCCACTCTGAGACCACTGGAGGGAGGAGAGTTAGACACAACCGCTGCAAACATACTGTATTCATCTGCAAAATACAAATCTGTTTTCTTTTCTTAAGATGCCTAACTGTCACCTCATGTGAAAAGACACATGTTTACGGCTTTAAAGAACCGTACATCGTGTACGTGCAGTGCACAAAGTATTCATGCGGGTTAACGGCTGCTAACTACAAACAGCACATATTGCAAATAACTACAAGCTGTTTTTTCAGAACTCTGCAGGCAGCCTTTGGTTTCAATTCACGTCAATGCACAATGAAACAAACGGAGCCGAATAATAGTCTGTTCTGTTCTGTCAAGGTTTAGTTTTAGTCACATGTGAGGGGGCTGTTTTGTAAACTCATTAGTAGGCTTATCTGAACTTTGAGTCCCAGCCGGCAAACTTTATCCTTATTTTTCCCACATCCACGTTTGCCTTTTGTTCGTCTCCTGGAATATAAGTCATGCAATGGTTTTCTGCAGCTTACTATTTATTCTGAGATGTCAGAGCATCCAAATGCCCCCCATCTTGCAAGTATAGTGCTACAAGATGATACAATTATACATTTCACTGTGATGGTATTAAATCTCTGTAGGTTATGCATTTTAATAGCAGAGTAAAACACACTTACTTTTGTAAATGAACTGCAATAATGTTAAGTATTCTCACTTGTTAGGGCTACGGCATGTAAAACTACCAGTTTGGTGATTTCAAGCATGTATAACCAGCTTTATTTGACTACAGTACATGAGGAATTGTTTAGATTTAGGGCTGGGCGATATATCGATATTTTATCGATATCGTGATATAAGACTAGATATTTTATTAGATTTTGGATATCGTAATATGGCATAACTGTTGTCTTCTCCTGGTTATAAAGGCTGCATTACAGTAAAGTGATGTCATTTTCTGAACTTACCAGACTTTGTTAAAGCACCATTGTCAACCCTACAATATCGTCCCAATATCGACATCAGGGTATTTGGTGAAGAATATCGTGATATCTAATTTTTCTCCATATCGCCCAGCCCTATTTCGAATGTATAAAAGCGGATTTGTCCTGCGTCAAACATGGAGGCTGTTCTCACCTTTAGTGTGAGCTGGAGGGTTGTCTCCTCCCTCTCCAGGTCTACTGGCTTGGAAAACATAAGCTCTGCTGACATCAGTACCCCAAAGACAGAACGCAACCACTACCTGCGGAAAAACCACAGACTTACATTCAATTATTTTGTCATTGACTCCAATAAGCAACTTCAAAGGGTCAAAGCAGCTCGGCAGAAACTCTGGGACTTACTTAATGCCACTTAATGGAGATGTTCACCAAAATAAGGTCACTGTGCTACCTCGTAGCCCTAACTAGGAGTTTATTTTCTTCTCCATTGAGACACGTTCATTGTGTTCCACATTTCATGTTTATTTGAATAGGGACAGATGCTACGACATAGACATTTGTGCAACAAAAGTTTTTTTTCAAATCAGCCCGAGAGTGCGTCAGCCCTTCTGCCAGAACTCCCAGATTGCCACATATTGCCAAACCATATGCTTTGATGTTGTGGCGAAAAGCTGTCGCATTTGCTGTCACATTGTGGTATTTGCTGTCGCATTGTGGCATTTTCTGCCGTGGTTTGCACTACACGGCCAGCGTACCGCCCCCTTTGGAGGGGGGTGGGGGGGGGTTAGGGTTATAACCGGGGGTGTCTGGTGGTCGTCCCAAAGGAAATATTAAGCATCAAATGCTTAATTTCCTGCATTCTGGGGAATATTTCTGCAACAATTTGTGCCTTTTCTGCATGCATTATGCACATCTTAACAAATATTTGCTTGCCACAGCATTTAAACTCTTTATCCCCGCCAGTTTTGATTATTACATATTATACTTATTACATAAATTACGCCTATGGTTACGTGGAAATTTGGCGCTTTTATGATTCGTCACCATAATTCCTGCTTTGCTCGAACAAATGACGTCTGGGAGCGTTTTTCAGGGGATGACAGTCTCTCATGTTCACATCTCACCAAAGGGGTTGGAGTTCAACAGGCAGCCAGGAATGGAAACCCTAGAAAAGTTGAGTGTTGTGTGATTCCACTGCTTATAGCCCAGAGAGAAGAGCCCACTTCAGATAAAGGTTCACACAATGTGCTGCACAGAGCCGAGGAAGATGTTCACAGCAGCTTCAGTGGGCTTGGATCATGTTAAACTGCTCTACAGAGCCAAATCACAGGCGCTTAGCTGGGAAATAAACATATATGGCAGCTTTTTGGCTCCTATTTGGAACAGAGAGCCAAAGTCACACCCTTCTACTTCCAGTCTATGGGACCGATCTTTAGAAAAAATATGAATGGGAGTCAATAGAGAGATAATAATTATTTTTTGGTCCTGTTCGAATTGTGCCATGCATTTCACAAATGATGTGCGTAAATTTAAAATATAATTTTACATGTCAAGAGATAAACGATTTGAGGTAAAGAGGTTGAACAACATTATCTTTTGTGGGAGATCGCTTAGTGAACTACATCTCTCGTCTCGAACAATATACGTCACCAGAGAAATATGTGTCCTTGTCGAGCGAAAATGTGGTGCGACTTGGACTTGTAGTCCGTCTTAATTACATTTTCCAATATTTTTACTTTAATTTTTTTTAAAAAAAAAAATTATTTTTTAAAAAAAAAATTTTTTTTTTTTTTAAAAAAAAAAATATATAAAAAAAAAAAAAAAAAAAAAAAAAAAAAAAAATATTTTTTTTTTTTTTCTTTTATTACTTTTTTTTTTTTTCATAGGTCCCATGGAGGCAAACGGAAAGGGCGGGACTTCGGCTTTCTATTAAATACATGCACTTGGTCGGTGACTCGTCATAGCTGGGGGCGTGGCCTGTGGCGGAGTCGCTGTGGGGGAAAACAGTCCTTTCTCCCTGACCGGATAACATAACATAACATACTCAAAAGCACTTTCACCGCTTGGTAGAGCAAGATACATAATAAAAAAAAATGGTGATGGTGATGGTGATGGGGAGGCAAGGTGGGGGTTGGGGGGGTTGATGGCGGTATGGTCGGATTGTCCGTACATTATATGTGACTGGACAAACGACCCAACGGAACGGCCAGAGGTGTCGTTTCCCCAACATTTTTTGTTAACGTTAGCTACCTGATTGAGTCTCCAGGTAAGAGACAGCTAACGTTAACCGTTACCTAATCTTAGATGATTCAATCTGACTGTATCATCAGTAACTTTATCCCAGGGTCATCAAACAGTCTGCTGTTATCCCACGTTCATTAAAGCTATATTAAAGACAAGTATGTCTAAACATGTTAAATGAATAAATTCCATGTTACTGTTCCAGTTTGGACTGTAGCAGCGACGTTAGTGGTATTAACACCGGCTCCGTCTGTCTATTCGGCAGTATATAAAACTTAAAGCTACATTGTGTAAGAATTTCTCCCATCTAGCGGTGAAATTGTATATGACAACCAACTGAAAATTACTTTCTAGCCCTTCCTCTTATGCTGGCCGAACCCAAAATTAGCTCTCTCCACGTTTACACGCAGCTGTTCTAGCCACTCCAATATTAACTTTGGTCTTGTCGCGTTGTCGTTTTAATTCTCTTTTTCGCTTCCCTGGCGAGTAATCTCCCCCTTGCATTCGTCCTTGGTGCCAATAGGTGGAGGGGGGGAAAGGCGGGGGGGCTTTGTGATTAATGTAAAGATTTTAAAGATGGCGTGCTTTCGCCGTAAACACTAAAGACGAAACAAGTAATACATCTCCATATAACATCCCAGCGGCTGTCGTTTAAACCGTACGCCCAGTCGTTCATGTGTATCGAACAAACGGGTCACATGGGTTTGCTTTCTCCGGAAATTAAAGCAAAGACTAGACGTTCAGAACACGATCTCGATCAATTCGTATCTAGTAAAAGTTTACGAAATGCTGTCTTTCTGAAAACATTTTCGCTGCAAAAAACGCAGTTCTAAACAGGTAGGGAAAAGATTTTTGTCAGATTTTGAGAGACTCTAGTCCCACCTTCCCATTCGCGCTTTCCGGTGAGTTCCGATCGCCCCCGCCGGACGGCGATCGCCCGTCTTCCGTACCGACAGCCCCCAGACGGACAACGGCACGGGACACACCGAAGAGATTCGAGTCACTGACCTCGCCAGACTGTCCCACGGCCGATAATCGGCCCTGTGTGTCAGCACCTTTAGAAGCTTTGTGCTGGGGAGAGACCTGGCCTGTGTTCAATGTGTGTGCAACTGTACTAACGATAAAAAATTTTGAATTTCCCCTCGCGGGATAAATAAGGGCATTCTTCTTCTTTGTATGACAGGCTTATGGTGTTGTCATTTATACATATGTTTATTTGGTTTACAGTTTATTGTCTATTTTATTATTTTGTTGTATGGTCTTCAATTTTGTAGTTACTGTGTCCTCTTTTCTTGATTTTTGTCTGGGTGGGTGGTGATGACGAGGGTCAATTGTAGGTTTTGTGTGTTGTTTTAAAAATAAATAAAAATTGTTAATCACAAAAAAGAAAATGTTTTTCAGTGAAATAAAATGTAATTTTGCATCATTTCGGACCATTATTATTATTATCACCACATCTGTGTCTAAAACAGACATAATAAATGTCATTGTGTTAATATTTTGTGAAGGCACCAATAGACAACCCTACAATATCGCCGCAATATCGACATCAAGGTATTTGGTCAAGAATATTGTAATATTTGATTTTCTCTATTTTGCACGGTTCTACATGATGTCAAGGTGTCCAATCTCAGGTGTCTTCCAAATAATTCTACAGTTATTTATGATGATGATGATGATGATGATGATCAAACCTCCAACTTGACAGATGGAAATGAGGACAGTACACAGTGTAACCATACCACTGTTGCTTACCTTTACCTCCCCCAGGTAAACAAACCTGTTGACAATGAGCAGTTCCTGGCATCCATCATCATCATAGATGAAGGCAAATAACAGAACCGCTAAAGCAGTCTGGTAAGTTCAGAAAATGACATCACTTTACTGTAATGCAGCCTTTAAAACCAGGAAAAGACAACAATTGTGTCACATCACGATAGATATCCAAAATTTAAAGTGCTCATATTATGCTTTTTGGCTTTTTCCCTTTCCTTTATTGTGTTGTATATCTTTTTTGTGCATGTTATAGGTTTACAAAGTGAAAAGCCCAAAGTCCACCCAAAGGGACTTACCATCTCCAACAGAAAACACTGTTCACCAACTGCTCCAAACAGCTCTATTGTAGTCCAGCCTTTACTTCAGAGACAAACGTGGTCACTTTGTAACACACGTTATAATGCTCGCCTAGCTGCTAGCATGGCACACCCTCATACTCTGCTTCTGACTGGCTAGTAGTCCTTACCTAGCTACTGACAGGGCACGCCCTCATACTCTGCTTCTGACTGGCTAGTAGTCCTTACCTAGGTACTGTCAGGGCATGCCCTCATATTCTGCTTCTGACTGGCTAGTAGTCCTTACCTAGGTACTGTCAGGTCACGCCCTCATACTCTGCTTCTGACTGGCTAGTAGTCTTTACCTAGCCCTCATGTTGTCCTCGGGTCAAATTTGACCAGTTTTCAAAGTTTCTATATCATACATTTGGATTTCTTTTAACCCAATTGCGCCAAAATAACATGGATGGTTCCATAAGACTCTTCACAAAGGAAATTAAGGATCAGATCTCTATTTTCATAGAATTTTGGGTGCTGTTTTCAATTTATAGCATTATCCTGACTAAACTTTGACAGATCTGTGATTATCCATTACCTTCATTCCACTGATCTTAACGATTAGTCAAAATCATTCATAATTTCTGCTTTTTTCTTGCACAAACATTTCATATAAATGAGGTTTATTGACCATGAATTCCAAAAATAAGTGTAAAACTAGTGCAAATAAATAGGTCTAGTGGTGAATATGCTGGTGTTAATGGAAAAAAGTGCCAAAAACGTTGAAATAAGTAACAAAAAAGTAAAAAAAAAAAAAAAAGCATAATGTGGGGAAAAAGCAACAAAAGTCTGTTAATTTTGACCCGGGAGGACAACACAAGGGCTAGCTACTGCGCATGTGCTACTCCCAACAAAGATGGGACAGAACTGCTATGCCTCACTCTGTAGCTAAAACAGAGAGCTCAACACACAGGGTGAAAAGAGGAGCTGCAGCAATGTGCAGTACAACAACAAAAAATATGGTGTTTTTTGAAAATTAAACCATGTAAACCTATTCTGATATAACCTTTAAATACAATTATGAACCTGAAAATGAGCATAATATGAGCACTTTAAGACGATATTTAGCCTCGTACATCAACATATTGCCCAGCCCACCATCATTATCACTATCATCATCATCATCATCATCATCATCATCATCAACATAATCATCACTATCATCATCCATCTTGTCCCAAGGACAGACAGAACAATATCACAGCAGCGATCGGCTCCTTTATTCAAATCCCTGCAGCGTTACATCCCTGCTATGTAGTTCCCCTCTCCCAGGCTTCCATTGATGTGAGGCAAAGTGCAGCTCTCTCACTCACAGGTCGATAAGTCAAAAGACTGCAAGCTTTTTTTTTTCTTTTTTTTTGTTTAGTTCGGGGGAGAAAGGGTGGGGGGGGGGAGAAACACTTCAGTCGTTCGTGTGAAACGCTAAAACGACGACACACGGGAATCAAACAAGACAAAACTGTCACAGTCTTACCGTACCAAATTTTCCAATTGCATGTTCCAAACAGTGAATCCACTTTTAGCATTCCCCTTAAAAAAAAAGCTCCGAAATTGTGTCCAACGTCCGGTAGAAGCTCCTCTGTGCGCCTCTGCAGATCGATGGAGCGGAGCGCAGGGGTCCAACTCTCTCTCTCTCTCTCTCTCTCTCTCTCTCTCTCTCTCTCTCTCTTTTCTTTCTCTCTCTCTCTCTCTCTCTCTCGGTCTTGGGCCAATAAGCATGAAGTAGTGGTGACAGCTGCGCTCTGGTACAAGAGTGCGTCAGGTCGGGGTGACGCTCCGGAGTCCAACACAGTCAGCAGCACTGAACTGATCACCCGGGGAGAGAGAGAGAGAGAGAGAGAGAAAAAAAAAAAAAAAAAAAAAAAAAAAAACATGTGACTGAGTTGTACACACACACACACACACATACACACACACACACACACAAAGACACACACACAAAGACACACACACACACAATCCACTGTAATAATCTTGTTTTCATGTTTTGCTGATATCCATAAGTTATGCTATTGCTGATAAATTTTGTTGACATAACTGTTGCATCTGCACAAATAACATAATAAAATAATGTTTTATTGTCTGCATCCTACTGTTAAAATGTATGGATGGAATGTATGTGCACGTTTCCCCTGTTTACTATGTGCTTTAGCAATACTGTGTGTAAATATGGTCATGCTAATAAAGCCTCTTTGAATTTGAATTTGGAGAGCGAGAGAGATTGGGAAAGACAGAGGGTGAGAAAGAGAGAGAGAATTTTTTTAAAGAAATTTTTATTCTATCAATCCTCCTACAAGTTATTTACAAGACAAATACACATATCCTCAAAAATATCAATCATCTACATCAGCTCCTGGTAAAAAAATAAGTTGGTCTCCTTTTTATGTCACCATAGGCCCATCTCACACTGAACTGATCTACATCCTCATTTCTTTGTTACTGTAATAGTTCAAATCAATCCATATTCTGGCTTTCACCATCCTAGTCAACAGTCATTCTACATCAATATCTACTGAGTCATCAATCTCCCTCCTCCTGCTCACACACACAGCCATCTTTGTTTGCCCCAAGATAAAGTTCACGAGTTGACATTTGTGTTTTGCAAACGTTTTGTACCTAAAACCAAAAAGTGAACCTTTGCTTGGAGAAAAACCTCCCCTGCCTTACCAAATAACCTCTCCAGCAAAAAGAGAGAGAGAGAGAGAGAGAGAGAGAGAGAGAGAGAGAGAGACTCTAAAGGGAAGAGTGGCTTGAAAGGATTAAAGGAATATGGAGGAATTACTGGCCTTTTGGGAAACTCAGTAACTTCTGACAACATAGACACCAACATCATCCATATGTCTCTGCTGATGTTGCGGTTCATGCTGATACTCAGCGGTGGAAAAAGTATTCAGATCCTTTACTTAAGTAAAAGTACTAATAGCACACTGTAAAAATACACTGTTACTGTGAAGTAAAAGTCCTGCATTGAAAATGTTACTTACTAAATAAAAGTCTGTATCATCAGCAAAATGTACGAAAAGTAAAAGTACTCAATGCAGAAACTATCAAAACGGTTCTGCCGTTCAGGTGTTTAACGGTCTGATTATTTCAGCTGTACTTTTAGGCTGTTATATTGTTGGGTAGTTTAATTTATAATAAAACATCAGATTTTATAACCTACATGTGTTTTTTGTGCAAAAATCTTGATTTGTAAAGTAACTAAAGCTGTCAGATGCATAAATAGAGCGTGGCAACATGTCCACAGATAAAAGTTGGACAGCACTGTGTGTACGACTGATTTAGCGAGACACAAATTAGACAGAAGTGCTAATAACTGTATGTTACTACAACTTTCACAACAATTGATCCACGGAGTAGCCATGTTGGATTTCTAGCTCGGGTACTCGGTGGTTGCCCGAGTTCCGAGCTCGGAAATCCAAAGTCAGGGGGGTGTTTCTGACTTTGACCTCGGAAAATCCGACTCCTGAGTACAAATGAAATGCGCTATTATACTTAAAAGCGGAGATGTGGACTTGAGACTTAGTGACTTGGACTCGAGTCGACTCAAGTCAACGTTTTTTTGACATGACAAAACATAAATGACTCGAGACTCGCCTTGGACTTGTAAGTTAGTGAGTCGAGACTTGACTTGAGGCATGATGACTCGGATGATTCGTGTGTATTCATGAATGTACGCTATTAAATATCAAATTATGTAATTTAGTGATTGGCAGGGAATATGAAATACATTACTTACAATTAGTTTTTGCTTTGATTTTATTAATTTCACTGAATATCAATAAGTACAATGCAGATCAATTCATTCTCATACTTTTCGTACTAATTATACAAACTAGCCAATCATTGTATTAGATGGGCTACTTATACCTTGTCTTTTCTCTTCATAAAGACCGGATACTACAGGTAAGAGTGCTTCATCCTGGGTGTAAAAAAAAGTGACTTGATTTGGGACTTGCGTTGACTGAAGACTCGACTTGACTCGACATTACCTGTGACTTGCCTAGACTTGCCCAAAAAAGAAATAACTCGAGACTTGCTTGAGACTTGGACTAAATGACTTGAGACTTACTTGGGACTTGAGCAAAGATGACTTGGTCACTGCTCAAAACCAGTAGATAACTTGTTAACCCACACAAAGACTAAGTAGAGATGTTTCTACATGCAGGTTTAACCAATAACACAGGGCGCCCGGTAGCTCACCTGGTTGAGTGGGCAGCCATTTACAGCACCCGGGGACTAGGGTTGGGCATCGAGAACCGATTCCTACTTGGAATTGTTTCAAAAATTACGATTCCATCGGAATTGTTTCATTATTGGAATCTTTTGGAATCGTTTGGAGGATTTGGTTTCAAATCTGATCGTGAGTTCCAAATTTAATATGTGTAAGTTTTGGTTTCCGAAGCTGCCAGGCGCTTGTTGTGTTGCAGCCTTGGAGCACAGTAAGTGGCGCTCTAGCGTGGCTTTATTTTACATTGAATAAGCCGTGTAAAACTGCAAACCACCTTTGAATCAAAATAAAACTTTCCGCGTATTTGTGAAATAAGCACGTGACCCGTTTCAACTCCACCCCTCAAAGAATCGGAATCGAGAATCGATAAGAACCGGAATCGAAAGGAAGAATCGGAATTGGAATCGTTAAAATCAAAACGATGCCCATCCCTACCGGGGACCAACTCCAGATCTGAGCCAGTGCCTTGCTCAAGGGCACCGACTGGAGAACCTAGTACATGTGTTTTGATGGTGGGGGAAACTGGAGCACCTGGAGGAAACCCACACAAACATGGGGAGAACATCCAAACTCCACACAGAAAGTCCCGGAAGGACCTGGATTCGAACTGGGAGGCCACAGTGCTAACCATTGGGCCACCATGCTGCACCCAGGCTCGGCCCTTACTGTAGCGGCCCAGGGTTCGATTCCAACCTGCCGCCCTTTGCTGCATGTCTTCCCCTTCTCTCAACTTCCTTTCCTGTCTACAACTGTCCTATCAATTAAAAGGCCAAAATGCCCCCAAAAACCAAAACACCTCACAAGGATATAACTTGTGTGTACCCACACAAAGACTAAGTAGAGATGTTTCTACATGCAGGTTTATTTAAACAAACAGCCAATCGGATGGCTGCTTCAGGATCTTTCCCAACTTTCACTCAGCCGAACACTGAGCCGCTGTGATGTCAGTCTGGTCTGGAGGTGACTGAGGAATTCGTCGGTTTATTGTCAGTGTAAAGCTCGTCCTCGGGGTGTGAAGCCTGAATGTCCTCAGTGTCGGCGCTTTGATGCGGGATGACATTACATCATCATGACAGACAGAGTGTCAAAGGCAACAAAGACGTCTTGGACCTGTAAGGCGCTGGACATGGACCATTATCAGGGTTTCCTCCAGTGTATTGCAAGCCCGGTGTCCCACAGAGCCTAAGTCTCTGGGAATTATGAATGTATTTTTTAAAGCTTCAGTGCGTAACTTTTTGATATTAATCAAGCCATTGAGAGCCAAAAGAGGCTGGGTTAGCTCCGTTGGTAGAGCAGGCGCACTTAAATAGAGGATTACTCCTCGATGCAGCGGCCGCGGGTTCGACTCCGACCTGTGTCCCTTTGCTGCATGTCATTCTCCTTCTCTCTCCCCTTTCATGTCTTCAGCTGTCCTGTGGTATTAAAGGCCTAAAATGCCCCAAAAAGTAATCCTAACATTTTTTTTCAGAAGATTGTGTGAAGATAATTCCCTCTTCTGAAGAGTCCATCATGTTTTTTTAATCCTCCGTGTCCTCCTTGGCAACTAGCAACTGCGTGGCGGAGGGGGGGGGTCACGGAAGGCTTGTATCATGTGGACGCGCCAACAGTTGTCATTACTTAGAATTCCTAATGGGGGTGACAGAAACTACGCACTGTAGCTTTAAGATATTTTTGATTTACAGTTACAGTGGGGGGGCTCGGTTGGGAAGTTAAACATAGTCATATTTTTCAAATCTCCAGTTAACTTTTAGCACTGACTTAATGTAGGGCCCTATGGAATCTGTCTTAGAGCTTTTTAAATTCTCAATTTTGCGATTCCGTCCATGATTCTGTTATCATTTGAAACTATTGGGCTAAGACACTTTCCACCGGGCTAAACTACTTTTCTGGGGGGAAACTCTCATTATTATTCTTTCTAAAATACGAACAATGATGCTTTGTGTATTTGTGTAGCTGTTTCTTTTAAGTGGTATGAAACTCCAATGTCTTCATGTAATACTAAAATAGAATGAAACGTTTTTAATGCTGATGAAAGAAAAAAAAATGCAAAAAGATTTAAAAGAACAGTAATGGTTCAATGGGTCCGAATACAGATGTATGGCGTATGCTTAAATTTCTTAACTTTTCTAGAACTATACACTTCTTTATAATAAAAAACACTGAATAATAATATACAACATAGAGAGAGAGAAAACTTGAGCTGACATTGAAATGAAAATCTGCAGAATACCATAACTAAAAAACAATTCATTTTTGTGACAAAGTTTTTATAGTTTTTTTCATTTTTCATTACATTTTTCCAGAGCCCCTAGAGGGACATGGGGAATTCTTTGTTTCACTGAAGCTCAGTCCTTACCACATTTGGCTGGTAAACGACGCTCATTTTGGACCCTGAAAGTATACATCTTGAATTCTGACAAATGAAATATTATTTTACCTCCATCAACCCCCCCAACCCCCACCTTGCCTCCCCATCTTTGGCCTCAGTTCTTAGTTCTTCTACAAAACAATCATGTTGTCACAGATGCTCCGACCCTTTTGTGGATGTTGTTGAATACCTGCTGGGCTGTACCTGTCCACATCCTGCTGCGTTGCCTGCTGAGAGTTTGACCGACATGGAGGCAGAGTCCAGGTGCGCTGAAACTCAAACTGAGGCAGCGAATCCCCAAAAAAAAAAAATATGTGTGTGTGTGTGTGTGTGTCTATGTGCTTGTGCTTTGTCACACACACACACACACACACACACACACACACACACACACACACACACACACACTCCATAGTGCGTGGCACTATCTTTGTGGGGACCCGTCATGGACATAATGCATTCCCTAGCCCCTTACCCTAACCTTAACCATCAAAACTAAATGCGTAACCTTAACCCTTACCCTAACCTTAACCATCAAAACTAAATGCCTAATTTAACCCTTACCCTAACCTTAACCATCAAAACTAAATGCCTAACCTTAACCAACCCTCAAACAGCCCTTTAAACTTGTGGGGTCCAGCATTTTGGCCTCACAAAGCTGTCCGGACCCCACAAGTATACTGTAGTCACAGTTTTTGGACCCCACGAATATAGTTAAACAAGAACACACACACACACATACACACACACACACTCGCATACACACTTGGTAAATGTGATAGCTTGGGTCTTTTTTAGTGTGGTTGTATATGGTAGTTTAGAGTCCAAAAGCAACCAGAGTCCTTTGACAAAACAGTAATTTTCGCAAATTTTGCCTTTGTTATTGTGTGACTTTGGTGTTTTAAAAGGTTAGTTCGGACTCACCAAAGTCACACAATAACACAAACACGCCAACCAATCGTGGCATATAAACATAAACATAAAGGTCCCAGGGTACAGTATCACCCACATTGCAACATTTCTAGGAGGTTTAGACAATTTGCAGATTCTCTGTATCGGTGTTTAATTTTTACCGACAAGCAATAAAGTTATTTCATTCAAAAGTACTTTGGTTTTGCTACGGCTGTGTAAGCAGTCTGCAAACAAACCGTTAGCACGTTACAACTTCAGGAAGCTAGTTTTCTTTTTATTCATTTTTTTGACTGCGTATTATGTTTTAACTTTCAGTTTTATTAAATAATCGTTTAAAGCATTTTAAAAAAATGTTTGTGTTGGAGTCTGTAACATACCAAATCCTAATTTTCGGTCCAATCCAAATATCAGTTATCTGTTTCTTATTTTTTTATAATTATTTTTATTATTTCCATCAAGAAGTAATACATATACCAGCATACTGTATAATTTCATACTCCAATCAGAGTACAACTCCTACTAGTAACAGTATTCCTCTACACCACAGGATCTTAAGGATTCATTCCTACTCATAGATAGATAGATAGATAGATAGATAGATAGATAGATAGATAGATAGATAGATAGATACTTTATTCATCCCAAGGGAAATTTTAGGCATCCAGTAGCTTAGACAACCATTACACAACAAACACACGTGAATCTCACTTACATAAGAATCACTCACAAAAATTTAAAGAGTTATGAAAAAAAAATCCCCCCCAAAAAAGAGCTATAAAAATCATCCATACATATCTTTCACATTTTTGACACACAAACCGAAACACACACCAACACACAGTTTGGCACACAAACCCAACCACCCACACACACTCACCCGCCCGCCCACACACACACCCACAAATATACACACACGCACACAAACAAACACACACACACACACACACACTTGGTTTCCAGCTCTCAGTCACCATACCTAGTTTTTTATTTCTTAGCCATTAAGTTAACAAGGCTTTATACATGTCCTCGGTTATTATATTAATATTTCATTAACGGTATCGGTATTGGCCCGAAAAAAAACAGTGTCAGTCGACCCCTACTTGTAATCCTGCACATATTTGCGCTCAAATATATGCTTCAAAACTCTATTGTGTAGTTTGCCTTATCTTGTATCTTGTGCTCAGGTTGCGAGAGTAGGCTATCTCTGTGTCTGCAGCCCCTTTCCCCTCTGTGTGTGCGTGCCCATGCACATGTCAATGTTTATGTATGTGTGTGGTCTTTGTAAGATGAGGATGTTTCCCCCTGAGGTGGTGAATGTACAGATCCCTTTCAAAGCCGGAAGATTTGTCCAACAACCCCCACCTCAAGCCCCCAACCCCATCCCACCCCCACCCACACATGAACAAAATGTTCCCGGCAGAGTGCAGGCTTGTTATTTTCAAAAAGCCCCTTGTGTCTGTTTTGAAAGCAGCCCTGTGGACAGAGAAGCGTATTGCTGCGGCTTTTCTACACCTTTTCATCCAAAATCACGCGGCGGACAAACATCTTCCCGAAAACGCTGATACCCTCGTCTGCTGCAGAGAGACAGATTTCAACGGGGGAGCTCTCTGCACAGCGAGGCGTCTTTGTCTGGTTGTTTACAGAGGAAAACAGCGATAGGTTCACACGTCTCTCTCGAAGGCTTAGCTCGCTGTTAGCTCACCGCGGGCCTCGGGTATCTTTCAGCTTTTGTATCACCTCATAGAAGAAACAGGGACAGGGTGTGTTTTAGAGATGCGGGGCCCTACTGACATTTTGCACCCATTTCTTTGTTGGTTCCATTGCTGTTTTTTGTCACTTTTAACTTCCTGTCATTATTAGGGGGTCAATAGTAAACACAATCAACAGTGTCTGTCCTGAGTAGTTCACTCTGCCTACTACAGATTTCTCAGAGTTGGGAACACACCTCGACATTTATGAAGATGTCATATGGCTTGATTGCCTGATATCGTCGTACTCAGATTCTAGTCAGAATAGGAGTCTGATGCTGCTCCATTGGGCTGTGATTTATGGGGCGTGTTCCAGCCGAACCAGGAAAGAAAATGCCTCGGCGCTCAACTGGATAGACCTACAACCAATCAGAGCAACAGATAGACCTACAACCAATCAGAGCAACAGATAGACCTACAACCAATCAGAGCAACGGAGTATGTGACGTATGTTGAGCGTATGTTAAACTTCTGCCGAATCATCTGAATCATCTGTCCATCATCGTATAAAGCCCGCCCTGGCGATTTGATTGGTCCGAACAGCTCTGGTTGGAGCATAGTTGCTCCACAACGGATCAAGTCCAGACCAAACCTCTAAGGGGCTAAATTCGGCTGGCATCCAGGCTAATGGCTCAACACTACAGATTTCAGATGAAAAAGACGAACGATGGCGCAAAGTCACCCCTTAATAGTCTTGCAATGCCAGACGCATCTCCACAGCGCTGTGGAGTATAAGGTTCTGCTACACCACCGTTGCATTCTGGGATAGGGAGAAAAAAAATGCTCTGGGTTGTTTTCATTTCTTTAAACCAATCACAATCGTCTTGGGGCGGCGCTAAGCTCTGGAATCGAGTGCGGATCGGGGCGCATTTTTCTGTCCGAGCCCGGGCCCACGTCCGACAGAGCAGTAACCGAACCCGACCCGAGCCCGACAGGCATTAAGATATTTATGTCCGAGCCCGACACTACTTCCTCATACTAATGACACACGTACGTCTGTTTGTGCGGAAAGCTTTTATTAAGCAACTATAGGAAGGCATTCGGAAATGTCAACAGATGAGCGCATCAGCGCACACGGTGGCAACAAGCGCACGTTAATAAGCTGTTTAATTTAAAAAGTTCAATGCCTTATCATGCTCATGTGACCGAGCCCAACCTGAACATTATTACTAAATATCTATCCAAACCCGGCCCGTCCCGACGGACTCGGTTCGGGTATCCATCCTCTACTCCGCAAGCAGCAACGGTGGAACCTGCTATTCCCACACAAAGTTACAAAATTGTTACATTTCAAGCAATTTCACCTGTTCTGATTAAGTTCTAAGAAATAAGCACCAATAATGATCAAAAATCTTTTTTACCTTTTTTATAATCCTTATTTTCTCACAAAAAACACGAAAATGATCATATGATCATCAATGTGATCTCACAGGGGTAAATGGCAAATATGAACCATAAATTATGTATATATCAGTGGTAATTGAGTAAACATCTATTAAGTATTTTTACATAAATTGTTATGGCTGTATTGATTTAAAAGCCTAATAATGTGGTGGGTCCACCAGACCCCAGGGAACATTGGCTGTGGGACAAAAATATGAACACCACACAAGGGTTCATTAGCTTTGTAGCAACTAATTTGGCAATGGCACGAATGTAACGGACGTTCATTCATATCAAAAAGTTCCGCACTAAAGCTTCAATCCTGACATCGTGAACGTTCTATTGGTGTGTTCTCTTAAATCCACTTCATGTAGAATTTAGCGGTAGTTTCCATCGGTCTCTCTCACACACACGCAGCCTGATAAATGTATGGTTGTGCAGTGAAATGTGCCTTTAATGAGCGGACAGGGTTAGCCATGGATGCTCCTGCAGAGAGTTTGAAGTTCAGAGCAGGGTTGAACTGAAATACATTAACTCTGGTGGCATTTGTGCGTTGTAATTCAGGAACCGTAATGTACTTTGGACAAAGTTAATATTTGCCTCACTATGCTCAAACACACACCCCCACACACACACACACACACACACACAGCCTGTTCCAATGTTCACATAACTTAATTAACATAAAGGTCCTATGTCACTCACACACTGCGACAGAAGGTTTGGCTTTTCAATTTTTTTTTTTACTTTTTAATTTATTTAAAATACAGGGGCCATTTAGACACTTTAAGATTGGAAAAATTGAATCTCAGGATTCCTCTGATGAGGTGCATATTTTCAAAACAACTGTAACAAATTAACATATATACTGTATATATATATATACATATATATACAGTGCTGCTCATACATATTCATACCCATGCTAAAGTTGACTAAAAAGAGGAATAAAAATCATCTTTTGGAAATTGATCTTAATGCCTTAATTAAAGAAATTAGGAAAAATCCAACCTTTTAAGGACACCAATTTTTTTTGTGAATGAATAATGTATTGTAAATAAATAAATGTTCTTCCTTAAAATACAGGGGCCATAATTATACATACCCCCATGTTAAATTCCCATAGAGGCAGGCAGATGTTTATTTTTAAAGGCCAGTTATTTCATGGATCCAGGATACTATGCATCCTGATAAAGTTCCCTTGGCCTTTGGAATTAAAATAGCCCCCCCACATCATCACATACCCTTCACCATACCTAGAGATTGGCATGGTTTTATCTCAGTTAGCCTAATAGCTAACTGAGATAAGATCTCTATCAATGCAAATCAAACCAGCTATTAGGCTAACTGAAATAAATAGCCTACATACATAAGACATTAAGATCAATTTCCAAAAGATGATTTTTTTATTCCTCTTTTTAGTCAACTATCTCTGGGTATGAATACTTATGAGCAGCACTGTGTATATATATATATATATATATATATATATATATATATATATATATATATATATACACACATATGTATATAACAATAAATAAATAAATTGATATGCTAAAAGTTTGCACAGCTGTCTTACACAACAGGCTAATAGACACTTTAGCTTTTTGCCCAATTTCAACCCTGGAATCAATCAAATATTTCTGATTCTGATACTTCCATTACATTATATATATATATATAAATATATATATATATATATATTTTTTTTTTTTTTCTCTCTCTCTCTATTTTCTTCTTGTAATGCTTGTGTTTAATCTAAAGTATTATTCTTGACCCGTCTCCGTCTGTCATTGGAGTAACTGTGACAATAATTGCCATAAAGATCCAAGTACAGCTTCCACATGGAGATGTTGCAACCTTATTTTGGAGAATATCCAGAAGAGAAAAGGAAAGGAAGTGAGTCAGGCTTACAAAAGAGACTGCCTTAACACTGGCGCTACCTGTTGGTAACCACGGGTACTAAAGCTTTACAAAAGTCATATACAGGTAGAAATTAGGGCTGCACAATATATCGTTGTTTTTTTTAAAATCATCGTTGTAATATTAACTGGCGCAATACACTTATCGCTAAAGACACTCCGAGATTTTTTTTGTCAGTAGAAAACTGCACTTTAGAATGTAACTGTCATTCTTTTTTTAATGGCACCTTTTATATTCAATTAAATGGTCATTTTATTCAATAAAAGAATGATGGAAATTTGTTCCTTTCATTTGTTTTAAATTCAACAAGCAATTTGTTGACTTGATTACTACGATCTCGTATTCTACGAAAATAGTTCACCAAAACGTGTTTCTGATAACATTTTAAGCGAGAAATAGGCCATGCAGTTGCTGAATACGTCTTCATTTCAGATCGACAAAGGTCAGTTTAAAAGATTTTCGTCAGATTTTGAGAGGCGTTCGTTACGCTCATCCCGCTCGTCATTTCCGGTAATTGGCTATTGAGTCCAACTGCCCACTGGCTGATTGAACAGGTCGTCCAAATTCGTCCCAAATGAACGCCGATGGCTCCTCCGACTGACGACGGCACGGAACACACCGAACAGACTCGGGTCACCGACCTCTCCAGACTGTCCGACAGCTGATAATCGGGTTGATGTGTCAGCGCCTTTAGGGTATATATATATATATATATGTATGTATGTATATATATATATATATATATATATATTAGAGTGTATATGTGGGTGTGAGTATGTCTGAACAGAAAGCATTAATAATACTAAACCAAACCCATCCTGCGATGCCAAATGCATCCAAAACCAAACAGATCGCGCCAGCCGTTATATTTTATGACAATGATGAAATTATTATGAAATAATAAAATGGGAAACATTTTTTTCAGTGTAGGCTTATTAACTCAGCTTTAAGTTAGTCTCGCTTTGCCAGACCCTCCTCCAAAGCGCCCTGAAGGAGGGTCTGGCTACTCCACGTAGTATTCAATGACGGGAGGAAAACGTGCTCTGGTTTAATGGCATTTCTTTAAACCAATCAGAATCGTCATGGGCGGTGCCAAGCTCCGCACAGAGCCGCTGCCAAATAGTCGTGCGGGAGAAATTGGACAGATAGTCTAGCTAGCTGTCTCAATTTACCCTGCAGAGATCTGAGGAGCAATTAAAAATAGTCATCATTAATCCACCGAATTTAATATTCACAAAGAAAGCGGAAGGAAACGGAAAATGCATGCATCCAGCGGAATTTCCTGCAGCACCGGAGCAATCCCGGAAGTGGAACGTCAAGGATATAGGGTAGTTTTAAGTTAACCGCAGTCATCTGTCAGTTGAATCAAGGTAACATCATCAAATTACAGGGGTTACTATTGTATTTTTTTACAGTCTAGTATTGTAGACTGTAAAAAAATACCCTGTTACAAGTAAAAGTCCTGCATTCAGATGTGCGATGAAACTAACTAACATCAGAAGCTGCTTAGTTAACATGTCAGTGATACTAATCCAATAATATAATAAACTTAAATAAATAATGACATTCACGGGCCGTTCTGCTGCACAACTAGTCAAAGTCAAAGTATCTGTATTAGTCTCCCCAAGGAGAAATTCGTTTTGGACTTTCAATCTGGATTATGAATAAATATATCCTCCGTATATGCATACGTTCATTAATGAGCTTGACTGAACAAATGAGTGCTTAAATAGCTGTTATATTTGCACAGAGGAACTATGTCCAGAGCGACATGTTTCTGTAAAAAGTTTGTCCACTTTCATTTTGAAGAAGAAATGGTACCGGAAGCACATGTACTGGAAGTTATCCTGCGCATGCGTGTTAAGCATGTGTGTGTGTTCTGAGCAAAGAGTCCGGTTAAACTGTTTTTACCCGTAATTCCGTCATGCAGTCCATCAGATACAACTGGAATGAATCCCCAGAGCCCGTATGTATGGATAGCCTTGTTCAAGTGGACTTTGTGCAGAGTTTCTGGACGCTTCACCTCGGATTCATCTCTGTTCGCTCAAAATGCTAAATGAAGTTAGCATAGCGTGCTAGCTGTAAATAGACGGAGACGGAACTCGGCCACCCAGCGCTAGTCTGAGCGACCAAACGGTGTTTTTCATGGACCCGCAGTGTCCAGATAAACATGTTTGAAGGGACTCTGTGCTGTTCCCTTTATTTGAAAACGTCTCCTGGTGTCATACTAGCTAAGCTAATGAAGTTAGCTCGTTAGCTGGAAGTAGACGGACCCGAACGTAACCTAGCAACACAGCGCATGTGTCAGAGGGAGAAAAAGTTGCTGTGATTTACTAAAAATGTCTCAAGTTGAAATGCTGAGAGCGTTTGTGAAGCAGCGACTAACTGCGGCTGCTGAAGAGATATTCGAGCAGTTTGAAAGAACGATAGCAGAGTACGAGGAGGAACTTAAGTCCAGTTCGAAAGAGATTGACCGACAACAGAAACTACTGGACGCTGTTCGCAACCCTGAAGTCGGGTTACACAGAGCAGGTTGGTACAGCTGCATTGTTGTTATAACTTTATTAAACTGCTCGGAAACCAGTGGAGGAGGAAGGTAACTATGTACATTCACTCTTGCGTACAAATCGAGGTAGCCTACTTGTACTTTTGTGTTTTTAGTACAACTTTATACTTGTACTCCACGACATCCCAGAGGTAAATATTGTACTTTTTACTACATTTGTCTGACAGCTTTAGTGATTATACAGAGTATCGTTTTCATTCCCTTCCTGTCCTCTAAATGTGGAGATTTTTTCCTTAATGGGATGAGAAAATTCTCCTTTACTATAGTTATACTTCTCTCCAGGATCTCTTCAGGATGGAGAGGGTCGTCATCGTAGGGGCGGGACAAGGTTGCTCTGAGATGGGCAGGAGTGGAGAGTAGGGCTGCACGTTATGAGGATATATATATACCTTTTGTATTCAATTATAATTAAATTATCTATATTGAGAAAATATTTCTTGTATTCATACTGTATACTGTACTGCAAATTAACTTATCTGTCATACTGTTGAACTGTGTAAGTGTTGCCACACTATCCTGATCATTATAGCACTAAATAGGAACAACCAAAGGTCTTCTATATAATTTAAAACAAATACCATGATGACTAGACCTTGGTTAGGTGTTCTCATAATGGATGTAAATATGGTGAACAGCAAGCAAATATTGATTATATGTCAGTTACTGCCTTTTGCCTTTGCATGACTCCTAGTTTTTGGCACATGATACAAAGGCAGAGTACAGTAACTGCAAAACAAGGGTCAAAGGTCTATTTTGAGCTCAACTTTTTTGCATACAAACATTTCTTCATTATAGCAACTAGTTGTCAAATTTTGGGAGTCCTACCTATAATACTTTTTTCTGGACAAAACAGAAACTTTAAAGTCATTTCTTCTCAGTTTCACACTCTAGCGAGTTAAGGTCTTTTGCCTTTGCAGGGCAGCTCAGGGCCCTGCTGTGGTGGAGCTGGCGGGTGGTGTCGGGGCTGTCCCATTTATCTTTCAAAACAACAGAAGAACACATTCTGGGTGTTTTTCAGGGTGCAAGATGCAAGTCGTGATTAGGGTCGGGGGCTTGTAGTTGGTCATATGTGAGATCCCACCAGACAGAAGCAGTGCCGTTTACTGAGACGTTGCTGCTGTTGCAGTTTCTGTTGTATAATTCACTTCCATTTTTAAAGTGTCAAATCATAACAGAAGTTTTCTCAGGACACTTCACAGATAGAGTAGAGAGAGAGTAGGTAGAAAGCCAATCATTCATTTTCTAAATATTAATTTATCAGCCATAATAAATGCCGATAGTATCGGCCCGCCGATATATCGGTCGGGCTCTAATCGTGGTACACCGCTGTCCTCACAGAAACTGATGTTTGTTGTCATAGCCTCTGTTCTCCGCCCGGCTAAAGCTGTCAACCTAGGGTCAATATACACTGATGTCAATATTAGTGATATTATCGACCGATAGTAGGCATTTTCCAAACTATCGGTATTGACATTTATAATGGACGATAACTAATTTTTTAAATATCCATTCATCAGAATAATTTATAATGACCAATGATTCTGATGATTGAATATAAAAAAAACAACAACAAAAAACCAGACAAAACACCCTTCAACCATGTTCTGAGAGTTGGCGTTTCATAGTTTGTCCACCAGACGGCGCTCTACAACGTCCCTGTTGGCAACACTCTTTGATTTTTTTGTTGTTATTGTCTTTTTGTTCAACGGACTTTAAGTTTCATATCTTAAGTTTGTATTTTTATACATTTTATTTATCAGAACTTTAATATATTTTGATGTTCTGTTGAGACAATAAAACAAACTATTATTTTTAAACTGCATTATCATATTATTTTAGGGAGGACTCATAAATAACTACAAATAACTAATGTTAAGGAAATCTGTTTATGTTTTGTCACGCATTTCTGGATTTTTTTTTAACTATATATCGGCCGATATATCGGAATATCGGATTTTTAAATTGTCAAATATTTCTATCGGTATCGGCCTTAAAGATCCTTTATCGGTCAGGCTCTAGTCAATATACATATGAAAGCCATACATCCTCTGAATGCCCTCGGTCTCTAGTTTGTGGATATAAAGTTTCATAAAGCTGTGAGGTCACAATAGGTCATTTTATACAGTCAGGTCAAGTTTCAAAAATGGGGTTTCACTACAATGAAATGGGCACCAACATCATCACACATGAATACAATTGAAAAAAATAACACATTTGTACTGCATGGGATTAGCATAAAGTCTGTAAAAGTAAGACTCGTGGGCCTTTAAAAATGGTCATGCCAATTTTTACCTTTCCAAAACTTAGCCTAACTTTAGACCGTTATGCAGCCCCCTTCCTGACACGCTAGCATGTCGTGGTTGGTGTCAATGGATTCCTTGGGAAGTTACATAGGATACCGGCACCTTCACTCTAGGTTAGAAATGGAAGCCGCAACAGCCCGACAGTAATGTTATCTGAGATTGCCAGCGCTCCCACTGGTCCCTAATGGTTTACGATTAAGCAATAATTTTGAACTATTAATTGATTATTGACAGAGTTTTAATATGGAATTACAGTTTTCTAAGACTATGTTGCATTGGTTATTCTCCACAGACGTCCCGCAGCTGTTGGTGGTTAAAGATTCGTGTCCCCCTGAGCAGCAGGAGTGGAGCTCCAGACCGGACCAGGAGGGGCCAGAGCCCCCCCCGCACATTAAAGAGGAACAGGAGGAACTCTGGACCAGTCAGGAGGGAGAGCAGCTCCGCGGGCCGGAGGAGGCTGATGCCAAGTTCCCGTTCGCTTCTGTCACGGTGAAGAGCGAAGAAGATTCTCAGCGCTCGCAGCTTCACGAAAACGAAACTGAGGCTACCAGAGAGGCAGAGCATTCGAAAACCGAAGCTGACGGAGAGGACTGCGGAGGACCGGAACCAGCCGGGAACTCCGATCCAGAGAGACATCCAGAACCAGATGCTCATGACGACAGTCCACGCTCCTCTGAACCTGAGAATGATGACAGTAGAGATTGGGAGGAAACTGGGGCACCTCAGTCAGGTTCAAACCCTCTGCAAAACATCAAAGTCCTCGCGATTGACGTGACTAAAGGAAAAACCAAATTTAGTTGCTCCATTTGTCGTAAAAGATTTACCTGGAAGAACTCCTTAGTGGCTCACATGAAACGTCATTCAGAAGGGAAGTGTTTCAGCTGCTCAGTTTGCAAAACAATGTTCAGTAACAACAACCTTCTGCTGAAACACATGACCGTCCATACTGGGGAAAAACCATTCGGTTGTCCAGTATGCCGTAAAAGATTCGCTGACCGCAGCAATCTGAAAAGACACCTGATTCTCCACACCGGAGAGCGGCCGTTTCAGTGTCCAGTTTGCAGTAAACGATTTGCGCAAAAGGCCCACCTGGAACAACACGCGGCTCTCCACACGCGGGAGAAACACTTCACTTGTTCAGTTTGCAGTAAAAGATTCTCGAACCACAGCAACCTGAGACGCCACTTGGCGCTCCACACCGGGGAGAAACCGTTCAGCTGTCCAGTGTGCGGCAAAACCTTCGCACAACGGGGACACCTGAAACAGCACTTGCCTGTCCACACGAGGGAGAAACCGTTCAGTTGTTCGGTTTGCAGCAAAACGTTCACGCAGAAGCATCACGTGACGCAGCACTTGGCCGTCCACACGGGGGACAAACCGTTCAGTTGTCCAGTCTGCAGTAAAACATTCACAAAAAAGCAATATCTCGAAAAGCACAAGTGTGTTGGGGAGAGCAGCAGGAAGAAGTGAAGCTGCAGAGACGCTTGTTGAGACATTCCCCCTCCTCCCCCCCCCGACGATTTTTACAGTGGCTTAGCTCCGCCCATAGCGATTGTGATTGGTTTAAAGAAATGCCAATGAAAACAGAGCACGTTTTTCTCCCAATCCCTTAATGCTGTGTGGACCTGAGGTGAAAAAAGTACTAAACTATTTTACTCAAGTAAAAGTACCAATACTTTGATGACAAATTACTCAAGTAAAAGTAACAAGTAGTTCATTTAAAATGTACTTTAAGTAAAAGTTACTTAGTTTCATTTAAAAAACAACAACTGCAAAACGGGAACGACAAGGGGTCATGAATCCCAAACTATTTAGTTTTTAATTAAAGATCTATACAAATGTATACACATGTAGCAGCTAGGTTCTACACACCTAAGTAGCCTGTATGATCTATTTAGATGTATGTGAATTAATTTACGCTACATACGCTGTCCTACAGGTTGCTAGTGCTAGACAAAAATTAGCAATGCCCCGAAGCATGTTGCTTTGCTAATTGGAAATTTGCTATTAGTCAATACCAATGCACAAATACTTTCCAAAACATGCTTCCGCAGATTAGATGTGGAGTTATTGAATGCTGCCCAGTTCAGTCACCTTCGGCAAGGCACATCTGGCATCACACTGTGATACTATTGGCCCTCTTGAATTCAAATGAATGAATTCAAATGTGGCCAAGGATTTTTATCGTTTTGGGCCGCAGAATTCGACGTTTCAGCTAGCATTTCTACTGACACGGCCTCTGAACCGTCGTCGCTCGCCTGATCCACCTCCATCTCGTTCTCAGTCTCTTACAGAAAGACTTGGCGCCTGGTAGGCAGCCTAGATGCTGATCATTCGTCACTGTCGTGGTTCCGGGCGCGATTTTTGTTTTCTTCGTTTCGGTCAAATTTTTATTTTTTATTTTTTACTCCGTAACGGATGGGATTTGTAATGAAGCGAAATGCAATACGTATTCAAGTACGTTTTAAATTACCGATTTAAAAAACTACTTCAATACAAAATACACAACAAAACTACTCACTACAGTAAAGTGAGTAAATGTATTTTGTTTCTTTCCACCTCTGGTCTGGACTAGCCAGACCCTCCTCCGCTCCCCAGCGTGTGGGATGGTCTGGCGAGGCGAGACTGGGGCAACACCAGTTCAACACTGATCAACTACAAATGGTCAGACTTGAGGCAGATGCAGACTCCAAAATAAGACGTCGGAAGAGAAAAGCTACACAACCATTTAAGCTCTGCTTTTATTTGACTACGTGTTATTTTTTTTCGTTTTCTGGGCACTGTTGTTTTTGGTATTCCATCTAACTTGTAAAGTCATGTTGTTGTTTTTAATCTGCTGCCCATCAGGACTCCCTGGCAGAAGAGATGCTGTGTCTCAAGTAGGGTTGCCAAATTCCGGGAATTTTCAAAGTTGGAAACTTTCCATGGGAATTAATAGGAATAAACTGAATATTTTATTATAATACTGTTAGTCTATAAAAGGGAACTTAAATGTAGTTCGAAAAAAACCACCTTACAGCATAATCTTGGTTAAAACAACCTGATTTAATGCAACTTCAGTTGAATGTCCTCCCTATATTCGTCAATGACATGCAGTAAACAGCATAGGCTACTACATACTGGCCAACATTTAGTTTTTAAAATACGGGAGGTTTTTTTTAGGGGGGGGGATACATAACCCATTGCTATTAACCTATGTGTGTTAATTGTATAGCCCACTTGTTCTTGATAGGGTAGAAACAATAGACAACACTGATGTTGCCTTAACACGCATATAACCATAACCATAGTAAATCATATGTTAAGCTAAAGGTCAACGTTTTGGGCTACTACTTAGCCTACTCCAGGGCTATTGAGGCCACACCCACTGCACAGATCATTTCTAGAATCCAACATTCTACAGCTGATTGAAGCTGATTGAAGACAGTACTGCATTTTAGCCCATGGACTACATTCCATCCAAATTCCCATAATTTCCATTAATTCCCATGAAAGTTTCCAAATTGGAATGTTTCCAAAATTCCCCAGCTAAACTTTCCATGGAAAGCAATATTAAAAATATCCAGTTTATTGTAGAGATGCACCGACTGACCGGCTGGTGACCGGAATTGGCTGATTTTCACGTCATCGGCCATGACCGGCGACCGGCAGGTCAGTCTGACATATGCAGATTTTATGCCGGTCAAATTCACTCGGGCGCCACATGAGTAACATCATGCAACATCAGCACCACACGTGCACATGCAGGTTTTCCGCTATATGCATGTAGCAGTGGCGCGGCGCCGCTCCATCAGCTGTTTATGAAATGTAATAAAGTCGTAATTATACACGGCTCTGCAGAGCCGTCTGCTCTACTGATCTCAGGCGAACAGTCAGCCGCTCTCTCTCCCCCCTCTGAGGCTGAAAAACTGGAACATGAAAACCTCACTCACGCGGGTCCCGTGAAATATGACAGCTAGTTTATCGGAAAATAGCGTTGGGCACCCTGACTTTGATGAATTTTTTAAAGTTTATCAGACCCCAGATGAGACTAGAAGCTAACGTTGGCAAACGCCGTGGTCCCTCTGCCTCTGACGTCCCACTGGCCGCTGTAGGAGACTGTATTAAAAAAACAAAAAGACGCTGTATTCCTCCGACACGCTGTGTTATCAGTACGATTTAAAACGCTTTCCAGGTTAGTGGGGATGCACACCGCTCAAAACCAACATTAAAAACGTAGTCCTCTTCCCCCAGCGTTTAGTTTTGTTGCTAAACGGTGTGTAAAATGAGCGGTGACGTTAAATCATCTGTTTCAGGTAACCACCCTGGGTACCGTCTATTTGCTGGATTGTTCCGAGGTAACCGCCAGTAGCTAATGTTAGCAGACAAGCACGTTGACAGCAACGGTAGTGTTCATATTTATGCACATTGACAAATAAAGCAAACTCGCTAAAAAAAAAGGAACTACACGCTGTTTTCAGGTAACGTTACTGTTGACGTTCAAACAGGCCTGTGTGTGTGTGTGTGTGTGTGTGTGTGTGTGTGTGTGTGTGTGTGTGTTTGTGTGTGTGTGTGTGTGTGTGTGTGTGTGTGTGTGTGTGTGTGTGTGTGTTTTTGAGCAATATTTTATACTGCATTAAGGCTATATTTATTTTATTTTTATTTGCTATTTATATTTTATTTAATTGCCATGACCTGTTTCATACAGAAGTTTAGTTTGCTATATATATATATATATATATATATATATTTTATATATTTTATATATATATATATATATTAGGTGGATATTAGATGTGAAAAGAATGAAATGGTTCTTCCATAACATTGCACTTTAGATGCGTGTGAATTTCCCACACCAGGAGAAATTTATATAGTTCTATTTTATAGCGATCGATTATCTATTCAAAAATGAAAAATGTTTCTATGCAAAATGTAAAGTGTTCTATTAAAGAAAAGATAGAAAATAAATATTTGTGTGTGTTGTAAAGTGGTTAGAAAAAATGAAATCGGTATCGGCTGGCCAAACTCAATGAAAAATCGGAATCGGTACATCTCTAGCTTGTTCCCATTAATTCCCATTTATTCCCGTTAATTCCCATGAAAGTTTCCAAATTGGAATGTTTCCAAAATTCCCCAGCTAAACTTTCCATGGAAAGTTTCTGGAAATTTACCGAAACCTTTCCGCCCCTTTTCTAACCCTTACTTTACCCTTACTGCTCCCAATAACATTTATTTCTAATTTAACGGACCCTCAACGTGTGTAAAATGTGAACAGTTGACTCTTTTGCTGCTCGTACTGTGTTTGGTGTCATTTTGGTCAAATCAAGACAAACTTTCATTGGACACGATTTAACGGCTGAGGTGATTTGCCCAGTTTTCCCGTTAAAATGATGGATTCCGATGTTTAAGCCTGTTTCCAGACAATACTCCGATGTTGTCAGTTGTTTAAATCATTCTTTTTGAGTTGTCTTCCCGTCAACCTTGAAAAAAAAACAAGGTTGACGGGAAATGTTTAAAATTGTAACATTTTTCTTCTTTACATTTTCAGCGCTTATTTCTACATCCCATATTTTCTAATATAAAACAAATTTAAAACGGGTCAATTTGACCTAAGTCAACACAAGGGTTAAGTGGGTGGTTCTCTCAGTATCCTGTTGATGGACTTCTCATTTCCCCTCTAATTGTTAATGCTGTTGTGTGGTGTAATTATGATGCATCATATTTTAGAAGTGTTTTGTATAAAGTCCTAACTGTTTAAGGAACTAAAGCTGTCAAATAAATGTGCCTTGACCAATCAACTATCATTTCAGCTTCAATTTGATATACTGTTGTGGGTAGCTTAATCTATAACGATGCATCTTATTTTAGAAGTTTTTCATTCGTAAAGTAACTAAAGCTGTCAAATGTGGAGAATTTTCATTTTGTGCTTCTTTACATTTCTATTTCACTATTTTTCAGAGGGAACCATTGTGCTGGATGCAAGCGGCATCTATAGTTAAACTGGTTGCTTTTCCGATTTTTATATAATGATGTAAAGTGTGATACATTTAAAACTTTAGTGGGTAACTTTTTGATATTAATGAACGTCTGTTACATTCAAGCCATTGCCATAATGAGTTGATACAAAGCTACTTAAGACTACCAGCTCCACACAACTCTCTCTTTATTTCTCATGGGGGGGGGGGAGGGATCACGAGAAGCCTCACGTTACGATATCATCACGATACTTATGTCGCAATACGATCCTATAGCGATTTTAAACCTATCACAAAATTTTCCAATATATTGCAATTTATTACCCTTTTTCCAACTTCAAATTTTTCCCAATTTCAAATGATGTAGAACTCGAAACATTTGCACGTACAAGGACTTTGTCTTAGTGACGTGGTGTGCAAAGCATAAACACAGTGCAAATGTCAAGAGACATATATTAAAACAAAAAATGTATAATCAGTTCTCATTTCATTCAAAGTATTGCAAGTACATTCCTCATTAATCAAGATATGAAAATTCCGTGTGGGTTCCTGAACATGTTAGGTCTGAAGGGAAATTATGAGGTGGACCGGTTAGCCACACAAGACCCATGAAGCAAATCAGAGGTCAAATACAGATTTGAATAAAGCATGGGAAGAGTGGAAAACTAAAATACGTGCAATGTTTCTGTGCAACTTTAACAAAGTCAACTTAACATTTAAAAAATAAAATAAATAGGCCAAGAAAAGAGTCTGTTGTGCATGAAACATGGAGTGTAGAGGGGAGAACTACAGTAGATCAGTTCACAATCTATGTTGAGCTATTGCAGACGCTGTACTTGCAGGAAGCTATCCTGCGCATGCGTGTTAAGCATATATATATATGTGTGTGTGTGTGTGTGTGTGTGTGTGTGTGTGTGTGTGTGTGTGTGTGTGTGTGTGTGTGTTCTGAGCAAAGAGTCCGGTTAAACAGTTTTTACCCGTAGTTCCGTCATGTAGTCCATCAGATATAACTACCGGAGTAAGTAAGTAAGTAAGTAAAATTTATTTGTATAGCACATTTCACAGATAAAAATCACAAAGTGCTTCACAACAAATGGGTGGATACACAACAGTTATACATTGCAGTACATAATCAGAAAAGACACTTAGGACACAATAAAACCGGCCTAATCACCCTATGGTCTATTGAAACGCCTCTTTAAAAAGAAGAGTTTTCAACTGAGTTTTAAAATTTGTCACTGAATCCAAGCAGCGTACGGAAGCAGGCAGTGAGTTCCACAGCCTAGGTGCCACAGCTTGAAACGAACGGTCCCCTCTAGTTTTAAAATGTGTACGGGGGGCAACTAAAAATCTCTGACCTGTTGATCTCAGACTACGTGAGGACGTACGCAGCTGTATCAGGTCAGAGATATATGGGGGCGGAGTGAATCCCCAGAGCCCGTATGTATGGATAGCCTTGTTCAAGTGGACTTTGTGCAGAGTTTCGTGACGTTTCACCTCGGATTCATCTCCATTAGCTCAAAATGCTAAATGAAGTTAGCATAGTGTGCTAGCTGTAAATAGTCGGAGACGGAACTCGGCCACCCAGCGCTAGTCTGAGCGACCAAACGGTGAACATGACGGCCACCGAAGTGCAGCAACCCGTTGATGCCGCTGTTGCTGCTACGTGGGCGTTTCATTTATTTATTTATTTAAAAATTTTAAATTCGCATTTGAAATTTTTTCGAAAACAGTACTGTTCTGAACGATGAACCTTCTGTGATTATCCTTCCTCTATTTAAGTCTAAACAATTCATAATTTCAGCTTTTTTGAACTCAAGAATTAGGTATAATCTCCTACAAAACCTAAAACTAGTAATAAGTTGGTGTTAGTGGTGTTTATACACGGAAGTGAAAAGAAGCGTTAAACGTCCCAAGTGTCAAACTTTTTTTTCTTCAGTTTTGGTTGGAGGACGATGCATGGCCGAATGGGGTTAAGCTAAATAAAGTCTTTAAAAAGCCAATTTTTTTTTTGTGAAAAAAGGTTTTTATACAAGTCGGATGTGAAGTGACACATGATCTCTCATACCGGAGAAACCCCTTTCAGCTGCCCACTCTGTAAGACATATTTTGCACAGAGCGAACATTTACGGCTACACATGATAGCGCGCACAGGAGAGAAACCTTTCAGCTGCTCGTTTTGTTAAAAAAAAGATTTGAAAAAGTCCCATCTGAAGACACACATGGTAACCCATACCGGAAACAAAGCCTTTCCATTGCGCCGTCTGTAAAAAAAAAAAAAATATTTTGCACGGAGTTGACATTTACAGAGACACCTGAGAATCCACACGGGCGAAAAGCCTTTCAGCTGCTCCGAGTGCGCTAGGAGGTTTCTCTGCAAGGCAACTTTGAACGCACACACGAGAAGAACCCACGCAGGGGAGAAACCATTTAGCTACAGCTGATGGAGGAGACTGTGGAGGAGCAGAGCAAGCCAGGAACTCCGATCCAGATAGACCCCTTTTCCACCAAGGCAGAGCTGGTGCTGATTCGGAGCGAGAGCCTAGTTTCAGATCGGTTCTTTGTTTTTCGACCACCAAAGCACCAGCTCCGAACCAGTAAAAGTGGTTCTTAAGTAGCACCAAATCGTTGCTGGGCCAGAAGTAAGAACCGCTTACGTCAGCAGCTTGGCGCGGGGTTACCGTGAACAACAAGACGAACAGAAACTCGTGACCGCCATTCTTGAATTAGCAGATAAACAAAAACAGCAGTGGTCAGAGGAGGAAAACGAGCTGCTTTCTTGCACAGTAAAGGCGAGCCGCGCGAACACGTTGGATCCGCCGAGTTTGGATGCCGATGTAGGTCCGCAAAGCCATGAACACCAATAGCAAAGCAACGTCCGCCATTGTTGACGGGGTGTTTGTGTTTGGCGTTGCTGGAAAAGATGAGACGTATACAGTGACGTAAGACCTGGCTCTGTGCCGGCTCTTTAGCCTGTGGAAAAGCAAACCGGTTCTTTGGAGGCTCGTCATTCGAACCAACTCCGAACCGGCACTGGCTCTAGCTCTGAACCAGCACCTGGTTCTTGTCGGTGGAAAACGACTATTAGACATTCACAACCCGATACTGATGACAAGCAGGGCTTTAAATTAACACCCGCCAACCTGCCAATTGCTGGTAAAAATAAACTTTTGGCGAGTAACATTGTAAAGTTACTAGCAAATACAGCCCGACCGATATATCGGCTGGGCCGATATTATCGGCCGATATTAGGCATTTTCCAAACTATCGGTATTGGCATTCACATTGGCCGATAATTTATTTATTAATTTTTTTTAAATTTTCATTCATCAGAATCATTTATGATGAGAAATAAATGATTCTGATCAATATTTAAAAATTAAAAATATAAACGGACGAAACACCCTTCATCCATGAGTTTTGGCGTTGCATAGTTTGTCCACCAGACGGCGCTCTACAACCTCCCTGCTGGCAACACTTTGATTTTTTAATTTTTTGTTATTGTGTTTTTGTTCAAAGGACTTTAAGTTTCATATCTTAAGTTAGTATTTTTATACATTTTATTCATCAGAACTTTAATATATTTTGATGTTCTGTTGTGACAATAAAAAACAAGTTTATCTTTAAACTGCATTATCATATTATTTTAGTGAGGACTCATAAATAACTACAAATAACTAATGTTAGGGCAAGCTTTTTGTTTTGTTACGCGTTTCTGGATGTTTTTTAAAAATATAAATCGGCCGATATATCGGAATATCGTATTTTTAAATCACCAAATATTTGTATCGGTATCGGCCTTAAAAATCCTTCATCGGTCGGGCTCTGCCAGCCAATTTGGCCGGTTATGAATGGAGTAAACAACACTGCGTCTGTTTTGAATCGGCCGGCTGCACAAATGTTGCCAGATCAGTCTGTTCTCCGCCAAGAAATTTGGGAGGTTTTATGTGTTTCCTTTTTATTTTATTTTTATTTTAATGAACTCTCCTGGACTTGAATTGATCTCATCGTGTGTAAAGCATCAGCAGTTGATTCATCATGATGTATTTGGTGGTATTTCGGTAGGATTGGGCGTCACTTTGACTTTAACAATTCTGATTCCGATTCTTCTTATTCTTTATTTTATAAAAGGACAACACACATTAATTAACATCTCTGTGAATGTGCCAGTGTTAGCCAGCCGGCTAATTTTCAACTGTAGTCCTTTGGCCGGATGACTTTAGACCAGAGCAACAGGAGACAGTGAGACATTAGTACAGGTTAAACTATACAGACAGAAGTCAACAAGACACAAATTCCAAAACCAAATTTTTTCCAAACGATTCCAATAATAAGACAATCCATTGGGTATCGTAATTTTTCTCGATGCCCAATACTATATTTCGGTCAGATAAAATATAGAGGAAGAAGAAGATGAACTACTTTTATGATCCCCCAAGGGGGAAACTACGTTTTGTCCCTCTGTTGTTACAGGCCCAAATGGAATCTGCTCAAATATTTCGGTGGTGATCCAAAATGAAAATCTGCGGAATTCAGCGGACTGAGTTTCTGCTTTCGGTGAAAATTCGGCAACATTCGGGGTTTAATAATGAAAAAAAGAATTTGAATAAAATCATAATCTGCGGAAAATCTTCAAAAGAAATCTGCGAAATTCTGCATCTGCAGATTCCGTCTGGCCCTGCGACATTACCAGGGGTGCATGATATGTCGACTCAATATCGTTATCGCGATATCACGTTGTGCAATATTATATCAAAAGTGTCGCGATAAGTATGCAATATTTTTTGATATTTATTTTTATTGTTTCTAATATGTCCTATTCTGTACACATGCTCTTTATTTATATATTTGATACTGTCCAACCAGTGAAACATGTCCTGTTCCGTAGACACGGTCCTTATTTATATATTTGATACTGTCCAACCAGTGAAACATGTCCTGTTCCGTAGACACGGTCCTTATTTATATATTTGATACTGTCCAACCAGTGAAACATGTCCTGTTCCGTAGACACGGTCCTTATTTATGTATTTTATACTGTCCAACCAGTGAAACATGTCTTGTTCCGTAGACACGGTCCTTATTTATATATTTTATACTGTCCAACCAGTGAAACATGTCCTGTTCCGTAGACGGTCCTTATTTATATATTTTATACTGTCCAACCAGTGAAACATGTCTTGTTCCGTAGACATGGTCCTTATTTATATATTTTATACTGTCCAACCAGTGAAACATGTCTTGTTCCGTAGACACGGTCCTTATTTATGTATTTTATACTGTCCAACCAGTGAAACATGTCCTGTTCCGTAGACACGGTCCTTATTTATGTATTTTATACTGTCCAACCAGTGAAACATGTCTTGTTCCGTAGACACGGTCCTTATTTATGTATTTTATACTGTCCAACCAGTGAAACATGTCCTGTTCCGTAGACACGGTCCTTATTTATGTATTTTATACTGTCCAACCAGTGAAACATGTCCTGTTCCGTAGACACGGTCCTTATTTATGTATTTTATACTGTCCAACCAGTGAAACATGTCTTGTTCCGTAGACACGGTCCTTATTTATATATTTTATACTGTCCAACCAGTGAAACATGTCTTGTTCCATAGACACGGTCCTTATTTATATATTTGATACTGTCCAACCAGTGAAACATGTCTTGTTCCGTAGACACGGTCCTTATTTATATATTTTATACTGTCCAACCAGTGAAACATGTCCTGTTCCGTAGACACGGTCCTTATTTATATATTTGATACTGTCCAACCAGTAGAACATGTCCTGTTCCGTAGACACTGTCCCTATTTATTTATTCATGTTGGACCAGTCCAATATGACCATCAGTTGAAATAAACCTTGCGTTGTAAGAAAACGTATTTCTTATGAATCCATTTTGATGCGTTTTCCCGTAACTTTTGTAATTTTGCACACGTTTAAAAAAATATCGAAATGAATATCGATATCGCAGTAATCATAATCGCAATATCACATGTTGTCAATATCGTGCAACCCCAGACATTACACAGGCCCCATACATGCATCAATGGAGAGATTTCTGAACAAAGGCACTGCTTCAAGTATAATGTAAAGCAGATCGTTTCACCTTAAAGGATGTGCTGAGACTTTCATTCACTAAAGTATCTCCCCACATGTCCACCTGGTGGCAGCAGCGCCTCGCTGAACTAACAGGACATGTAGAAAGTGGACCATTCAACTTTACCACTTGTCTTTTTCTTCTCCTGAAGACTTTGAAGCAGATTTAAAAAAAACAAAAACAAAAAAACATTTCCAGACAAAACAAACGTTTTATGTCTCTGGTAGGTTCTCATGCTTGTGTGTTCAGGAATAACGCCGTAGCTTGAAAAAAGTAACACTTGGATATTGTAGGTTTTGAAATGGTTGAGTCTTTTGTGTATCAGATACAGTTTGTGACACCTTTGCTTTACTAGGAAACGTCCCCATCAATAATAGACAAAATAGGATTTGAATTATTTGCAATGCATTTCTTATAATAGTATGTAACACCAAAGCCTACATTTGTTTAAACTTGTGACCGACGGAGTTAAATATAAACTCTAACGTGAACTACAAGAATGCAAATGAGTCAAAAAAATGGGCTAATCATCATACCAATGAGGTGCGTGCATGCGTGCGCGCGTGTGTGAAGGGAGTGTGTGTGCGCGCGTATGTGTTGGTGTAGGGGGAGTGTGTGCGTGTGTGTAGGGTGTGTGTGTGTGTGCCTGTGTCTGTGTGTGGGGGAAGGAATGGGGAGTGTGTGTGTGTATGTGTATGTGTAGGAAGGAATGGGGTGTGTGTGTGTGTGTGTGTATGTGTAGGAAGGAATGGGGGGTGTGTGTGTAGGATGGAATGGGGAATGTGTGTTTGTGTGTGTGTGTTTAGGGGGAGTGTGTGTGTGTGTGTAGGGGGAGTGTTTGTGTGTGTGTGTGTGTGTGCATGGGGAGTGTGTGCGTGTCCACCTTGTCTGGGTGTGTCCCTGTTAAAGTAGCAGGTACTGCCGCATTTGCGTCTCTGTCGCTGCTGCTGGAGAGACTTGAACCGTCCGGGATGGATCTGTTCGACGTTAAGACGCTTCTGCTTCTGCTCTCTTTTATTGGTAAGAAGAAAGAAATGATCTGCGTGTGATCGATCTTCCGATTAAGCTTCGATTTAATAGCCTTCGATTTTTTGTATGCTGTGTTTCCATCGTTTGTTTAAATGGAAATGGCTCCGTGGGTGTAGCAGCCTATTTGAATTCATGCTAAAATAACACATTGTGTAGAAACCAGCGGACCAAAGAACTTCTTTGTAAAAATAAAAAACGACTGTAGCCTAACTATAGGCATATTTATGACTCTACTTGATATCAAAGGCACCACAGGTGTAACTTTACCGAATCTGACTTTTTTTTTTTTTTTTTTTTCCTTTTAGGATGCTGTGCGGGGCAGACTCAGAGCATTCTGCCGGTCGGTCCGGTAGACGCCACTTTGGGGACAAATGTGACTTTACAAACTACTCTGGTTGGCAAAGTGGACTATCTCGTCATAGTCTGGAATTTCAATGCGGTTAATGTTGTTAATGTTGCTACACTAACGGCAGGGGGGCTTAGAGTGGGCGCCCAGTACACGGGGAGAGCGGCCATTAACAATACCAACGGCTTCTTGTACCTGGGACCCGTGACGGCTGCGGACAGCGGGCACTACAGCATCAGTTTAACAACACCGGACGGCACGACCTCAACGGGAGAGACGCAGCTCCGAGTTCTGGGTGAGTCATTTTAGAAACATGGGATGATGCCTGCTGACTTTCCGCCTTGGAAGGTGTGTTTTAACGGAGAATTCGGGGATTTTATTTCCCCAAAAGTAAATACTTTAGGCTACATATATGCCGAATTGAGCAATTGCGTCGCATGACGATTCGGAAAATAGTTCTTATTATATACATATATGTATATATATATATATATATATATATATATATATATATATATATATATATATATATATATATATATATATATATAACGCAAGCTGGTGCGGTTCGAAGACGCAAGCCACACCTGGGCCACGTTCAGCCCCCCGACAAAACGTCACAACACGTTTTTTTTTTAACACCCTGTGTTGTGCGCAAGCGCTCTGCCATTTTATTATTACCTGAGTTTACCATAGACAGTAGGCTATATATAGAATGGACCAACAGATCCCGTTGCTCTGGACGGACACCAGTGAAGGATATTAGAAGCACTTCTAGGGAGAGTTAGGGGAGAGTGGGGGGCAGTTGCAACACTTTTTACATTTCCTTTAGTTTCTCAGCAACCGTTTGTATTAGAAAGACAAAAGATAGATTTTAAACCCATATATGTCACCTACCTGCCTATGCCTACCTGCCTATGTTGCAACTGTCCCCATATGGGACAGTTGCAACAGTACCGATGGGCAGTTGCAACAGTCGTTTAGATGTAATAAAACTCATACTTCAGCATAATTATTCAAATATTTTTCTTAGTTTATTTGAGAACCGAGTTATTAAACCACTGAATTGGCTTTCATGTCAATTTTATCTAATTTTGCGCAGCCTCCACCTGAGCTCGAAGACGTAGATCGATGTGACGTGAGCAACCTGTCTGAAAGTGTGAAGTCTTCTGGTAGCTGTGCCAAGAGAAATCTCAATCATTCCCAATCTTACAGAGAAGGAGAGCGTAGGTATATGTAAGGAGATAACATAGGCACAGGCTAATTATTGCTAACTAAAATGCTAGTTAACATTAGTAATTCAACCTAAACAGCTAACGTAAGTCGAAACTGCCTGCGAGCTTCTCCTGTACTGCACGGTAATTCCTCTATTGTGCGGCAGTAAGTTGCGTGGTTATGACACAATCGTTAGCCTATTTTTACAAAAATGTCTGCTACGGAGCCATAACGTGAGGTACAAGGTAATGGAGCCTTTTATACATTGTCGTGTTTCTTTAGAAATAAACAATAGACAAATAGAGTCTTTAAACGCTTGAGATGTAAAGTTATTTGTTGTCAAAGTGAAGCCAAAATGAATGGGAGTCAATGGGATGCTAACGGGGGGTGAGTGCTTGTTAGCATCAAAATGGCGCCATAGGAGCTACGCTTGCCAGATGCTCGCTTACCCCCTTGCTACTTCCTACTGCTACTTCCAAAGCTCCTCTTTTCACCCTGTGTGTTGAGCTCTCCATTTTAGCTACGGAGTGAGGCATCGCACTTCTGTCCCATCTTTGTTGGGAGTCACACATGTGCAGTACCTCAATAAGGACTACTAGCCAGTCAGAAGCAGAGTATGAGGGCGTGCCCTGACAGTACCTAGGTAAGGACTACTAGCCAGTCAGAAGCAGAGTATGAGGGCGTGCCCTGACAGTACCTAGGTAAAGACTACTAGCCAGTCAGAAGCAGAGTATGAGGGCGTGCCCTGACAGTACCTAGGTAAAGACTACTAGCCAGTCAGAAGCAGAGTATGAGGGCGTGCCCTGACAGTACCTAGGTAAAGACTACTAGCCAGTCAGAAGCAGAGTATGAGGGCGTGCCCTGACAGTACCTAGGTAAGTACTACTAGCCAGTCAGAAGCAGAGTATGAGGGCGTGCCCTGACAGTACCTAGGTAAGGACTACTAGCCAGTCAGAAGCAGAGTATGAGGGCGTGCCCTGACAGTACCTAGGTAAGGACTACTAGCCAGTCAGAAGCAGAGTATGATGGCGTGCCACGCTAGCAGCTAGGCGAGCATTATAACGTGTGTTACAAAGTGACCTCGTTTGTCTCTGAAGTAAAGGCTGGACTACAATAGAGCTGTTTGGAGCAGTTGGTGAACAGTGTTTTCTGTTGGAGATGGTAAGTCCCTTTGGGGGGGACTTTGGGCTTTTTCACTTTGTAAACCTATAACGTGCAATGCAATTGAAGGGTGGATCTTGCCCAGAACTGCAATGGGTTCCATAATAAACGCGGTGCAGAGCCATGGAGCGAAGGTAACTACGGTGGCCCTGAAGGACAAAACGAAACAACCTTTCAGAAAACCCAATGTCACACCACAGCAAAAGAGAAAACATGACATTTCAGAAAACACGTTTCATGAAAACACATTTCATAAAACAATTAAGTCAAGGCAATGATTCCTCGTCGCTGGTGAATGCAAAATATGTTTTTTTGTGTGAAATGTGTTTTCTCTGTTTTGTCCATGAGGGCCACCGTAGTTATCCCTGCCTACCAGAATATCTTAAGTGAGCCATGTATGAAGCTCAACACGAAGCGAACACACACGGTATATTTTCTACCGTTCTAAGCTGCTCTGGTACAACCATTGTCCTAAGACTATATTCCTTGCCGGAGGGACATTGATACTGACTTCCCCATTCGTTGAGCCATTGTTTGTGTTTGTCTTGTGATCATTTTGTCACTTCATGTGACGTAGTGCCGGATAACACCCATGAGCAGTTTGCTGTAAAAAAACCTGTAAGTCATTCCTTCAGCGTTTACGTTTAACAAATAGGTTTTTTTCCTGTTACATAAGTTGTGACTTTATAGCCTGAATTCAGCAGACAGAAATAAAACCCCATCAGCCTCTTGCACTGTGCTACTTTAGGGCGTGGCTCTCGGTACTGAACGTTTCCTGGAGGAGTGCCTGTGTGTCTTTTTGTGCATTGTTTGAAGCTGTGACCTCACTGCTTCATGCTGGTGCAAGTGTATTGTAACAGTCGTCATAGTAGTAATGTTGCAGTAATGCGAGTACTGTCAAAGCCACTGACTTTTCTGTTTGTGTGTTCATCAAGACCTGTTGAGTTTTGGAAAATCACTCCGCAGCTATAGATACAGCTGGGCAATACATCAATATTATATCGATATTTTGATATGAGACTAGATATCGTCTTAGATTTTGGATGTCGTAATATGGCATAAGTGTGGTCTTTTCCTGGTTTTAAAGGCTGCGTTACAGTAAAGTGATGTCATTTTCTGAACACACCAGACTGTTCTAGCTGTTCTATTATTTGCCTTTACCTACTTAGTCATTATATCCACATTACTGATGATTATCAAAAATCTCATTGTGTAAATATTTTGTGAAAGCACCAATAGTCAACACTACAATATTGTTGTGGTGTCGATATCGAGGCATTTGGTCAAACATATTGTGATATTTGATTTTCTCCATATCGCCCAGCACTAGCTATAGACCTTTTTTCTCAGACATGTTGACATGTCATAGTAGGAAAAGCACAGGTGTATTCAAAACCATTAATGATGGCTGCATTCCACATAGGAGAGGCCCTGGGATTGTGCATGCTGACTCACTGATTAGGTTATCAATTTCAGCTGTGATTTTCCTACTATGACAAGTCAAAATGTCTGCTGTGTAAAAGGTCCATACCAGTGTTTTTAGGCTCTTTTAGCTCCTAGTTTTGCGGCGCATTTCCTCTTTGGTTCATGCTCAGCAGTTTTCTGACAACAAACAGACAGTGACGGTGTGTCTCCACTGTCAGTGTCATTTCCACGCTTCCCGTTCCTTTCTATGGGAGCAGAAAAGTTTTGCATAAAGTTGAATCCAGGCAGCCTCATGCAAATGAGGAGCGGCCGGCTCGGCGCCTCTCAAAAGCTGACGAAAAAAACTTTTAAACTGACCTTTCGTCGATCTGAAATGAAGGTGGACCCAGCACCTGCATAGCTTATTTCGCGCTTCAGATGTTTTCAGAAACACTTTTTCGGCGAACTATTCGTATTCCAAACGAGCCGCGTTCGTCCAATCAGGTGCAGCCTTCGCGGTTGTAGGACGGTTGACAAGCAGTTTTCTCTGCTTGTCAGTGAAGAGAAACTGACAACAAAGCCGGTGGCAAGCCCACCAGCGTGCGATGCTGGGCCGATCGGGCCGATCCCTTCTGTGAAAACAACGCGTATATCGACATCGCACACCATTACAGACTAGCTGGTGAACATGGTGGAGGATTTAACAGCTAAAGAGACGGATATTTCCCTCAGGAGCTGGCAGAGACCAAAAACAGCAAAAAGAGAGAGAGAGAGAGAGAGAGAGAATATTGACCATAGATTCTTCAGGTGGACAAAAACACGACTCCAATGGGACTGCAGATGTAAATTAGCCTAAGGCTAACTCCGGTACAATGCATAAAATGGCAACATTTATGTAAAAAATTGCATACGGTCCCTAACAAATAAAATTAATAAATAAATAAATGGGAGTCCCAACTTCAAGTATCGTGGCTTGAGGTTGACTTCAGTTATTATACTTATTATTATTGTTATTATTATACTAAGCATTATTGTATCCTATCACAAACACATCAATGAGCCTGTTGCACTGGGTGGCACGCTCCTTAAACATGAACACACACACACACACACACACACACACACACACACTTTTATTTTCTATTGCTGCGAGTAATGATCCCGTATATCAATTCATCCGTCTGTTTTATTGTTTTGGTTCGAATAATTGATATCCCAAAGCACCAAACGCTGACACACGAGAAGCTGTTATTATTATTATCAAATAAATTTTTCTATTGCTTGAGCTCGACTAATTGATTAATTGGCTAAACGTTGCAGCTTTACCCGGCTGTGCACAGTAAATGGATCAGTCGACTGACTCAGTTTGGCCCAAAGTCACAGTAGCGGCAAGTACTCAAGTACTTTACCTAAGTACAAATGTTGAGGTACTTGTACTTTACTTGAGTCTTTTCTTATCATGACACTTTATACTTCTACTCTATGCTACATTTCAGAGATAAAAAAAAAAAAATGTTTACTCCACTACATTGATCTGACAGCTTTAGTTACTAGTTACTCTACAAATTGAGATTTTTGCACACAAATCACATGTAGTTTATAAAATACGACATTTTATTACGATTTAAACTACTCGAAAATCTAATGGCCTACAAGTCCAGCTGAAATGATCAACACTAATGGCGTTTTTCTACTGCTGGTAACAGCTCGACTCGACGCTCTGACACGTCCGTTTTCCATTGCAGGTTTTAGTACCGCCTCAGCGTGGATGGCTTTTCTCATTCCGTGTTGCCCCATCCGCTCATCAGCAACCAAAAAAATCTAAAAAAAAAAGTACCTGTTAGCAGGTACCAGGGATTTTTGTAATGGAAAAACAAAAAAGGCGAGTAGAGTCGAGGCTAGTCGAGCAGGTACCATGTAATGGAAAAATGCCGTTAGTTGATTGACACAACTCTTTGGATCCTTTCCAGTTTCTAATGTGAGGATTTTTCTGCATTGAGTACTTTCACTTTGAATTCTTTTAAGTACATTTTCCTGATGATACTTACATACTTTTACTTAACTAACATTTTCAATGCAGGACTTTTACTTGTATTGAGTTTTTTTTTACAGTGTGGTATTAGTTCTTTTACTTACGTAAAGGATCTGACTACTTCTTCCACCGCTGGTTAATGCAAACGTGTCCACTCCGGCTTATGTCAACTACATGATATCAGTTTGAGTCTTTCTTTATCGAAGCATGGTTGGCAGTGGAGCATGCATGTATGCTTCCCGCATTCCTTTTGACTCTCACTCCCACGCATTTTCACACAGTGGCTGACCAAAGAAACCACAGATATGACAAACACTCTCATCAAAACCAGCAGTGTCTTAATGTTTGTGTGTTCCTTTTGCATCAGAGTACAGTGGACTGTCAGTGTCCCCACAATGTGGTGCTCAGATCCTTTACTTAAGTAAAAGTACTTATACCATCCTGTAAAAATCTCTGTTACTGTTAAGTAAAAGTCCTGCCTTGAAAATGTTAGTTAAGTAAAAGTATGTACGTATCGTCTGAAAATGTACTTAAAGTATTAAAAGTTAAAGTACACAATGCCGAAAAATCCTCACATTTTAGAAAGTGGAAACGATCCAAACAGTTGTGTGTTTAATCAGCTAAACATTTCAGCTGGACTTGTAGGCCTACAGTATATGTTGTTTGGGTAGTAGCAAAAATAAAAAATTTTTAAAGTAACTAAAGCTGTCAGATTAATGCAGTGGAGTAAAAAGTACAATATTTCCCTTTAATATGTAGTGGAGTAGACGTAAAAGGTGGCATTAAAAGAAAAGACTCAAGTAAAATACAAGTAGGGTTGGGTACTGAAACGCGGCGCCAATAGTGGAAAATTAGCCGGCTCAAAATGATGCCCAATCCTACCGAAATACCACCAAATACATCATGATGAATCAACTGTTGATGCTTTACACACAATGAGATCAGGAGAGTTCATTAAAATAAAAAAATAAATAAAAAGAATCGTGTTATTCGGAGCCAAGTCAACTCATTTCTATTAGATATAAAACACATAATAAATAAACAAACCAAAAATAAATGTTGACCATAATTAGGGTTGGTTACCGAAAACGCGGTGCCAATAGAGCACCGGTTCCGACGTAAACGGTAGTAACGAGACCGAATAAGAACGAAAATTTCGGTGCCTTATTTCGGTGCCTGACTGTTTTTTCTTTTTCAGAAGCATCGCTGCACGGGACGCTACGTTACCTTTATCTAGTAGCTGGATTAAACACAACGGTTAAAATGCTGACATCTTACGTTAAGCGGTGTAAAGTGTGTCTGTATTTCCCTGTGGAGTATTCCAACAGCGGGACCTAACAGTCTGACTGCAGCTGCCGTTGTCGGAAAAACAACACAGCTGGTGCGTTCACTTGAAACTCGCCAGCCTTGTGGTGCATTCAAAGTTATTGTAAAATATCCTTTTCCCATCTGGTGCTTGTTTTTGTCGTTTACCAGCAATTTACTGGTGAAATAAGTCACTGTTATAAGTTATTGTTATTACGTTATTAATCAATCATTTAATTTGACCATATGGCCTTAGCAATTAACAAGCCGTTCTTTAATGTTGCCAACTGTGGTTTTCTGCTCCTTTTTTATATTTTCTATTATATACATTATAAATATATTATATATATTTTGGTTCAGGCACCGCTTCAGGCACCGCTTCAGGCACCGCTTCAGGCTCGGGACAGTTTTAAACGTATCGTTTTAGCACAGGTATCGAAAAAAATAAAAAAACGATACCCAACCCTATATACAAGTACCTCAACATTCCTCAAGTGCAGTACTTGAGTGAATGTACTTAGTTACTGGTTTACAGACAGTTAATCAAACGCATCTGATGAAAATCCTCTCCGAAGGAACCATTGTGTGAAGTTAGTGGATGAATGAACCTTGCGATGCCGTCCTGCCAGAACTGGTTACCGCTCCTCGGCATTATTTCCACACGCCTACTGTTGCCTAATCATCAAATAACCAGCCCGTACAATTAACAAGCAGAGCTCCAGCAGGATGGAGAACGAGTCTAGCCGGTCTCTTGGTGGGATCTCTCTGCCGTCTTCATTGCAGTCACTTCATTCAAATGTTGATTCAAGAGAAACCGGATTAATACATTCTCCACCCCCACGTTTAAGCCATGCTACTATTGACTGCTCATTTAGAATATAATGCCTTTTATTGTCACTATACACATGTACAATGAGATTAAGGTGACGCTATATATATATATATATATATAAATAATAATATGTTTTTTATATACAGTGTGATATGCAGTGTGGGTTGTTGCACATTATTTGAATATTGCCCAATAGTGGTGATCATATTCATTGAGTAATACAGTAAATATTGGACAATGAGAGTAATGATATTGCACAGTATACAGATATTGCACAATGATGGAATTGCACAGTAGTAGGATTTCTTCAACAACACTATTGATTACTGTAATGTCTACGGGAAAAATGTACACTGATATAGCTGAAGAGTAATATTTGGCAGTGTTGTTGGCAAGGGCGTAACTTTGGGTTCAACGGGGAGTTGAGATCTGCACTTTTGAGCAAACTTGAAATTTTGAGCATATCAAACACTTCACGTCCTGCATTCTGGTGAAGTTTTCTGCAACAATTTGTGCCTTTTCTGCATCAAGTTATGGTGCAAATGTGTTATTTATGTAAAGGAAATTATAATAATATAATCATTTTTGGGGGGGATGCACTGGCCAGTTTTGATTACTGGGGGAGTTGTGACCCCCCCCCCCCATACCTCCTGTAAGTTAGGCCTATGGTAGTTGGTGTTTTTGGATCCATTTTGTTTTGCTGTCAGCTTAGTGTCAGGATCCCATTGACTCCCGATTCTCCCTGCTGATTCCTCACTTAGTATCCACTTTTGTCTTCATTAAAGCTCAGTTTTTTTCGGGTCAGCAGCTTATAAAAACTTAAGTCACGGGTTATGTACCCTGTTGGCTACACACAGCAGCTTTTAGGCATTTTCCTGTTGTTTGCTTGCAGACCAAATCCGTGAGGAGAAAACCTTTGCGAAATACAAATCCACGGAGAGCAGAGAGTTGTTTTCCCCTCCGGTGTGCGCGGCTTTCAGAGTACGACGCAATGCGTCTCTGTCCCTATAGAATCATTTCATTCTTGGGTTCCTCATGGGAAAAAACAACCTCCTTGTTTCTCCCCTGCAGAGCCGGTGTCTGGTGTAACCATCACGTCCAACATACCCGAAGCCATAGAGTCCAACAGCACCGTGGTTCTGAACTGCTCCGCCAAAGGCTCCTTCCTCAAGTTCACCTGGCTCAATGGCAGCAGGCCCATCGTGGACGGTAATCGCTTCGCACTGAAACAGGTCAGTTTACACGTGTTTTGAAATGTTTAGTTTAGTTTGGTGTATAGACTGACCCTCAGCCCGGGGGAAGATTGAAGATGTGTCGAATCTAGGGCTGGATAAGGTATTTTGATTTTAAATTTGGGGATTTGAATGTTCGTTTTTTCCAAAGATGCATGCAGGCTGATATTCACTGTGGTGTTTCGTTGGGATGAAAACTCTGTAGGAGACTAGAGTGTATTGATTCCAACGGATGAAGTCAACGTAAACGCAGGTTATGACTGATTCTTTCGCCCCATAGTCACCAACGTAAATATTGGACCCATTTGTCACAAGCCACATATCTCGAGAACATTCTGACACTGAAATGGCATTTTTCAGACGGACACATCGGGAGAAAATGTACTTTGTTTGAGGCCTGTTTCTGTCTCGACAACAAAGAGAAGCTAACGTTTGTGAACGCCCAAACAAAACTAATCTCCGTGATGCTAAATATGTCTTTTAGCTGCGTAATCATCTGACGTTAGCTAAAGAGAATAATAATACATTATACAAATATAACTTTTCATCCGTCCACACGACATTTACTACACTTTCTAACAAGGCCACGCCCTTTTAGGAGACAGGAAGTATGTACAGTTTCATACCGTTGGCACTGCTTGAAATGCGCTATCTTTAGTATCGAGGATCTTTGGTTCGCTATCTTAATGTCTGCTAGCCGCTAGCTAATTCATGCAGCGCTATGTCGTCCATCTCAGCCAAGAACGGAGAAATGTCGAGTCATTACCGAGCAGTTGGATGTGTGTAGAGGTCTGTATGGTATTTTGAATTCGAATATTCGCTGTTGAAAAGCACCGAATCGTCGAAGCTCAAAACATGGTATTCGGTACAGCCCTGGTCGAATCCCATTTGGTCTTTCGTCATTCAGCTGTTCAGCTTCATTCATCCGAACTCTCAAAATCTCATTCCTTCCTTTATCTGTTATTTCTTCATTCATTTTTTTTGTAAACTGAATGTATGCATTTAACATGAATTCATCCAGGTCACATTTTATAATTCCTAATGCAGAGTTTTTATCAATTCATTTCCGTAACTCTAGCATTCATCCATTTGCCCACTCAATCTATTTATTTATCTTATTATATTCTCTCTTTTTTTGCGCACACGTGCAAGTCTGCATAAAAAACAGATGACAAAATATGAAATGTGTCAGGAGATGTCAAGAAGCCATATACAAGGGACCTCGCCTCAATTTTAGGAGAAAAACAAACAACAATAAGAACAAAAGATTATTCGTTTAGTAATACTTAATAAAGTTTGCATGATGTTAAATATATAGAGGAGCATGTGCTACATGTATGCATTGGTCTGAATTACAAATTATGTCTTTTTAATTGGGAATGCAGATTGTAATATTTAAAAAAATTTTTTTAAGTAAGTTTGTTTACAAAACTCTGCTGGGTAGTTTTGAAGTATTTCTTTTCATTAACGTATAACTTTCTGCTTTGGATTGAATTCCAGATGGGACAGTCCAGTACTTTGACCATCACAGAAGTTCTCAGGACGGACCTGGTTGGTCCCATCTACTGCACAGCTGCTAACCAGCTGCAGAGCCAGACGAGCGCCCCCTTCAACCTCACCGTCTACTGTAAGTACCGCACCTTCGTGGCTGGGCCACGTTCAGACCCGACAAAATGTAGCAAAACGTTTAGTTGTACCGAAACAGGGTTGAGTTGAACACCCTGTTGCATGCGCAAGCCCAATGCCTTTTAATTACCACAGGTTTAGACACACATCCCTGCTGATTGGGTATCAGCTCTGACACACCCACCAAACGAGAGAAAACATACCCTAAAGCAGTGTTTCTCAAATGGGGGTACACAAACCCCTAGGGGTACTTTGAAGTACTGCAGTGGGTACGTGAGATTTTTTTTTTTTTACGTAATGCATAATTCCTAAAATAACACAATAACACAATAATAATGACTGTATTTTGTGATACATTCTAAACATTTGAAGTGTAGCATTTATGTGTTCTTCAGTTACAAAATTGTTGTTATTGTAATGTACCTCTTTATTTATTTTTTTTCCTACCAAATTTCTTATTTGCACTGGTCAGGGGAGACTTGGCTAGAGAAATATTTTAAAGGGGTTAAGTTATTGAAAAATGTTTGAGAACCACTGCCGTAAAGCCTGTTGCACACCATTTCACACCGTGACGAAGAAACATGTCGTTCGAACCGGAAACCGTAGCAAAACGGTGCGCACCCTTTTGAGATTGAACGTGCCACTGGTGTTCTGCCTGGTAACTCCTCCCGGCGTGTTTGGAGAAAACACAAATTGGTTAGCATGAGCAGTGATAGCCACCGCAACTCGAAGAACACCGCTTCAACTAAAAGTACTTATACAAAAATTACAAAAAAAACCTGATGCCAATATTCAGATTTAGATTAGTTTATTTTCATTTCAGCGTGAAGGAAGGAAATTCGTTCCCCAGGTCCAGCAGCGTACACAATGAATAACATTTGCAGTGTTTTAGCTAAAATAGACCTTCTAAATTATACACAAAACCTAAAACCAATACGTTGGGCAGCAGTAAATTATTTAAAAGAGAAATCTGGCGCAAAATGAACCTAGGGGTTAATAACATGTGTGTACCGAGTTTGACTGTTCTCTGAGATATGTTTTCATGCTAATCGAATGTGACCAGTTTTAGCGCAAACCGCTAATTAGCTTATAACGCTAGTCGCCGGGGCAGAGGGTAAAGTAAAAAGAAATCGCTATTTCTACACCACTATCTTTTTAATAAACTGTCTGTAGACTTACAAAGTTCTCAATGCTTCGGTTTACATGTAGGGACCCTCATTATGCTACTGTGGAAGTGTTGTGCTATTTTGAGCCTTGTTAGTGGTGTAGAAAATTCTGCCCCGACGACTAGCGTAATAAGCTAATTAGCTATTAGCATGAAAATATATCCCAAAGAACGGTCGACTCGGTACACACGTGTTATTAACCCCTAGGTTCATTTTGCACCGGAATTCTCTATTAACAAACGCAAATTTACAATTAACCAACCATACCTGATACTGATATACTTGATATGGATCTTTTTTTATTTCTTTATTGGGACCCAGATATAAACTAACTAACTAACATTTTACAGTCCATATGAACTTGTCAGTTCTCTGTAGTGGACAAACTCTGTAATGGAGACTACTTCAGACCTTTTATTATATTATTCTGTAAGTGTGTCCGTTTCCCCATTCATTTATTTACCCTTCCACTCTAAATCCTGCATTGTTTGAAACACCGCGTTTCATCATCGAGTGAGCTCCACGCCTGTTGGACAAGAGACAAGGTCAGGCATGAGTCAGTCCCTGTCACTCCTTCACACCCAGACAGATCATTTGTTTGAAATAGTTTTACTGGTTTTGTTTGAATCACATTGTCATTTATTGCCGGATGCATTACTGTTTGAACTTTTCACCGGCTCAGATTCCTAAAACACGCAGGTACAAACGGGTGTTAGAGCCGCCTGGTAGCCGTGTGACTCCTGGGATTTAGATTACTGTGTGTGTTTGCAGGGTGCTGCCTCTCAGCCTGTAGTAAAACCACACTGTGTACACAGTGGCCTGCACTTCCACTCCTTCCCCATGACTAACTTGAAGGCAGCGAAACCGCACCAACCGGTGGTTAACCCTGTTATTAATTAATCAAAAGCTTTTGGCTTCAGCTCAGCGGGGTGGTGTGTGTGTGTGTGTGTGTGTGTGTCTCTGTATGTGTGTGTGTGTGTGTGTCTCTCTGTCTCTGTATGTGTGTGTGTGTGTCTCTGTATGTGTGTGTGTGTGTCTCTCTGTCTCTGTGTGTGTGTGTGTGTGTGTCTCTGTATGTGTGGGTGTGTGTGTGTCTGTGTCTCTGTATGTGTGGGTGTGTGTGTGTGTCTGTGTCTTTGTATGTGTGTGTCTGTATGTGTGGGTGTGTGTGTCTGTCTGTGTGTGTGTGTGTGTGTCTGTGTCTGTGTGTATCTCTATATGTGTGTGTGTGTGTGTGTCTGTATGTGTGGGTGTGTGTGTCTGTCTGTGTGCGTGTGTGTGTGTCTCTGTCTGTGTGTGCGTGCGTGTGTCTGTGTGTGTGTTTCTCTGTATGCGTGTGTGTGTTTCTGTCTGTGTGTGTGTGTGTGTGTGTGTGTGTGTGTGTGTGTGTGTAAAAGTCACTCCTATTCGGATACAGTGGCAACCTGAAGATGTGCAATTGAAATTCTTTTTCACAACACTTTTACTTCTTTAGAAGGATTAAAAAAATAAATAAAACTAGTTAGCCAAGCTTTCATTTAGATAAAAAATCCAAGCGTCTAAACGTAATATTTTTTTTGGGACCTTTAGTAATTGATTAAAGAAGCTCATGGAGAATATGATTCACACATTCAGTAGCTGCAGCTGTTGTTTCAATGTATTAGAGCCATATTTAGTTCAGGTACATGTGAAATATCAGATCCCACTCGCTAACAGCAGATATTTAGGAGTCGTTCGGGACATCCTCAATGAAAAGGTGTACCGTAAGTCAATAGGGCTGCACGATATATCGTTTTTATTTTGTATTATTTTCAACTGGCGCAATAAACACATGGCGAAAGGCTGCGGCATATCGCGAAAGACAATCGGGGATCGTTTCTGTTAGTTGAAAGAAACTATCAGTAGACAACGGCACATTGAAATTTAACTGCCGTTCTTTTTTAGTGGTGACTTTTTGTGTTCAATTCAGTGTTCAATAGAAGAATGTTGGAAATTATGTTTTTTTTTTTTTATTCATATAGCAACTTGTATTACAGCAGGATACTGAAAGCAGCAGAACTGTGTGCACTTTATTATGTGTTTGTTTAATCGTGAGAAGGGGTGGAAGAAGTATTCAGATCCTTTATTTCAGTAAAAGTACTAATACCACACTGTAAAAATACTCTGCTACAAGTATGTAAGGGTCATCAGGAAAATGTACTTAGGGTATCAAAAGTACTCGATGCAGACAAATCCTCCCATTTAAGAAACCGGAAACGATCCAACCAGTTGTGTGTGTAATGGCCTACTCATTTCAGCTGGACTAGTAGGCCGTTATATTGTTGGCTAGTTTAAGTTATAATAAAACATCAGATTTTATGAACTACATTTTTTTGTCAGATGAATGTAGTGGAGTGAAAAGTGCAATATTTCTAATAATATTAATATATATTATAATATATAATATTTTAGCGGAGTAGAGCGTAGAAAGTGGCATGAAAAGAAAAGACTCAACGAAAGTACAAGTAGCTCAAATGTGTACAGTGTAAAGTACAAGCACAGTACTTGAGTAAATGTACTTAGTTACATTCCACCAGTGATTGTAAGTAATATCGTTATCGAGATATTCAACAGTGTTATCACATAGTTTCGTCATATGGAGCAACCAGAAACCTTTCAGCCATGTGGATTTCATTTAGCCTGCTGAGGAAAATCATGACCACCGTCTACATTACATTTAACTTGAACTTTTTTTCCCCTTTTTTTCATGTATTGCTGCTGCACAGACGGACCCGAAGCAGTCACCATTACTGCTTCGAACCTGAATCTTTTCATCGCGTCCAATATCAACTTCACCCTGTCCTGCTCAGCCACCTCCAGTCCGCCCGCCACCTTCACCTGGTACCACAACCATCACATGATGGAGAACGTGGGTCCTTTCCTGACTCTGGAAGTCATAAAAAAACACCGATTCGGGAGTGAAATGGGAGAATACAAATGCAAGGCCAACAACGCAAAGACCGGCCACGTCGTCCCTTCTCCTGGCATTTCCTTCGCTGTGATCGGTGAGTAACTTTTTATTTCTTATTTTTTGTATAGCTCCAGTAGAAGAAGTAATCTCTGTTTAAACTAACACGGCCAAACTGCACATCGCCTCTACATTCTGGTATACTGGGCATGTGCGTGACGGGGTACAAAGGAGGCAGCGTGTATACTCTGCCCGTTGCCGGTAGTTGCCATGGTAACATAAGTAGCTTAGTCTCAGAGAGCGAGACGGCATGACCGATAAGACCCAATCAGGGTTCAAAATTAGCACCATTTACCAGCCAAATACAAGCCTAGAAATCTAGACGCACCCTTGCGGCGGCAAATGTAATTTGCAGCCAGGGTCAGTCTAGCACAGCGGTTCTCAAAGTGTGGGGCGCGCCCCACTGGTGGGGAATAGAGACGTGACAGGTGGGGTGCGCCAAACGGGAGGAAATTTTCCTTTTTTTTTTTTTGCACAATGCATTCGTTCTAACTTCCGACTTTTAGAAGCTGGATATATCATTTGTTGCGTGTAAATATAAATGTGGATAACGTTAGTGATAGTGACATGCTTGCTACAGTTACGTTTCTACAGATGAATCGGCGAAAAAAACATTTTATTTCTCTGATTCATGGCTTTGTTCTAGCGCTGCTGGGCCTCCCTCTCTCCAGTCTCTCTCTATGTCTCTCCACCATATAACGCTCTCTCTCTCCAGTCTCTCTCTATGTCTCTCCACCATATAACGCGCTCTCTCTCCAGTCTCTCTCTATGTCTCTCCACCATATAACGCGCTCTCTCTTCAGTCTCTCTCTAGGCCTATATCTCTCCACCATATAACGCTCTCTCTTCAGTCTCTCTCTATGTCTCTCCACCATATAACGCTCTCTCTCTTCAGTCTCTCTCTATGTCTCTCCACCATATAACGCTCTCTCTCTCCAGTCTCTCTCTATGTCTCTCCACCATATAACGCGCTCTCTCTTCAGTCTCTCTCTAGGCCTATATCTCTCCACCATATAACGCTCTCTCTTCAGTCTCTCTCTATGTCTCTCCACCATATAACGCTCTCTCTCTTCAGTCTCTCTCTATCTCTCTCCACCATATAACGCTCTCTCTCTCCAGTCTCTCTCTATCTCGCTCCACCATATAACGCCACCATGCTTTCGGGCAGTTGTTGAGGCTCCTCCGATGAGGATTTTAAAATGAATGCGCTGTCGATATCGTCTGTAGGCCTAACAGACGCGATGGAGGAATCTACACATCTCAGTTCTCCAGCGGCAGCCACCTGATGTAAACAAATCCAACCCAAGCGTTCTTTGGTGACGTGATTGATTCTGTTACTGTTGATCATCTGTCCGACAATCTGATTGGTCCGAACAGATCCTGTTCGGGTAATAATTGCTTCTCAACGGAGCGAGTCCAGACCGAACTTCCCGACCTCGAATTTTGTGGGCCGGGCTAAGTTCGGCTGGCATCCAGGCTAACCACTGAAAACTGTCAAAAACATCTAACCAGAAATGTGCTGATTGATCGTTGTTTTGGTACATTAAACCACGTTATAAAGCCCATGAGAACCGTTGGGAGTCAACCCACAGCCGCTCCACTGCCCTGCTGAAAATGTGAAGCAGAAACGCCTCAGATGTCAGATAACGTCCATAATAATTGGACTTTGGGTTTGATTTTCTGAAAGTTTACAGTGGTTATGAGGAGCAATATGAGAGAGAAATTTGGTAATCACTGATCATTGTTTACGTACATTAAACCACGTTTTTATTCATTAGTAAGCTACAGGACAGCGTCTTTCAAACATGACCTGCGCAAAAGAGAAAAAAAAAATAATGAATTCGTCATTGTACCCAGCACTTCTGGAAATGTACTTCTAAATGCGTCTCTGTCCCCAGCACATTTCAAACCAAACTGACGCCCGTGGATTTACCCGTGAATCAATCTGGAAAATAATTCGATTTCGTATTTTTGACCCTCTGAATTTACCGTTGGATACGCTCCAGGCTGCAGCCATACCCGCCTCCTCTAGACTAGAGAGTGACTGCACGTGTGTGTGTGTGTGTGTGTGTGTGTGTGTGTGTGTGTGTGTGTGTGTGTGTGACTATAAATGCAGCGCGTGTGAGAGCAAACCGTCCTCACAGCTTATTACACCGATCACCCCCGAAATTGTGCAATGCAAAACAGGCTCATTGCAGCCACTAATACAGGGAGAATAGACCTTTCTTGCCAAATGGATTTCTGTTCCTTTTTTTAACAGACTGCAAAGTGGCACTTTTATTTCTTTTCTATTTTTGAACTTGATACAAATTTTGACACAGCTGCACTTTTATTTTCTTTATTTTTGAACTTGATGTAGATAGTTAGTTGCATTTCGATACAACTTGTTACTTCAATAAATTGGAACATTTTAAGCTTGTTGCGTATTTCATTAGCATTGTGTTGGGGCGATGGGGGCAGGTGGGGCTCGAAAATTCCCCCTTGTCCAAAGTGGGGAATGACCGAAAAAGTTTGAGAACCACTGGTCTAGCAACTCTCCGTTGGCTTGCGAGCTGGAAAATCCAAACTCTAGTCAGGCCAATCAAGTGTATAGAGTCGGTGGGCGGGGCTTAACATAATGACGGCAGAGTTGCGACGGTTCCGCGTGAATTCCCTGCTACTTGAAAACAGCGGTCTTTGGAATCGGCTTTGGCCACGACTCTGGAAGACTTGGAGTTCAGCTTTTCTTTGAGAAAAGAACAAAGAACGGCACTGAAGTCATTCTTAAAAAAAGGAAGATGTGTTCGGAGTTTTGCCGACCGGATACGGCAGCGTCATGAACACATGAGAGTAGCTAAGTTTCCATCCACTTGTCAATCGAATTATCTGAAGTTCGGTAAAAAAACTCATGCGAATAAAGCCGGTGGAAGTGTGTTTCCATCCAACGGCTTTAAAGCGAATAAAAACCTGTTGCGTAATGACGTCACATGCTGTTTTGCGATTAAATTGGTATATCGAATTGATTTGAGACATTTTAAGGTGTTTCCGTTCATTTTCGCACTGAATCGCACAACATTCAAGCAAACATTTGCGAACAAAGTTTTGCTAGACAAAAGTAGTTGTTGTTAATATTAGAAGCCTAGAAAGCTATGATGGGCCTTTGGCCGAGGATCTGATCCAGCTCATCAAAAAGGTGGAACTTGCCTTTTATTTTCCCTCCGGCACCGCTGCGAGACAACTCTCTTTTTTGAGACATGTATCGCCGTTTGAGCGCCTTCCATTTACTCCGCAGGACGTCCCACAGCTTGTCGTAACCTTTATTGGTCATTTCCTTTGCGAGTTTGGAAATACTGGGCGGAAATGAACTAAAACTTCTTCTTCTTCATTTTGTGGCAATCGCAATTCATTAATTTATTCGGTAAATAACGTTTCCATCAGCGTTTATTGCATAAGCCATATATATCGATAAAGATAAAATCCGATGAGACCGAACATATTTCCTTTGAGTCGATATTCATGAAATTCAATCGAATTTTACTGTTTCCATAAGGCATTTTTCATTCGATATCACGTAATTCGGATAAAAACGTGTGGATGGAAACATAGCTACTGTCATGACACAGTCATGACAAATGAACCCTAACCCTAACCCCTAACTTGTCATGACAAAAGCCGAATGACACTTACTAAAAGAAGCGTTATGTCATAAACATTTATGACTTGTTCATATTGTTTATGACACGTTCACGACAGTGTCATGTCACTCCTGTGTAGATACCTTCAAGTAAAGTGTAACCAAAACTTCTTTTAAACAGGCAGAAACCTCAGACATCTGCCGCTACCTGTTGGGACACAGAGACACTAATACAGATATACAGAAATATGATTCCTAAAGATTATAGCAGTTGGCATGATGCACACTGGCAATTCTAGCAACAATAAAGATAACGGATCTATGACCAGTACTATTAGGAGCAGCAGTGCGGGGGCGTAGCAGGGCGCCGAGAAGGACCACAGCGGCAGCTGCAAACACTAATTCAGGTGCCGCCGCAATCCGAGCACATTTGCGTGGCGAGAAAGCATAAGGACTCCAGGGGAGAAGAAAACCCGAGGTAAGTAACATTAGAATCAGAATCGGCTTTATTGGCCAGGTTTGCATAAAACAAACAAGGAATTTGACTCCAGTTAATCTTTGCTCTCAAAGTACAACACTCACTTGACAGAAAGGACAGTAAGAAAAAAAATATATAAATATATATATATAAATACTGTTAAGTATACAGTATAACAATACAATAGTATTTACAATTTTACAAGAAATATACAATAACAATTAAAGAGAGGGCAGGACTAGTGCAATATCAGTATAGTCTGAGATTTAAGATTTAGGGTGCATGCATTACATCGTAATTGTCCTTTAACAGCAACAGCTCTGCAGAGATTCACCGATAAGACTAGAAAACTCAAATATAGCTTTAAATGACAGTGACTGTGTACGCTCTTTAAATAATAATCTGTACACAAATGTGATTTTTTTTTTTATGGGGACATTTCATTTCAACAGCTATATATTATAAACATTTCACAGAAGTTCACTTGAACTCCACCAACAGAGAGGCGAGAAAGAAGAAGAAAAAAAACCGGCAGACTGAAACTGTTTCTTATCTCAGCGACAGACCGTTAACATGAACTCCCATTAGTTAAGCTGCACATACAGGCTGCAGTGACCCACAGCAGATGACTCGCGGTTTATTTTTTTAATCTTTTTTTTTTTTTTTTTACCCGTGAGGTGTTGAAACGTTGTGTAACACGCAGAGAATCCAGCGGAGAGTTCAACATGAGCCTCCCTGTGCCGTCTGGAATGACTGCCAAGAAATCTTTTTCTTCTTATTTTGGCGGATGTTGTTTTCCAGTTGGCTGCAGACTTTGTCTGTGTGTGTGTGTGTGTGTGTGTGTGTGTCTCAATGAAAGGACCTCAGGACTACTTTCAATATTAATTCATATATCAGCAATTCGCATGATACGTGAGTCATATTTACTTGCGTAAGGGTACAGGAGTTTGAAATTAAACTTTGAAAATGAACCTCACACACTGTTTAAAAAATATAAAGTATGACATCCAAAATCCGGTGTCGACAAACGTATTGAATGAAAACCCACCACACGGAGGAATGTTTTGTAGCCCAGGCTGCCGCCCACCCTGCAACGCCGCCGCGGCCGGCCAGGGGATCACGGCCCACACTTTGGGAAGCGCTGATATAAATAATACCTATTTCTTTTACAAAATATGACATATTTCTATATGTATGCCAAGCATTTTTTTCGCTACTGCAAAACATTCCTTAAGGATGACTAAAGTTCTGTCTCATCTTCAACATCTCAGAGTTTCTGTTGTTTGTCTAGTTTCAGTTTCTGAATCTGTCGTCGAGTTTTGGCAGATGAAAGAAACACACACACACACACACACACACACACACACACACACACACACACACACACACACACACACACACACACACACACACACACACAGAGAGAGAAACCTGCTGGGTTGGAGTTGGAGGATGGTCTTACATTATGCCCTGAAGAGTTTCTGTGTTTTCTTTCTGGATGACAACAGAGAGGAGGAGGAGGAGGAGGAGGAGGAGGATAAGGAGGAGGAGGAGGAGGAGGAGGAGGAGGAGTTTGCATGAAAAAGCAAACGCCGTGAACATTTTATTTTGGCGACTCAAGCCGTTTGGCCGATCGAAACAGCAACCGAGCCCTTTAATTCTTACAGTCACTTTTGTAATATTGTCTGTACAGTCATGAGCCCTTCTTTCACGTCCTAAGATGTCTTATGTTGATTTCATGTCGATTTGAGAATGGTTTCTCCGATTGGAGCGCTAAGCCCAAGTCGGAGCCACCGCTTCAAATTAACGGTCACCTTTATTTTTAAACTTTAAAGGTGCTGTGTGAGCAGGGAATCTGAAAAAAACGTGAACAACAACTGTCTCCCCCCCCCCTTTTCCACTCCAAAAATATCCCCTCCCCCCCCCCCACAAAAAAAAAAAATTTTTTATTTTTATTATACTCATTTCTTTTTTTTATTTTTTTTAATTTTTTTTTTAATATTTTTTTATATTTTTTCATTTAGTCATCTCCCCCCCTTTCCACCTAAAACAAAAAAAAATGAAAATAGTCAGTTATCAGCAAATTATTCTTTATAAGTCTTTACCTACTATACCTTTAATCACTAAACCCATGAATATTTTTTTTTTTTTTCTTTTTTTTTTTTTTTTTTTTTTTTTTCAGGTGCTAAGGTAGGGCCCGGGCGCTGTCCTCATTGCCGGCAACAGCACTGCCAACCTCAGTTGCCAGGCGGCGAACGGCACCGTGACGGCCATAACCTGGCACAAAGACGGCCAACGCCTGTCTGCCGGCGGCCGCCTGGCGTTCTTCGCCAACATGAGCTCCATGATGATCAGCCCGCTGCAGAAAGAGGACAACGGAGAGTACCGGTGTCAGCTCACCAACCCCATCGACAAAGCCGAAGCCTTCTACAAGATGGTGGTCAACTGTGAGTGTTTGTTCTGCTCGGAGACTTGAAGACGCGGGCAATCACTTTCAACCCATCTACCAATCTATCAACCCATTTATTTAGAATTTGTTTGGTGCATTCCGTTTGTAGCGTTGCTCGTAATCGATAGCTCACACTGTATAGACCAGTGGTGTAGTCTAATGTATTGTAGTGGGTATACTGTACTGTATATAAATATATTGGCCTCTATATTGTGCCAGAATCTGCCTTTGGGGGAGGGGGGGGGGGGTCTGGGTGTCCTCCCCAGGGCTATTTTGAGCATCAAAGAAGAAGAAATTTCGGTGGGAATACCTTTATTTAGCCTATGCCAAGAAGAACAACACAGATGACAATTCAAAATATATCAAAAATATAATGTCATTGGGCCTTTTTAAGTGGGTATATGGAAATCCTGGAGCTTTCTTAGTGGGTATACTGCGTACACCTGCGTATAACGTAGACTACAGCACTGATCTAGACACGTAGCCATCAGTTGTACGACACGTAAATCAGACAAATAGCAATTAAAATCCCTCCAATTCAAAAACGATTGATATAAAAGTTGATATAAAACGTCATCATGTTGAGTCGATTCTGAACCAATCAGCTGTGGGATCAGCTGAGCGCTAGGCGTTTGCCATTGTGCCCTCGGTCTTGCAGTCGGTGTAAAGCAACTGCGCTGCCCAGCGATCGCCGGTGATCGATTTGGCGCAGGCCTGGCTCATCTCGAACAAGCCTAATAGTTCCGACGCCCACGGTAAAAAAAATCATGGTCATGGTCATGAGAACATGGTCTCAATGCACTTTACAATTAAAAGAACACATAATATAAACGCACAGCGATGAAACAATTGGACAGCATTTAAACATTAATAATAAAACAATATAAAGCCAGCAACATGAAAACCGTTGTGAGTGTCGTGATGCTGCAGCGTTTATGGTTTTACGTTGTGAGGCGTTGGGCATTTGTCCTGGCAGTGATTTTAATTTGAAACCACTTTAATTGCCAGAAGTCATTCAGAAGACCATACAAATGCTTCGTATTCAAACATACAGCAATAACCGGATATGTGAATGTAATAAAAAATTGCTAGGTACACATACAAGAAGGAATTGATTCTGAAATGCATGTGTCAAACTGTAGTGGCAGTAAGAGGAATGGCATCCTTCCAAGCCTCGCAATTTAAGACCTTCCTCCACAGCGCTGCGGAGGAGGGTCTGGCTAGTCCACACAGCATTCTGTGATAGGAGAAAAACATGCTCTGGTTTATTGGCATTTTTTTTAAACCAATCACAATCGTCTTGGGCGGCACTAGGTGCCGGACGCAATAACTGCGCCTCTGCAAAATAGCCTCGGGAAGGAATTCGTTTTTGGTGGAACTTGTGTACGTTCAAAAGTAGTTTTAGTCGTGCAACAGAAAACTCAGATTGGACAGATGGTCTAGCTAGATGGATTTACCCTGCAGAGATCTGAGGAGCAGTTAACCATAGTCCTCAGAAATCCACCAGAGTTTAGAACGCCAACACAAAGAAACAGGAAGGTGACGGATATCCAAAAATGAGGGATACCCGGCGAAATTTCCGGCAGCAACAGAGGAGTCCCAGAAATATAAAGTCGTCAATATAGACTACATCCTTTTTCACATTTTGTATGTACAGCACATAGAGCACATGCACCACTCCAGTTGTCAAAATTTTGTTGCCTCCTCAGGGGCGCAACGGGGAGTTAAAGAGGGCATGTGGAGGGAAAGATGTGAGGCAAAGATACTGTGTGAAATGAAAGACCAGATATTAAACCCACTTTTCTTTCTGTTTTGCCTCCAGTCGGTCCTGAAAAAGCGGAGGTGAAAGGTAAAAAGGCCGTTGAGGTGAACAACAAGGTGGACCTCACCTGCTTTGCTGACTCCATCCCCCGTGCCAACTTCACCTGGAAGTTTAACGGCACAGATACCGGTGTCAAAACGAACTATTTTATGATCGAGATGGCTACTGCCAAGGACATCGGAATGTACACATGCGAGGCGAACAACGCCGTCACTGGCATGACCGCCACGTACACCCACAGCCTGAACGTCAAAGGTAAGATCCATGTCTGTCGCCTGGAAACCCTGACTTCATTTCTTAACCACTGCCACCCGCATCAGACGCATATAGTTATTAGCAAGCACAACGTCCTGTTGGCTAATGACTCAAAGAATAGGTGAGATGTGAACTCAGTGATTTACAGAAGTGCATTGACTTTAAAGTGCTCATATTATGCTTTTTGGCCATTTCCCTTTCCTTTATTGTGTTATATATCTTTTTTGTCCTTACAGTCCTGTAATTGTCTCCATCTGTTAAAAGCCCGACTGATGTTGACTCACGCCCTTTCATCTGTCACTTTCCCTTTCGTCTTTTAGTTGTTCTTCGTTTAATTCCCTTCTTTCCTGTGATGGCCCTGCCCCAGTATCAGCCATAACAGATAACAGATAACTTCTAAAATAACATTAAAATACAATAAGGCCTCTATAAGGAAATCTTTTGCTACCTTTTACGTAGCTCAACTGGCTGGACTCGCTGTTAGTCTCGTTTGCTGTTACAGGTCATTTAAGACCATTGTATGAAAAATTATAGAGCTTCCGAAACATTAAAACGTAACATATAGTCACTTTAAATGACACTCCCATCGCTGCACAACCCTACGGGAAAGAGCCCCTATCTTGCTGTTGTCAACGCAGCCTTAATCAGCATTTCTGATCACTTCCATAGAAGTTACTCACCTGCAATCAGATTGAGTTGTATAGTCATGTCCTAACACAAGAAGTCGCCTTTAAACATGGCAGCCGTTTGCACACTACGTATTTTACAATACCTGGGTTTATTTTACAGTACCTGTATTTTACAATACCTGTTTTTGTTGTTTTACAGACATTTTGACAGAATGTCTGTAAATGTCTGAATGACATCCCACTACAGTGGATCGTGGTTTTGAATTTAAAGTGAATTTACATTAGAGCTTTCTTACTCAGCAGGAGATTATAAATCTTTTACATTTTTGTTGTTTTTATAGAAAAAGGAACGTTGCAGGAAGATCACGAAGGTCTCTCAGACGGAGCCATCGCTGGAATCGTCATCGGCGTCCTCGTCGCCCTTGCCGTCGGCATCGGCCTGATCGTGTACTGCAGGCAGAAAGTACCGTAAGTACTCTTGCTTTCTAAACCCCTTGCTTGTTTCCCGGGCACGCGGTCCACGCTGTGACTGGATGACGGGCACGGATCCGGCGCATTCCCAGAACACGACGACAATGCAAGCCGCGGTTTATCCGTGGAGTTTTAACCGCGATCTTGTTCTGGTGTGCAGGGAACCCCCTCCCCTCCTCTAACTGGAGTTAAAGGCTGCAGAACTAGTTTCCATGTACTGTAGGATCTTGACTGAAAAGTGTGTGTTTTTGCAGAACATTTGTTTGACGTTTGGCAATATGTGCATGATTGTCAGACGCTCCCTAATTCCCACTTCGGAAAAAGTGCTTTCAGAAGCTGTTGGGCATCCCATTCATACTGAGGCCTTTACACGTACTAGAAAGTTATGTGTCGTCACACAAAGTTTGTGTTTTTCTTTTGCTACTTTCGTTGTGCTCTGGTCTTCCTGTTTTTATTTTTAGATTATTTATTTACAAAGGTCATAATTAGAGAACACTGCCAGGCTCTAAGGTTGTTCCCTACCTTAGTACATTACGTGGCCAAATGTATGTGGGCACTCAAATATACAGTATATTTCATCCATATGTCATAGTTGAACGTGTCACTTAAAAACCATGGGCAATAATGTGCTGCTATGACAACCTCCACTTTTCTGGGATGGCTTTCCACCCGATTTTTCAGTAGTTTCTTTGCTGCAATTTTCTCCATATCATGCTTCAAAGTTAAAATATCTGTCCGTACAGAATAGATATTGTCGCTTCTGGGAAGAAACCTTGTATCTCCATATTTATTTTTTCATAAATCTATGCTATTGGTCACCCTTTTCATCTGTCTGTGGCTTTTACAACTATTTAAACAGTGACGAGGCGATTTCATTTGACTTTGTCTGGGTAAGAAGCTCAATCAGTTGTTTTAAAATGAGCCTTTTTTCATTTCCTGTTTTGGACATACAAGGTTATCACACGACAGTGGCAATATATATTGTGTGTGTGTGTGTGTGTGTGTGTGTGTGTGTGTGTGTGTGTGTGTGTGTGTGTGTGTGTGTGTGTGTGGGCTTGTTTAACTATATTCGTGGGGTCCAAAAATTGGGAGTCCAGTATGCTTGTGGAGTCCCGACAGCTTTGTGGGGCCAAAATGCTGGACCCCACAAGTTTAAAGGGCTGTTTGAGGGTTAAGACTTGGTTGTAGGATTAGGGTTAGAATTAGGTTATGGTTAGGGTGAGGGTAATTGTTAAGGTTAGGCATTTAGTTGTGATGGTTAAGGTTAGGGTAAGGGGCTAGGGAATGCATTATGTCAATGGCGCGTCCCCACAAAGAGAGTGCCACCAACCTGTGTGTGTGTGTGTGTGTGTGTCTGTGTATGTGTTATCTGACCCTCTTTATTTAAATCTGTAAGTGTGCGTGTCTGTAGCAAATCTGTCGTGTTCTTTGTTTGTGTGTCTGTATGTGTTCATGTCAGCCACTTCATGACCTCGTAGGAAATTGTCTTCATTCCTCTCACGCCTTGGCGTCTTGAAACATGTTCGGCTAATGCGCTCACACGGTTTTACACACACGAGCAAACACACGCACACACTCTGTAGGGGCCGCCACGCCCTTCAACGCTCATATAATCACCATAATTCACAACGTTGCACTTCTCGTCTATGTTTCAGGCTTAAAAGCTGAGGTTTTGAGTATTTATTCTTGACCGCAGCAGCAGCAGCATCATCACTCATGTCATGAGGCTTGTGATGATTTATTTGTCAAAAAAAAAAGAAAACTTTATAAGAATGATAAAATGTATATGATAGTTAAAAATGTATTACTGTGCAGAGCTGCAGACTTAGGATATTTTACTCAGACTGCAGTCACACTTAAGCCACACACTAAATATTTAAGTTTTAAGTTTAAGAAGAAAGCAAAAACATTCATGTTAAGTTTTTAGCTGGAAAAAATCCTGGAACAATACAACTGTGACAGGAAGACCTTTTTTTTATAGCCACATTGCTTGAACCATAGAAAGAAAATGGATAGAAAGGCCATTTTCATTCAAATCAACGTAGCAGAACGGTCAGAACAGCGGCCATTTTTATGTGTACCATTGCCACGGTAACGTATAAACTTCCAATAATAAGCTGACTTCCGGGCCATTCGCGGAGCTGAGGTTTTGCAGTAATGGACAAACAAGCAGCAGACTAGTAATGTTACGAGGCAGAGAGGCGCTAAATGAGTCAACTTAACTTCATGCTTCATCCACACAAAGCACAATGCTATCGCCACGAGTTACGGCTTTATTCGGTTTGTTTTCTGCGAAGGATGTTGCAAGGGGGGTAACGTTAGCAAGCTAACGTTAGCCAACTAACACCGGCTAGCTTGCTTGCTGGTTCCGCCGTGCTTTTATGCTGCAGAATGAGCTGAAAAGCGGGCTTGGTCTAACGTTAGCGGTCCGCTGACCCACTGGCGCTGGGTCTAACGTTAGCGGTCCACTGACCCACTGGCGCTGGGTTTAACGTTAGCGGTCCGCTGACCCACTGGCTCTGGGTTTAACGTTAGCGGTCCGCTGACCCACTGCCGCTGGGTCTAACGTTAGCGGTCCGCTGATCCACTGGCGCTGGGTTTAACGTTAGCACTCCACTGAAACACTGGCGCTGGGTCTAACGTTAGCGTTCCGCTGACCCACTGGCGCTGGGTCTAAAGTTAGCGGTCCGCTGATCCACTGGCGCTGGGTTTAACGTTAGCACTCTGCTGAAACACTGCCGCTGGGTCTAAAGTTAGCGCTCCACTGACACACTGCCGCTGGGTCTAACATTAGCGCTCCGCTGACCCACTGGCGCTGGGTCTAACATTAGCGCTCCACTGACCCACTGCCGCTGGGTCTAACGTTAGCGCTCCGCTGACCCACTGCCACTGGGTCTAACGTTAGCGCTCCGCTGACCCACTGCCACTGGGTCTAACGTTAGTGCTCCGCTGACCCACTGCCGCTGGGTCTAACGTTAGCGGTCCGCTGACCCACTGCCTCTGGGTCTAACATTAGTGGTCCGCTGACCCACTACCACTGGGTCTAACGTTAGCGCTCCGCTGACCCACTGCCGCTGGGTCTAACGTTAGCGGTCCACAGTTTGCATTATTTAGTAAGATAATTTACTTGCATTGTACATTATTACGTAAAGTGCAGGTGCATAGCAGCATAAGCGGATGAAAGTGCTTTTTCTTTTTTTTCTTTGCAAATTGCTTGTGGAAAAAAAAAAAACTGTCCCTGAATCACGAGGAGTGTGTTTTGGCGAACCTACAACACCTCCCAGAGGGCAACAGTTCAAAGAGGTGACGGCCAGGGTGGGTAGAGTCTTTAATGATGTTAGTGGCTCTGCTGAGGTAGCGTGAGGGTTGAAACTGGAAAAAACGCATGTCTCTTTCAAAAACAGTCCAAGACACTCCGTAGGATTTGTGAAAATAAAAATGCCTATATTTAAAGGTACAATATGTAATATTAAAATGTTTAAAAACGACTATGCCAAGCTACCAATACAAATCAAATCAAGAAAACATAATTATGTGGGGGAAACTGCAGCAATTTTTATCAGAATGACACGAATAAACGTTACAAAACGTAACGTGGATAAAACTGTAATGGATAAACCTATCCGTGAACATTATATATGTGATATATTTTGTGACCCTACTCCGCGGCGCTGTGGAGGAAGGTCTGGCAATGCGAGACTAACACTAAATCAATCGTACGCTGTCCTGTTCAACTTCTATCTGTGGACATGTTGCTATAGTGTTTGTATGCACCAAAAAACAGCGTAGTGCGTTGTTATCAACTGGTATCGCTAGCAATGGCTAACCTATCTAGAGCTAGCCCCACAATGAAAAATTGGACTTGGAAACGGCACGCCTTCATCTCAGGTGTGACGCCATTCCCAGCTCCGGCTCCCGAGTTCCGAGGTGAATGGAACGCACTATTAGTCTTCACCTTTTAACCAAACCCGCCCCCACCCCTCCTCCCCCCTACCCCTTCCACTTCCTCTTTAACAAACTCTGCAGTCAGTCAAGCGGGAACTTGGGTCATCAGGTGTCAGGTGTTGTTTAGCTGTCGAGCACCTTTTGGGCCCTCAGGATTGTTGACTCGTCTGTCCCTCTGTCATTCTATCTTTACCGCTGTCATCGACCCTGCGAGCAGGTGTCAACACTGATAACAGGAAGCCTTTGTTCTGCCGTGTTTGCGTTGTTGGTGGAGGTCTAGGTGCCTGTAAGCGCGGTGTCTGTGTGTCTTTGACAGCTTCAGGCGCTGGTTTGGGTTTCATTTTTAGATGTTTATAGTGAATTGAATTCTGAGAGAACCACGGACGTTTGCTTATGGCTGCACAAGAAGACTTTAAATTGGTGGCTGAACGATATAAGGAATAAAGGGATAGATAGATGGGTGGATGGATGGATGGATCGATAGACAGATAGATAGGTAGGTAGATGGATGGATGGATGGATAGATAGGTAGATAGGTAGGTGGATGGATGGATAGATAGATAGATAGATAGATAGATAGATAGATAGGTATATGGATGGATGATGGATAGATAGATAGATAGATAGATGGGTAGGTAGATAGATAGATAGATAGATAGATGGGTAGGTAGATAGATAGATAGATAGATAGATAGATAGATGGGTAGGTAGGTAGGTAGATAGATAGATAGGTAGGTAGGTAGGTAGGTAGGTAGGTAAGTAGGTAGGTAGATGGATGGATGATGGATAGATAGATAGGTAGGTAGGTAGGTAGGTAGGTAGGTAGGTGGATGGATGATGGATGGATAGATAGATAGATAGATGGGTAGGTAGGTAGGTAGGTAGGTAGATAGATAGATAGATAGATAGATAGATGGGTAGGTAGATAGATAGATAGATAGATAGATAGATGGATAAATGGATAATGACTTAATATATATAAAAAGTTATATAAGATATTAGAGTGTGCTTATTTTCTGCTGCTTTCAGTATTCTGCTTTAAAACACCAAATTACTTGTTGAATTTAAATAACCGAAATAAAATCATTTCCAACATTCTTTTATTAATCAACTTGAATTGAACATAAAATGCACCACCAAAATAGAACGACAGGTACACTTTAAAGTGTACTTTTCTACTGATATACTCTTTGAACTAACTCAAAAAATATCAGTCTTTTGGGATTTCGCCATGTGTTTATAGCAAAAGTTGATATCGCGATAACATAAAAAAAAAATACAATACATTATGCAGCCCTTCTTTAAATATAACCTCCATTCATCATTAAGATGTTTCTACGCACGTCTGTGAGATGCCCGGACGGCAGAGACGTGTAAACCAAATGCTCTCAGGGGTGTTGAGACATACGGGATGACAGACGTGTGCATTGTGGATAACCTGTACTGGCAGTGCAGAATTACAGGTGTGGTTTCGGCATTATTATATGTTGCGGCTGTAAGCAGTCCAAACAAAGTGCTGCCGCGACTGACTAAACACTGAGAGATGCACAAACACACCGTGACACGCTCCAGATCGTATTGCAATGTGCACACGTAAAAAAAAAAATACAACTAGCACTGCAGTTACCAAATGTAAAGTTACTTTGTGGGTCGAAATAAGTGCGTTAGTGTGGCGGTCAAAAAGTGATCGCTCCCGGGCTCACCCTCTGTCAAAGCCCAAAAAAAACAGGTGAACAGGTGAAGCAAACACATATGGGTAACACTTTACTTGAAGGTATCTACATAAGAGTGACATGACAGTGTCATGAACACATGACACTGTCATGACAAATGAACTCTAACTCTAACCCTAACCCTAACTTGTCATGACAGTGTCACGTCACTCCTATGTGGATACCTTCAAGTAAAGTGGAACCCAAGTATGTTATTACTTCCGCTCAAACTGCGATGAAAACGCCCACCACCTACAATATAAGTGCACAATATAATAATCAATAAAAAATATAAATGAGACCATGAACAACATACAATATGTGGCGCCTACACAGTGGTTGAAATGGCACAACATGCTGTTAAATCGAAACTATGTGTTGGCTTCTAGCGACGTGTTTTCATTCAAAAACATGCCTTTTTTTTTTCAGAGAGAAATGATCTCACTGCACAACGATGTCCTTCTCCGGAAGGCGTAAAAACAAAAACCGGTTCTCTCCGGTTTACACTAACACATACACCTGTCGCATGGCGGAATGGAAAATAAAAGGATACAGTAATCCAAATCAAGATCTGATAATCAAACAGGATCCTGTATGAACAGCATGCAAAGAAGCAGATTCAGCAGCGTGCAGAATCAGATAAAGTCTCGTGTTTCCCAACGCACCAAATACAAACGCTCCCCAAACATGCTGGTCCGTGTCTGGAAAGGATCTCACTTTTTATCAGTAAGGCTCATTTTTTTCTTAGTGCTCTAGACAGATTCAGTGAAAAAAAAGTAAAGAAAAAAATTAGTCATCTGCAGCTCGCTTGTATTTACGGCAAAGTGTGGGAGGAAGCTTCAAGAGCTTCTCCGTCGCGTTTATTTAAAAAAGCAGATACCTCTCTTGGTTAATATGCATGCATTTAGGCAAGGCAAGGCAAGGCAGCTTTATTTGTATAGCACATTTCAGCAACAGGGCAATTCAAAGTGCTTTACATAAAACATTAAAGAGCTGTTAGAAGACAATTAAAAACAATTTAAAAACATTAATAAACAAATTAAAAACATTAAAAGACAAGAATAAAATTGATAGTGCAGTATAAGAATAAAAGTTACAGTGCAGTATAAGAAATTAAAGTTAATAAAATCGATTATTTAAAGAAAAGCAACATCAAAAAGATAGGTCTTTAGCTTAGATTTAAAAGAACCGAGAGTTACAGCGGACCTACAGGTTTCTGGGAGTTTGTTCCAAAGATGTGCATAAAAACTGAACACTGCTTTTAGGGATTTATCTGCATCAGCAGTGTGTGTGTGTGTGTGTAGGTGGGTGTGTGCATGTGTCTGTCTGCCTGCCTGCCTGCCTGCCTGCCTGCCTGCCTGCCTGCATGCCTGCATGCCTGTGTGTGTGTGTGTGTGTGTGTGTGTGTGTGTGTGTGTGTGTGTGTGTGTGTGTGTGTGTGTGTGTGTGTGTGCGTGCATGCGCCGGACTGTCTGTCTGGTCTGTCTGTCTGTCTGTCTGTCTGTCTGCCTGTGAATGTTAAAAGGCTTTTGGCTGTAGATCACTGACAACACAGCATTGATCGTGGCCTTGTCACCCAGGATTAAAGTCTGATTTATGGTCGTGCCGAGGCTCCACGCAGAGCTTTCGCTTCAGCCTACATAAGTGGCCGGAAGTTTCTACTTGTGTGTACAGCAGGGCCGGCGTGTGCGTGCGTGTGTGTGTGTGTGGTAGAGCGAGTGAGAGAGTGGCGGTGATTATCTTCGGAGCGAGTAGCGACTCTAGAGTCACAGTGAGAGAAAACAAAGTGTCTCCTCTGTTCTTTCTGACCACGGTGGGGAATCTGGAGCAGGAAAAGTTAACCCTCTCCTTGATTTCATGTTGTTCATGGAGAAGGAGAACCAGGAAATGAGAAGAGGGGGAAATGCAACGCTGCCAAGTCACGGCCGAGCAACGTGCGTCGCCGCGACGTGTATAGTTAAATTTTTCGAGAGGTGCACGTCAGGCAACGGCGTAGGGTCCGACGTAGGGTGCGGCGTAGGTTCTGGCGTAGAGTCCGGTGTAGGTTCTGTGTCTCCACGTACCTACGTACGTAGCCACGGCATAGATGTAACGCAGGAGCGTAAATCACGCTTAAGTCTGTGTGAGTTTTCAGGATTTTGACAACACTAGCGTGACTGCATTCCTTCGCTCTCTGCTGTCAGTCACAGCCAGGAAGTCTCTGCATCCCCCTCAGTGTAGGTTTAGTTGGTAGAAAGTGTGTGGAGCAGCTTTCCTATTTAATTCAATGTTATACTGAACTGGAATGATCCCAGCATATCCACTTACAGTTGAAAGAACCCACCAGTGGGACTGTTAAGTGGCTGCTACATAATACTGGAGTTTTTCAAAGATATCACAATCTCAAGTAGTTCCTTTTTGTTTGGTGTTTTAGGCCCCCGACGTCGTCTTGCAGGCAGCGCTGTCTGGCAGGCACTAGGATTAGGCAATGGTCAGGGTTAGGGTTAGGTGCCTTGAAGTCGACGGCCGCAGCGCTGCCTCGAAGTCGACGTTGGGGGGGCTTAAAACACCGTCGAGCGCTTCCAACGCCAGGAAAGAACTTGAACCGGTGGCTTTCAGAGCTTTCAGTCCCATCTCATGGTCTTCGTTCAGCAAATACAGCCGGCTCGTGTGTCGTCATGTGGGTAAAGAGGGTAACTGTGTCTGTGTAAACATGCTGTCTGAGGTCCAGACTTGATATTTCTCCGTCCTTCCGTCCATCCGTCTGCTGACGGCTGCTGACTGTAAACAGTGTTCAGTGCCTTGTCCAGGGGCATTGTTGTTTCAAGAGGAATCCGCTTTGTAGATAAGCCTCATCTTTGCATTTGAATTTTCTTGTGTTTGTTGGGAGTCTGGTGGCTTTGAAGTGAACGCTATGTACTCCTTTGGTCCTAAAAAAGGACAACCTAACAAAAATCTATACCAGTTTAAGTGTAAGCTATATTTAAAACGTTTTCTCTGCTTTACCTTGCCGTCAAAAAGCCCTTTCCGACAGGGGAACTGAAGCCATATTGCTCTCTCCAAAGTCACCAGACTCTGCCTCGATCCGTTTGTTTGTGTTGTCATGTGACTTTTGGATCCAAACTAACAGCAGTAACTTACACTAGGTTTAGGTTCTGTGTCATTATTTCACAGCCAATGTTGAATCAGCTAGTGTTAGCATTCCCATTTTTTCATATATTGATATGCTTACTGGGATCACATATGTCACTTCTTTTTGCCGAGGCTGAGTGGCCGTTTCCATTTGAAAAACCTGGAAAAGAACGCAGATGGAGTCGGTCTTTAACCTAAGCATGTAGGACAGAAGACATGAAAGGGGAGAGAGAGGGGGAATGACATGCAGCAAAGGGCCGCAGGTCGGAGTCAAACCTTTGAAAAGATGTTTTGGTTCTTAAAGACATAAAGACATGCCGCCATTTTTCATGAGCTGAACTCAAAGATCTTTTTCTATGTACACAAAAGGCCTATTTCTCTCAAATATTGTTCACAAATCTTCACTTCTCCTTTGCCGAGAAAATCCTCCCTCAAAACTTGCGACATCTGCGGCATTGTGCTGCGTGATAAAACTGCACATTTTAGAGCGGCCTTTTATTGTGTCCAGCCTAAGGGACACCTGTGCAATAATCACGCTGTCTAACGCAGAGTCGAACCTGCGGCCGCTGCGTCGAGGAGTAAACCCCCTGTATATGGGCGTGCGCTCTACCAGGTGAGCATTTTTTTAACAAAGGGTTGTCATATTAGACAATAGATAGCATTTGATTTGTATACCATTACTCGAGCATGCTAACTAAACCAGTGGTCTGTCCGTGCGCTTACAATAAGAAAATGTCTTCTTGCAGAACCTCGTCAGTGAAAGAGTTTTTACTTGCTTTATCTGAATACGTTTTAGCAGCTCGAAGAAGTACAGGCATCCAGTAAGTCTGATAAAAAAAATAGTACAACTTTGTGTGGAAGAAATCCTCTGCTCATCTTTTTCTGCTGACTAAGGGGCCATCCACACGGAGACGCTTTTTGGTGTAAACGCACGTTGAGTCTTTTACAAATTGATCCGTTTGGACGCAGATATTCTTACTTTACTTTATACTTTATTAGTCCCATCACTGGGAAATTTGTCTTGGACACCGTGCATAGTCTAGTCATGCAAAGCAACATGATCAAAGTACATAAAACACATTATCGAAAAACATAAAACACAATAATAGATCATTCACACAATACAGCATCCGTTAAAACAAATAAGATAAAAAGCACAAGAAGGCAGTTCACAGTATTTAATTTCTATTTAGCGCCTTGATTGCAGTAGGAACAAAGGAGTTTTTTAGTCTATTAGACCTGCACATCAAGACCCTATACCTCCTTCCCGAAGGTAATAATTTAAAATTGTTATTCAAGATATGCGTATCGTCTCTCACAATTTTAATTTTAAAATTGAAGCATCAAATAGCTCTTGGGGTGATCGTTCCCCACACCTCTTGAAACGATGCCAGGGAAGACGGGGGTGGAAAAAAAGATGTTGTTGGTACGTTGTGACGTGGCCTAACACTACAAAAATAGTTTTTCTAAGAAGTGTAATGTCAGTAGAGATGCCAGTTGACCCTGTGACCCCAGTTTAAGTGTTGGAGACATATGTGTGTTTGTAGCTGGAGGAGGGTGGTTGGGGGGGGGAGGTCCAACAGACAACAAACACTTTGGTCGGATTCCTGTCTCCTTAGGCTCACATTACCCAGAGTGTCTACATTTATCCATTAAGCACAAACTTTGAATTAGATCTTGAAGGCAAAATGACATAAAAACAAGCCTGACTTCAGCCTGTAATTTACTTGATGTGTTCATTCGGTGGTTGTTTTGACTCCGGAGATAAAAAAAAAAAAAGCTTTATTTTGAAATAATTACAGGGAACTGATGAATATATATCGTTACTGCTGAGATACATGGATATTGTTGGTGTCAGTAACCCTCAGTATGGGGATTTTCACATTGTTTGAATCTTTCAAAATCAGTTAAATGATAATTAAGTCATTTAAAATCCATTCTTTTCTTTACTAATATCCAGCAGCGAACCAGCCAAACACAATCATTCAAACTAAAAACGATTAAAGATCCTAAATATTCCTCTGTCTCCTCTTGATGCCGCGTTCGGTATAAAAAATGCTACCGGCTGGGAAAACCCGTTCACATCACACCCCCTCAGTCATAATTACAAGTTAGATATTGAAGAATGTCTTTTGCAGGCTCCAACCCCGCATTATTAGCTCCAGAGATGCCAAACATGCCACCGGAGAGCTTTAATCCACAGTAATGCACAAAGATCTTCTAATGTAATGTGACAAAGGTTTGCTGCAGCTTGTTTTTGAGTGGTTTTAGATACAAAACTGAAAGTATTATTGTTGTTTTGATGTTTTAATTGGTTAAACTTGTAATTTTCTCACTCCCAAATAGCGATTTAGTGTTAAATTACTCTCAAAATGTAACGTCAAGTGCCCAGACACAAGTGAGATCATTAAAGGGTAACTTAGTTGTTTTTTTTCAACCAGTCAGCAAAACAAGCTACAATGTAAGTTATCGGGCAATTGCGCACCTTCAATTTACGTCCACAAAAGTGCTTGTTTTGCCGCTGACCGGCTCAGATTATTATTCTAGAGACAACATTATGGAAAGGATTTCTACGCAGGCCGACCTTCCTGCTAAACATAAAAACATCCGCAAAATTCCTATCGTTAAACTCACCAGACTCCATGTGAATAAATAGTCATTTTATCAACGTAAAGGTACAATTCATTCAAAGTCAACAGACACAAAATAAAACTTAAAAAATATGTTTTGGTTCTTCTTTCCACTTTCCCAACAATCACAACTCTAGCTTTGGTTGAAATAAACACATAGTTCACCGATTTACATGGAAAAAATAAGTAAATAAAATAAATAAAGTATAGTTTATTTAAATGGAGTCCGGTGGTTTTGGGGATCACGATTTTGGAGCTGTTTCTGGTTAAACAAAAAAATTAAAACATTATACTCTTCAACAAAAAGCTCTATCTCTGTAGGGATCCTTTACATAATGTTGTCCGACACTTAGAATTATAATCCGAGCCCGTCAGCGGCAAAAACAGAACTTTTAGTGGACGTAAATTGACGATGCACATTTGCCCTGTAGCGTAACATTGCAGCCTGGCTGCTGTTTACAGCGATCCCGCTACTCTCGATACTGGAGCAATTTCAAAAATTGTCCCTATCAGTCACTTAAACACAAAAACAAAGGAACATTGGGTTGAAGGTCCCCTTTAACGTGCTGTAACACATTACCTGGATTCACCTGCTCAGTCTGTTTCATACAGAAGAAACAAACAATCCAGATATTATGTATTTTTCTCCCCAACAACCTTTGACCCCCGGCCTGAAGTACCTTTTCTAAAGCACGTGGCCTTCGTCGTGTATCTGAGAAGGAGCCGTTTGTTTCTCCCCAAAAAGGGCGAGGCCCGAGTTACAGAGAATGGCAGGAATGCCACTGTCTTGTCTGCACTCGTCCTCTTCAGCTTCACATTTTTCTTCACCCCGCAGAATGTCGCACCGAATGCTTGCTCTTTGGGAGGAAATTGTTGGGTCTCTGTAAATTATACAGCGTGGCTTGGACCTGCTCTACCCAATCAGCTTGTCAGCTCTTCTTTATTTCTCTCTAACCCTCCAGTTTCTCTCTCATCTTCTTCTTGATATCTCTGATTTTGTTTCGACTTCTGTTCTGGGTTTCCCTACATCAGGGGTGTCAAACTCAACTTCACTAAGGGCCACACTGGAAAATAAGAATCACATCAAGGGCCAGACATGTTTAGTTTATCGATATGCTTTTATTTAATCGAAAATATCTTAGACTGTATTTTTGCGTGTGCCATGTAGTCTTCTCCCTTACAGTTTGGGCGACATAAAGTCCTAAAGAAGTCAGGAAAACGTTCCTCAGCCATCATAGATAAAAAGTTCGGAAAAAGTTACAAATCGTCGAGTTATACCTCGAATCATCTGCCGCCATAGGCGTAGATTTCGGTGGGGGATGCAGGGGCTAGGTCTTTATAAAGACATAAAGACATGCATTTTAGGTAACTAGGACTACAGTTGAAAATTAGCTGACTGGCTAACACGGGCGCATTTACAGAAATGTTGATAAATGTAATAATGAATAAATCTTAAATCTGTATATTGTTGATTTTATTTAACAAACGGGCAGAAATGATTTGGGATTTCTTCGACTATATCAATGAATAGTTTAGGGGGTCAAAGTTTATTCTGCCGCTGTCCTCCGTCATCACCAAAGACTCTGATCATCATCACATCTTTTTCTTTGTCCTCTCCCCAGCTTTTATTTCTCGCCTGTCAGTCTCCGGCCTTCGGCGTCCTACAACGTTAGGTACCTTTTTTTACAATTACATTTTTCATTCTCTGACCTCTTTTCCCGCTGCTGCTCTTGTCAGCGGCCCAAAAAGTGTATCACGGTTTCTGTGATAAGATTCAATGACTCAACGAAAAGGTCTTTTTTTGTAATATACACTGAACAAAATTATAAGCGCAACACTTTTGTTTTTGTGCCCCATTTTCCATGAGCAGAACTCAAAGATCGAAGACTTTTTCTACGTACACAAAAGGCCTATTTCTCTCAAATATTGTTCACAAATCTGTGTAAATCTGTGTTAGTGAACACTTCTCCTTTGCCGAGAAAATCCATGCCAATCGCGCGCTCCCTCAAAACTTGCGAAATCTGCGGCATTGTGCTGTGTGATAAAACTGCACATTTTTAGAGTGGCCTTTTATTGTGTCCAGCCTAAGGGACACCTGTGCAATAATCACGCTGTTTAATCAGCAGCTTGATACGCCACGCCTGTGAGGTGGATGGATTATGTCGGCAAAGGAGAAGGGCTCACGCTGCGTTCCAGACACAGTCTTTAGCCCGTAAGTTACGACTTCAGGTCACGACTCACGACCCGGTAGCGTTCCAGGCAAAGTCACGACAAACCCTTCTAGCTAGGCGTTAGCTAGGGGCTACCTAACGTTAGCTGATACTAGTGATTTCCAGTCGGCGACATATTTTGGGCTTCATTGAATAAACATAACCTGTAGTAGTACACAATCGTATGTGTAATGTTTTGATGGCGCGGAATTACTTTACGTTGCCTATTTATGTTTAAGTTACGGGTTTGACTGCCGTTCCAGGGCACTTTCACGGGTAGAAGGTTGTAAAAAAACCTGAGTTATGGGTTGCCTGGAACGCAGCATCACTAACACATATTTAGACAGATTTGTGAACGATATTTGAGAGAAATAAGCCTTTTGTGTACATAGAAAAAGTCTTAAATCTTCGAGTTAAGCTCATGAAAAATGGGGGCAAAAACAAAAGTGTTGCGTTTATAATTTTGTTCAGCGTATGTAACGTTGGCTTTGTAGTCGCTCTATGCTTCTCTGAGGCCACACGGAAGGTTGCAGGAAGAGTAATGGGCAGGTTAAATATTTTGCAACCGTTTAATCAGTCAGAATATGAAGTTTAGATTGACCCAGATCAAACTGTGCTGTAAAAAAATGTGCTCGACGTAGCAATGTCATGCTAAAGTATGCCCCAATGTGACCTGAATCTTCAAGAAAACCAAATTGACTTTACTAGAGAAGTGTATTCATATTAACTTAGTAGACTGAAAGGGGGGCAGCCATAGTTTGAACATTCTCGGGACATTTGGGGGGGTAATGTAAGTACATCTCAACATAAGATATAACACAGGCCCAGTCGTTTTTAGACATTTTAATGCGAAGGGCTACATATTATAGCTGTAAGTCATTCCATCTGTTTCACAGGGCACTATTCTGTTCTAATGTAATTGTGAAATACAGGATTGCGCAATGAAATGTAGTCTCCTCCACCTTTCATTGTGCAGCAGGAACCAACCAGATAAGAGCCACAAAATAGAAAATGTTAATTCAGTTCAGCACAAACTATCAAAACTATCGATTTCTTTTTTCTGATATATATATATATATAAAATATGTCACACAGAACACTTTCCACTATGCTATTTTCTTTCAAGTAGTTTAAAAGTTTAAAAATAAAATAAATTAAATATACATCAGCAGCTCTCTGTGTACATTTTATTTGTGCAACTTATAGCTCAATCTTTATATTGAAGTCACTACTTGAGAGACATTGCACCTTATTCCCCTTCTGTGTGTGTGTGTGTGTGTGTGTGTGTGTGTGTGTGTGTGTGTGTGTGTGTGTGTGTGCGTGGTGGTTTGAACACTGTGTGTGTGTGTCTGTCCGTGGGTGTGTGTCTGTGTGTGTGTGTGTGTGTGTGTGTGTGTGTGGTGGTTTGAACACGTGTGTGTGTGTGTGTGTGTGTGTGTGTGTGTGTGTGTGTGTGTGTGTGTGTGGTGGTAGGAACACTGTGTGTGTGTGTGTGTGTCTGTCTGTCTGTGTGTGTGTGTGTGTGTTGGTGGTTTGAACACTGTGTGTGTGTGTGTGTGTGTGTGTGTGTGTGGTGGTGGTTTGAACACTGTGTGTGTGTCTGTCTGTGTGTGTGTGTGTGTGTGTGTGTGTGTGTGTGTGTGTGTGTGTGTGTGTGTGTGTGTGTGTGTGTGTGTGTGTCTGTCTGTGTGTGTGTGTGTGTGTGTGTGGTGGTGGTTTGAACACTGTGTGTGTGTATGTCTGTGTGTCTGTCTGTGTGTGTGTGTGTGTGTGTGTGTGTGTGTGTGTGTGTGTGTGTGTGTGTGTGTGGTGGTGGTTTGAACACTGTGTGTGTGTGTGAGATTACATCATCCTGAAAGTGTATCAAGGAAGTCATGCTGTGAGATAGCTGCGTGTGCGTGAATCAACAAACCACGGACGGTGACTTCCAGAGTGAAAGATATTTACCTTTAACTAAACATTTCTTCCAGTGTACTGATGGTGTTTGCTTAAGCTCTGTCTATCCTTTAAGTATAAAGGGAACTTTACATGCTGATATGAGTTTATCTTAACTCGTCCTATTTCTTTCTATGGAATCTAGTTTGTTCTCTGTCTTCGTACCGTCTCAAACCATAAACAATGTCAGTCTGCTGATAATCGCAAACTGTGTGAACGTTTCTCCACAAAGTATCATCACTGATAGCCATGCAGCAGAGTGAGGTCATCGTCGGCGCTAATCACCGTTTTCTGTTGTGTTTGTGTTCTCAGGGTCGAGTCACCGTACTGAAGAAGTCCCCCCGCACACTGCTGGTGAGTCTCTCGGATTACTTATTATTAACAAGCAGAAAAAAAAAAATCAACCAGTAACGGTAAGCCATAAACTGCTGAATAAGAATGTAACTAATTGTCAAATCAGATTCATATAAAGATGTAACGATCAGGTGCGAGGCTAGAAGGGGGGCCCACGGGTGGCTCTGCCCCCCGCCCCCCCCCCTTAAATCTGACTATTGTGATTTCCATTTGGATCAGAGTTCTGTCACTTGGCTGCCTGTTCTGCCATGTCTCCCAGCCTTTGTCACATGACCAATTAATGTTTCCGTGACGACCATCCAAAATTCTGATACCATGGAACCAGCACTGGAAATATATGTATATTTTTTTAAATGGTAGACTGAGCCTGTAGAAAATCTGTGTGTGTGTGCGTGTGTGTGTGTGCATTCGTGTGCGTGTGTGCGTGCGTGCGTGCGTGTGTGTGTGTTGTAACAGTAGCCACCAAGGCTGTCTCCACTTGGTCGAGCAAACACAGCCCTGCGTGTGTGTGTGTGTGTGTGTGTGTAAGTGTGTGTATGTCATAGCTTCCTGTGTGTGTTAAGTCTCTGTGTGTTGTATTAGTGTGTGAGATAAGACTGTTGATTTAAAGTGGAGTCACAGACACACACACACACACACACACACACACACACACACACACACACACACACACACACACACACTACTAACACCTGAAAGGCTGCAGGTAGAAGCTTAAAGCAGGAAACTGCTGCAGGGCTCAGACACACAGACTGTGTGTCTGTTTGTGTGTGTGTGTGTTTCTTTTATCTGCCAACAATCGATGACAGATTCAGAAACTGAAACTAGACAAACAACAGAAACTCTGAGATGTTTAAGATGAGATAGAACTTTAGTCATCCTTAAAGACATACTATGTAACTTGTCCCTCTTCGGTCCCCCTACAGGTTGTCTCATTGGAACTACAGCTCACGCGATCTGTAGTTTCTCCCCAATGAGGGGACCGAAGAGGGAAAAGTTACATAGTATGCCTTAAAGGAACGTTTTGTAGCTAAAATGCTTAGTATACATATATAAACATGTAATATTTTGTATGATAAATATGTATTATTTATATCAGCACTTCCCAAAGTGTGGGCTGCGGTGTTGCAGGGTGGGCCGAGCTTGGGCTATAAAACATTCTTCCGTGGCTGGGCAATGGAGAAAATCAGATATCACCATATTCTTGACCAAATACCTCGATATCGATATTGCGGCGATATTCTAGGGTTGACAATTGGTGCTTCAACAAAATAGCTTCACACTTAGATTTTAGATAAATAATCCATCAGTAATGTGGACATAATGTCTAAGTGGGGAAAATGCAAATAACAGAACAGCTAGAACAGTCTGGTAAGTTCAGAAAAGTTCATCACTTTACTGTAACACAGCCTTTAAAAGCAGTAAAAGACAACACTTATGTGATATCACAGTATTACAATATCCAAAATCTAAGACGGTATCTAGTCTCATATCACAATATCGATATAACATCGATATATTGCCCAGCCCTACAATACATTTGTCGACAGTGGATTTTGGATGTCATACATTTTTAAACAGTGTGTGAGGTTCATTGTCAAAGTTTAATTTTAAACTCCTGTACCCTTACGCAAGTAAATATGACTCATGTATCACGCCAAACAATTAGTCAGTTACCGGAAAAATAGCTGATGTATGAATCAATATTGAAAGTAGTCTTTGGTCGAGTCGGTGGAGCAATAAAACATGACAGGTTGAAAAACAGGCGTGGCAGAACAACACATTTACAAAAGCTTACAAGTAGGACATACTGGAAGTGCATGTTGGGGGTTGATATGATGCAGAGTCTCATGGATGGGTGTGGTGTGCGTGGGTTGTTAGGAGAGGAGATGGGCGTGTGCGTGTGAGGCAGATGTAAATTTGTGGATGTATAGTCTATATCAGTGTTTCTCAAATTTTTTTCAATATTGCAACCCCTTTGAATTGCTTTTTTAAGCCAAGTACCCCCTGACCAGCACAAAACATTTGGGTAGAAAAAAACACTTTACTTGAAGGTATCGACATAATGGTGACATGACACTGTCATGAACATGTCATAAACGTTATAAACAAGTCGAACAAGAACGTTTATGACTTCTGTCATTAAGTGTCATTCGGTTTTTGTCATGACAAGTTGACATATTGTTTGGGTTGTCTTGATTATGACAACTTGACATTATTCAAAGTGACATTACCAGAAGTTGTCTTGGTCATGGCAAGTTGACATTAAATTAGTTTGGGATGTCTTTGTAATGACAACTTGACATTAACCAGGATGACATTACCAGAGGATGTCTTGATATCTTGTCATGACAACTTGACATAATGTCATCCTGGTTAATGTCAAGTTGTCTTAATAAGGACACGCCAAAGAAATGTAATTTCAAGTTGTCATGACAAAGACATCCTCTGGTAATGTCATCCTGGTAAATATAGTAATGCATGACATATTTTTAAATAAAAAAACAAAATTCACGTACCCCCCTGCAGTACTCCAAAGTACCCCTAGGGGTACCTCCATTTGAGAAACACTGGAGAAACACTGGTCTATATCAATGGCGCTCCACTCTCGGGATTGTTCAGGTGCCGCCAGAAACTCCGCCGGATGTCACTCTTTTCAGCCGGATGTCCGTTACCGTTCTCTTCCTTTGTGTTGGCGTTCTAAACTCTGGTGGATTTGTGAGGACAGATAGCTAGACTATCTGTCCAATCTGAGTTTTCTGTCGCACGACTAAAACTACTTTTGAACGTACACATGTTCCACCAAAACAAGTTCTTTCACGAGGCTATTTTGCAGAGGCGCCGTTGCTCCGTCTGGCGCTTAGCGCCGCCCGAGATGATTGCAATTGGTTTAAAGAAATTCCAATACAACAAGGGTTTTTCTCCCATGCAGGAATGCTGTGTGGACTAGCCAGACCCTCCTCCACGGCACTGTGCAGGAAGGTCTGGCAAAGCGAGACTATAGCGGATGTATAATAGGCCGAATCATTGCGGTGTTGCGCACTAAACACAAAAATCGCTTCTGCGTAGACAGTTGGTCTTTGATTTGAATTCGGGAGATATGATCCGATAACTGTTACGTTTAAAGACATACAGTTAACCTTCCTGTTGTCCTCGGGTCAAATTTGACCCGTTTTCAAAAAGTTTTTTTTCAACCACATTTTAAACCACAATTAAAAATAACGTGGATGGCTCCGTAAAATAAATGATCAGTTCACTGCTTTCATTGAATTTGGGAGTTTTATTCAGATGTTATAGCATTTTAGGGGGGACAAATGATACAAGAACATTGAAAAAATTGACAAGGTCAAATGTAAAAAAAAAAGTACATAAACGTAAACGAAAAGTGTAAAAAGACCCCGACAAAAACATCGGAAAAAAGTGAAAAAAACATCGGGAAAAGTGAGAAAAAGTATTGACCAATTTTAGTTTTAAATTTTGACCTGGAAAAACTAAAAAGTTGCACATCGGCGGGAAGACAACACGAGGGTTAAACACGGAGGTCGGACCGGTCTGTCGTCTCTGCTGGGCTTGTTTTCTGTCCGGTGTTGCTTTGATAAACCAAATCTAGCATTATGAACTAGGGCTGGGCAATATATCGATATTATATCGATATTGTGATATGAGACAAGATATCATCTTAGATTTTGGATATCGTAATATCGTGATATGACATGAGTGTGGTCTTTTCCTGGTTTTAAAGGCTGCATTACAGTAAAGTGATGTACTTTTCTGAACGTACCAGACTGTTCTAGCTGTTCTATTATTTGCCTTTTCCCCACTTAGACATTATGTCCACATCACTGATGATTATTTATCTAAAATCTAAGTGTGAGGATATTTTGTTAAAGCACTAATTGTCAACCCTACAATATCGCCACAATATTGATATCGAGGTATTTGGTGAAGAATATGGTGATATCTGATTTTCTCCATATCGCCCAGCCCTATTATGAACATCAAAATCTCACCTGTTTGGGTGGGTCCATCAGCTCTCCAAGCTAAGCTAACGTTAGTCAAAGTGTTGACATACTGTATGAAAGCATCAATTATGCATCTTTAGATTGAAGGAGATGAGAGTGCATCCAGTTGTTCCTCGTCGTCCCCCGTTTGCTCAGCGACGTTAAATTGTACGTACGGAGCGCCGGAGTTTCCTACGCCGGAAGTGATTGTGAACAACCGTTGTGATTGGGCGCCTGTATGAAACAGATTATGTGGCAGAGGGCAGGTGGCTCCTCCTGTGATGAAAATGATATATTTTGCAGCTCTGCTGACATTTTCTTCTTCTCTTCTTTCTCCCCTTTGTAGGAGAAGCCGGCCCGAACCAATCCGACCGTTTTGTTTCCCACGATCCATCTGTGCAGCCCGCGGAGGAGGAGCGTGCGGTCGGATCCGGCTCGGTTTTCCGGTGAAGCCCTCGCCAAAACCAGATTTCCCCATCATCCCTCCCTCTCGCTCTATCTCGCCGACGAGGGCAGAGGAAACATCGGTCGAACCCAAACGATGGATCCTATCAGAGTTTGGATTATTACCTGGAATCTTCACTTGTCTTCTTCTAATCTAAGGGTTCTTTTTTTTTTGGAGCTTTTTTCCACTTTCTCCTTGGCCATAAATTCGTCCGCCATCACTGGATCGTCACCTGCCCTTCTCTTCTTCTCTTACGACCTGGTGTTAACAAACGTCATCCTTCACCTTTTTTTGTCTCGCTCGCCGCTTCCTTTAGGAAACCAAAAACGCAGAGCAGCCCCGCGCCAGAGACGTTTCCTGCACTGAAGCTGATGGACTGACGGTTACGATGACTGACTCTCTTTATCCTGCTGGAAACCTGAGGAGGACACACACACACACACACACACACACACACACACACAGAGGCCACACACGAAGACATTCAGGATTCTGTTGTTTAAAAAAAATATAGTATCTGAAAAAATAGGTTTCTTTTGTGGTTTGATTTATCTCACTCTTTGTGCCGGTTGGGTGGAGTTTGCCGGGTGTGTGTGTGTGTGTGTGTGTGGGGCGGGGTGGGGACGCTTCAAGTGCAGCGAAGGATTTCAAATTAAAAAGTTCCAGATGCTCCTTTGTACTCTCGAAGGCGCCATCGACGGACAGTTTGATTCCAATAACAGATACCTCAGTTTGTCTGGCGCTCGCCACTTTGAGAAGTCTTTTTCGAACACACCTGTCGAACCCCCACGCCAGTTGAGATTTTAATTTTATTGAGGTCCCCCCCCCACCCCACCCCGTGTCCGGCTGCTTTCCTTCATGTCTCTGTTGTCGTTTCTGAGCTTTAAGCTGAACACGTCTTTTTAACAAAAAAAAACATCTGGAGTGCTGACTGACATACGATATGTTTGAAGTCCAACCTGCCAGCCAATCAGAAGCAAGTTTTCATTATTATTTTAAGGGTTTTCAAAGTGTTTACATACTTTGAGATACTTTTGAGTTTTTGGAGGGAAAAGTTTGGTGAGCTTCAGGGAGACTTTTTTTTTTTTTTTTTTTTAACTGTTTTTACCACAATTGGATCAAAGTTGTTTTAAGCTAAATTGCCAATTTTGCAGGTTAATAATTACGCTTCGTCTTTCATCCGAAAATGAAAAAGAAAACAAACCACTTTTTTGTATTATTTGAAGTTCAGCTTTTTTTTTCTGCCATTATTTTGTCCTCAAACCTGCGGTGATTTCTCTGGCGCTCAGAGCTAGTTGATGATTATTATTTCGATTGTGTGTGTGTGTGTGTGTGTGTGTGTGTGTGTGTGTGTGTGTGTGTGTGTGTGTGTGTGTGTGTGTGTGTGTGTGTGTGTGTAGTGGTTGTGTGTGTGATCTCAGACTTCAACATGCACTGATCTCCAGTGAGATAAGTATTTATTTTGTTTAGAAAAGAAAAGAAAAAACCTTGATAACTGGAGCTGAAGATCATAGCCGGTCCTGCAGATCACACATTCAAAAATCTCATTCGCTTTTTTTTTGGGGGGGGGGGGGTTCACTTTGTGCATTTTCACCGTGACCTCCGCAGTTCGAAGATGCTCAAACTGAATAAAAAAAGTCTTAAAAACAAGGTGTCTTTCTAAACATATTTATGTGTTCAGTTTGAGAAAACACGCAGCACAGAATGTATTAATAACACATTTGTTGTCCTAAACAGGATACGTTTAAATGTTGAAATCGACACAAGCAGCCTTAAGGAAAACTGTCCTCACTGTAAATAATAGAGCTAGATGAAAATGTGTTCATGACATTTTTTTGGAAATGTACGTGGGTTTTTTATTTCTTACCGTGATTTATTTGTTTAAAAAAAAAAGCTTTGTTTTTGTTCTGTTGTTATTGTTTACAGAAATTGTCTCAGCGCTACGAAATTCCTGTAAAAAAAAATAATCTTAACATTAATGTCCCCAGGTGTGAGATTTCTGTCCAATTTGACGTCCTTGTAAAGCCATAAAAGTTGTGGAAATATTTTCCTAAATTTGCCCTGTTTGTTGTGTTTTTTGGTCATTCATATTCTGTGACACCGAGGCTTCTGTTGTAATGGTTTAATGAGAAGAAAACGACCAATCAGAGTCTGAGTATCTTCAAACCACCCAATCCCAGAGAGAAGCGAGTGTTTTCTTTGAAACTGTTGGCTGTGTGTGTGTGTGTGTGTGTGTATATATATATATGTGTGTGTGTGTGTGTGTGTGTGTGTGAGAGAGTCAAGGAGACTAGGGTGTGGCAGGTGAGGAAAGACAGACAGAGCCCTCGGCTGTAGATCACTGACACCAAAACACACACACTCACACACCCACAGTGAAAACCATCCGTTTCAACAAGTCATTTCATCTCCATTTCAGCTTGAGCTTAAAGCAAGTTGATTTACAGATCTTTTAGTACAGTAATTAGGACAGAAACTAAATCTAGGATATTCTTCTTTTCTGATGCTGATTCAAACTTCTGCAAATGTCTGTGTTCTTATAGGACCCACAAGAAGCAGTGTTGAAGAAGTGAGGGCCGGACAAAATGTCCTTCCTTTCTTAAAAAAAAAATATCCTCACAAGGTCTCAAACTTCTATCGGACCTCACAAAGACAGAAGTACAACACACAGAAAGCGCCGTGTCATCTGCGTACGCTCTTTTCCTGCGGGTCAGGCTAACCTCCTGATAATCCTGTTCCTTCCACTCACCCCCGAGATAAACAGAGAACACACACACACCCAAATACCATCAGTGTCAAGGAAACATAGGCTTTCATCTGTGTTGTCAGAAACACACAGAAGAAGGTTAGCACAATAAATCCCCTCTAGAAAGCAAGAAACCTGTTTTGTTTTTGGAAATGAAATTGTAATCATTTTGTGCCACGTTTTATATTGTTGCTGTTATTTAACATCCGTTTTATTCGAGTGGATGCTATTGTTTGATTATGATGCCTCTTAATTACATGAAAAGACTTGTTAAGCAGAATCAGCATGGAGATCTTTGGCATCATTCAAGCGTTGCCATAGCTGCAGCAACAGACGAGCCATTCCAATTTAACCCTCCTGTTGTCCTCGGGTCAAATTTGACCCATTTTCAAAAAGTTTATATACCAGAAATTTGGGTTTCTTTATACCAAATTGTCCAAAAAATAAAGTGGATGGTTCCATGCAATGCTCTTCACAAATTAAATAAATGATCAGCTGCCTACTTTAAATGAATTTGGGTGTTTTATTCAATTTCATAGCATTTGAAAAATAAATTGATAAAAGAACGTTGAAAAACGTGACAAAAATGTCGGAAAAAGCTTCAAGAGCATGGGGAATGAAAAAGAGAAAAAAAGTGATTTAATGACATAATTACATCACTTCATAACATTCCCATGGCAACAGGGGAAAATGGCTGCCCTTGTGTTAAGTAAACAACATTTTTCAACTTTCTGCTAAGATACATGTGACTTTTTTGCAACTAAAATGCGGAAATTATGAAATCATGCAAGCCACGCATATTTTGCGTGGAAATCGGCAATTTATGTGGCGAAAGTGCGGCGTATTTTAAAAAATGCGGGCCCCGCATCAATATGCGGACTTTGGCTGATTATGCATTCAATTATGCGATCGCATAATCACGTTTTTCTGGAGGAACTGATTTATGACATCAATTTATTTCTCAAATGTAGACAAATTTGATGTTTTAGGTCTGAAATAAACAAGGGGCCCTAACTGTGGTTATGTCTCCCAGCCCTTGTCACATGACCAATTCATGTTTCCATGACAACTATACAAAATTCTGATACCATGGAACCAGCAGTGGAATAGTTGTTTTTAAAAGTGGCGGACTGAGCCTATGGAAAATGTGTATTTTATTCGGATATACAATTAGTTTAACCCTTGTCTTCCTGTCGACCATGCAACTTTTAGTTTTTCTGGGTCCAAATTTAAACTGTTTTTCAACGTTTTGGACGTCTCTTTCAACACTTTTGTTGTTTTTCCACCAATGTTTTTGTCACTTTTTATGCACTTTTTGAAAATGGGTCAAATTTAACCCGAGGAAAACAGGAGGGTTAAATAAAAACAAGTGAAATGAATAATGAATGTGATGTTGTATTTAGCAGAGTCACAATGTGTTGTTCTATCCTATCCAATAGTTCCTATATTACTAATCAGATTTCCTATGCTCTATTCTGGTCTGGTTATATTGATCTGTCCAGCACATCACTATAATACATAGTAACCCACGCAAATATATCAAATACCAATTAAATAACAAAATGTCAATGTTTCAAACAATTTAATATAGTTGGAAAGACGGCTAAACCTCTTCCCTCCTCCGACAGTAACCTTGTAAAAGCCTCACACAAGCCTCTCCCGCATGAAATTTCGCTTTCATGAATCTCCAATAAATCCTAATTTTTCAATCGCAATCCGAGCGGCAGAGGGCCCGCTAAACACAGCTGCAGCGTGCCGCGACTGGATCAGTGTGAAATCTCAGCTACATATTTGAGGTTTGCCTCAGCGGGAGAAAGCGTCCCGTGGAAATGACTTCTGTGGTTTCTATAAACACATGGCCGAGCACAAACGCACAATGTAACGCACACACACACACACACACACACACACACACACACACACACACACACACACACACACACACACACACACACACACACACACACACACAAAGACAGCGGCTGTTACAACCAACACACAAAGAAAAACCTCTTTATTAAAGCTTCTTACTTCACTTCACTTTGTTATACATTTTACTCTATTTATTGCTATGTCGCGAACTACATACTTGTTGTTATTTTCATGTCTTAATATATTTAAAAGGTGTTTTGGCAACACATCCTGCATTATATATCAGCACTGGGAACTGAAATGGACACATAAACATCAGAACATGCAAATGTCTCGCTGAAACGTGACCTTTTGACCGGCTGTCATTTGTAAATGTTGTAAATCCACCCGCTAGATTTGTGGATTAACGGAGTCCGTTGGCTTTATTCTACTGCCGTTTCTTCTTTGAAAGCCTGAGAGCTGCAGATTTAATAAGCTAGAACACAATAGAGTTTCTCTACACCTGCAAACACAGGCAGAGGCTCTAAATAGGCTCTCGTGTGACTCTGATACTCTGAAAAGTCCATTATGTAACAAGCGTGGCAGGTATGTTTGTGACAGGCATTTGTCAGGGTGAATTTCAGTTTCTCGAAGCAACTTTTTTTCACCTCGAGGCAGCAAAGGGTGTCGTTAGCTTTCGGAGGTACAAATTCAGTGCGGGAGTGCACCTGTTCTCTGCAATGTAACCATAGAAACCCTAACAAATAATAAGCCAGCATCTTCACTGTGAACAAAATAAATAAGCAGCACTTGATTTATGAGAAACACCAAAAAATGACCAGCGTGTCTAACTTTAACACTCAATCGCTTTTGGCAAGAAAGAGAACAAGTGTATTCCTCAAAAATGTTCAACTTTTGCTTTTAACTCTCCTTTAAACAGTAAGCGTTTAAGCAACTTTGTGACAAAGTCTTCAGAGGACATTACAATAAAGAGAAGTGCTATAGGGGTTTTCCCAACCGACTGTAAACCGAAATTCAGAGGTGGCACAGTTGGACAAAAGTCAGTCTTTCCGCAGCATATCACGTTTTTCAAGTTCAAAAATCAAAAGCGAGGACCAATGAGAGCCCAGTGAGAGGTGCGTTCATCCAATCAGGTGGAGGAGGAGGATGGACGTGTGAGCTGTTGGGGAAGCTACTGCAGTTTAAAAGAAGGCTGTTTCTCAGGCCTTTGCCAAAACCAATGAGAGGCGAGAAAATTGTAGGACAGATGGTTTTACAAATGTGGCACTCATTAAGTTAAAGTCTCGGACTCTGAGGAGTCAGAGATGAAGAGATCCAAAGCATAAAACTGCACAGCTCTCTTGGACTCAAAAAACTCACTTAGGTTCAAAACCACCTCAAGAAACCTTAAACAATGGAGGAAAAGTCCCTCCTCTACTATCCTGCACACGGATATAACTGACAGGGCTGAACATGCCTGCAGCATTTAGTCAGGAATGTGTGTTACCTTTCTTTGAGTCAACACCAAGCCATGCAGGAAGGGAGGGGGCAGAGTTAAACGGAAAACCAGATAAAGTGTACACTTTCTCACTCCAACGCTGACTGTTATGGTTTCAAGTAAAATATCTCAACAACTATTGGATGGATTGACAAGAAATGTGGTTCACGCGTTCATGTTCCCCTCAGGATGAACTGTTAAGACTTTGGTGACCCTCTGACTTACTAACTAACAACTTACTAACGCCTTTTTTTTTGTGAAATATTAGTTTGTTTAAAAAAGTCATGATCATCATATCATAAAAAGTCTTCAAAAACTCATAATATAGTATGTCATAAAAAGTCTTCAAAAACAAAAACATATGAAGTCATTGTATAGTATGTCAAAAAAAGTCAAACTAAAGTATGTCATGAAAAGTCATATAAAAGTCATAGTATAGCATGTCGAAAAAAAGTCATAGTATAGAATGTCGAAAAAAGTCATAAAAAAGTCACAGTATAGTATGTCGAAAAAAGTCATAAAATGTCACAGTATAGTATGTCGAAAAAAGTCATAATATAGTATGTTGAAAATGATGATTTGAAGTGCGTCTGTGTGTTGCCTGGTAACCATTCTGCTTAATGTCGCAGTGGAACTACATTGCTTGGTGAAGAATGACTATTTGTAATCAATAAAACATTTTATTTTTTGTTTCTCTGTTTATTTAATGAAACATTAACAGATATATGTAGTAATGGTTTTACAAAAGCAATAAGCCAAATATGATGTCATAACAAGTCATAGTACAGTAAGTTGAAAAAAGTCACAGTATAGTATGTCAACAAAATTTATGAAAAAGGTCATACTATAGTATGTTGAAAACCATGCTTTGAACTGTGTGTGTGTTGCCTGGTAACCATTCTGCTTAATGTCGCTGTGGAACTACATTGCCTGGTGAAGAATGACTATTTGTAATTAATAAAACATTGTTTCTCTGTTTATTTAATGAAACATTACCAGATATATGTACAAAAGCAATAAGCCAAATAGTATGGAATAAAAAAGTCATAGTATAGTATGTCTTAAAGTCATTAAAATAGTCATAGTATAGTATGTCGAAAAAGTCATGAAGAAGTCATAATATAGTATGTCGAAAAAATCATTTAAAAGTCATAGTATAGTATGTTGAAAGAAATCATAAAAAAGTCATAGTATAGTATGTTGAAAAAAATCATTAAAAAGTCATAGTATAGTATGTTGAAAAAAATCATTAAAATGTCATAGTATAGTATGTGGAAAAAGTCATAAAGAAGTCATGGTATAGTATGTCGAAAAAAGTCATAAAAAGGTCATAGTATAGTATGGCAAAAATAATTCATAGTATAGTATATCGATAAAAATCATAAAAAAGTCATAGAATGTCAAAAAAAGTCATAGTATAGTATGTTGAAAAAAAGTCATAGTATAGTGTTGAAAAAAGTCATAAAAAGGTCATAGTACAGTATGTTGAAAAAAATCATAAAAAGGTCATAGTATAGCATGGTAAAAACAATTAATAGTATAGTATATCGATAAAAATCATAAAAAAGTCATAGTTTGTCGAAAAAAATCATAGTATAGTGTGTCGAAAAAAAGTCATAGTATAGCGTGTTGAAATAAATCATAAAAAGGTCATAGTATAGTATATCGAAAAAAAGACATAGTATAGTATGTTGAAAAAAATCATTAAAATGTCATAGTATGGTATATCGAAAAAAAGACATAGTAAAGTATGTGGAAAAAGTCATAAAGAAGTCATGGTATAGTATGTCGAAAAAAGTCATAAAAAGGTCATAGTATAGTATGGCAAAAATAATTCATAGTATAGTATATCGATAAAAATCATAAAAAAGTCATAGAATGTCAAAAAAAGTCATAGTATAGTATGTCGAAAAACAAGTCATAGTATAGTGTTGAAAAAAGTCATAAAAAGGTCATAGTATAGTATATTGATAAAAGACAGTATAGTATGTCGAAAAAAAGACATAGCATAGTATGTCGAAAGAAGTTATAAAAAGTCATAGTATAGTATGTCGAAATAGTCATAACGAAATCATAGTATAGTATGTCGAAAAAAGTCATAAAAAGGTCATAGTATAGTATGGCAAAAATAATTCATATTATAGTATATCGATAAAAATCATAAAAAAGTCATAGAATGTCAAAAAAAGTCATAGTATAGTATGACGACAAAAAGTCATAGTATAGTGTTGAAAAAAGTCATAGAAATGTCATAGTATAGTATATTGATAAAAGACAGTATAGTATGTCGAAAAAAAGACATAGCATAGTATGTCGAAAGAAGTCATAAAAAGTCATAGTATTGTATGTCAAAATAGTCATAAAGAAATCATAGTACAGTATGTTGAAAAAAATCATAAAAAAGTCATAGTATCGCAAAAACAGTCATAAAAAAGTCATAGTATAGTATGTCGGAAAAAGGTCATAGTATAGAGCGTTGAAAAAAGTCATAAAAAGGTCATAGTATAGCATGGCAAAAACAATTAATAGTATAGTATATCGATAAAAATCATAAAAAAGTCATAGTTTGTCGAAAAAAATCATAGTATAGTGTGTCGAAAAAAGTCATAGTATAGAATGTCGAAAAAAGTCATGAACAGTCATAGTATAGTATATCGAAAAAAAGACATAGTATAGTATGTCGAAAAAAGTCATGAACAGTCATAGTATAGTATGTCGTAAAAGTCATGAAGAAGTCATAGTATAGTATGTTGATAAAAGTAATAAAAAGGTCATAGTATAGTATGTCGAAAAAAGGTCATAGTATAGAGTGTTGAAAAAAGTAATAAATAGGTCACAGTGTAGTATGGCAAAAACAATTAATAGTATAGCATATCGAAAAAAAATCATTTAAAAGTCATAGTATAGTATGTCGAAAAAAATCATAAAAAGTCATAATATAGTATGTCGAAAAAAGTCATAAAAAAGTCATAGTATAGTATGTCGAAAAAAAGTCATAGTATAGAATATCGAAAAATAGACATAGTATAGTATGTCGAAAAAAGTCATGAAAAGTCACAGTATAGTATGTCGAAAAAGTCATAAAGAAGTCATGGTATATAATGTCGTAAAAGTCATGAAGAAGTCATAGTATAGTATGTCGAAAAAAATCATTTAAAAGTCATAGTATAGTATGTCGAAAAAAATCATAAAAAAGTCATAGTATAGTATGTTGAAAAAAATCATTAAAAAGTCATAGTATAGTATGTTGAAAAAAATCATTAAAATGTCATAGTATAGTATGTGGAAAAAGTCATAAAGAAGTCATGGTATAGTATGTCGAAAAAAGTCATAAAAAGGTCATAGTATAGTATGGCAAAAATAATTCATAGTATAGTATATCGATAAAAATCATAAAAAAAAGTCATAGAATGTCAAAAAAAGTCATAGTATAGTATGTCGAAAAAAAGTCATAGTATAGTGTTGAAAAAAGTCATAAAAAGGTCATAGTACAGTATGTTGATAAAAATCATAAAAAAGTTATAGTTTGTCGAAAAAAATCATAGTATAGTGTGTCGAAAAAAGTCATAGTATAGAGTTTTGAAATAAATCATAAAAAGGTAATAGTATAGTATATCGAAAAAAAGACATAGTATAGTATGTCGAAAAAAGTCATGAAAAGTCACAGTATAGTATGTCGAAAAAGTCATAAAGAAGTCATGGTATATAATGTCGTAAAAGTCATGAAGAAGTCATAGTATAGTATGTCAAAAAAATCATTTAAAAGTCATAGTATAGTATGTCGAAAAAAATCATTTAAAAGTCATAGTATAGTATGTCGAAAAAAATCATAAAAAAGTCATAGAATAGTATGTTGAAAAAAATCATTAAAAAGTCATAGTATAGTATGTTGAAAAAAATCATTAAAATGTCATAGTATGGTATATCGAAAAAAAGACAGTAAAGTATGTGGAAAAAGTCATAAAGAAGTCATGGTATAGTATGTCGACAAAAGTCATAAAAAGGTCATAGTATAGTATGGCAAAAATAATTCATAGTATAGTATATCGATAAAAATCATAAAAAAGTCATAGAATGTCAAAAAAAGTCATAGTATAGTATGTCGAAAACAAGTCATAGTATAGTGTTGAAAAAAGTCATAAAAGTAATAGTATTAGTATTAATCAAAAAAGACAGTATAGTATGTTGAAAAAAGTCATGAACAGTCATAGTATAGTATGTTGTAAAAGTCATGAAGAAGTCATAGTATAGTATGTTGATAAAAGTAATAAAAAGGTCATAGTATAGTATGTCGAAAAAAGGTCATAGTATAGAGTGTTGAAAAAAGTAATAAATAGGTCACAGTGTAGTATGGCAAAAACAATTAATAGTATAGCATATCGAAAAAAAATCATTTAAAAGTCATAGTATAGTATGTTGAAAAAAATCATAAAAAAGTCATAATATAGTATGTCGAAAAAAGTCATAAAAAAGTCATAGTATAGTTTGTCGAAAAAAAGTCATAGTATAGAATGTCGAAAAAAGTTATAAAAAAGTCATAGTATAGTATGTCGAAAAAAGTCATAGTATAGTATATCGAAAAAAAGACATAGTATAGTATGTCGAAAAAAGTCATGAAAAGTCACAGTATAGTATGTCGAAAAAGTCATAAAGAAGTCATGGTATATAATGTCGTAAAAGTCATGAAGAAGTCATAGTATAGTATGTCGAAAAAGTCATAAAAAAGTCATAGTATAGTATGTCGAAAAAAATCATTTAAAAATCATAGTATAGTATGTCGAAAAAAATCATAAAAAAGTCATAGTATAGTATGTTGAAAAAAATCATTAAAAAGTCATAGTATGGTATATCGAAAAAAAGACATAGTATAGTATGTGGAAAAAGTCATAAAGAAGTCATGGTATAGTATGTTGAAAAAAGTCATAAAAAGGTCATAGTATAGTATGGCAAAAATAATTCATAGTATAGTATATCGATAAAAATCATAAAAAAGTCATAGAATGTCAAAAAAAGTCATAGTATAGTATGTCGAAAAAAAGTCATAGTATAGTGTTGAAAAAAGTCATAAAAAGGTCATAGTAATAGTATGTCGATAAAATCATAAAAAAGTTATAGTTTGTCGAAAAAAATCATAGTATAGTGTGTCGAAAAAAGTCAGTATAGAGTGTTGAAAAAATCATAAAAGGTAATAGTATGTAGTGACATCAAAAATCATAGTATAGTATGTCGAAAAAAGTCATAAAAAGTCACAGTATAGTATGTCGAAAAAGTCATAAAGAAGTCATGGTATATAGCGTGAAGTTGCGAAGAAGTCATAGTATAGTATGTCAAAAAAGTCATAAAAAAGTCATAGTATAGAGTGTGAAAAAATCATTAAAAAGTGCGTATAGTATGTCGAAAAAATCATCAAAGTCATAGTATAGTATGTCGAAAAAATCATAAAAAGTCATAGTACAGTATGTTGAAAAACATTAAAAAGTCATAGTATAGTATGTTGAAAAAATCATTAAAATGTCATAGTATGGTATCACTCAAAAAAAAGCACAGTAAAGTATGTGGAAAAAGTCATAAAAAGAGTCATGGTATAGTATGTCGGAAAAAAGTCATAAAAAGGTCATAGTATAGTATGGCAAAAATAATTCATAGTATAAGTGTATCGATAAAAATCATAAAAAAGTCATAGAATGTCAAAAAAGTCATAGTATAGTATGTCGAAAACAAGTCATAGTATAGTGTTGAAAAAAAGTCATAAAAGGTCATAGTAGAGTATCAAAAAAAGACAGTATAGTATGTTGAAAAAGTCATGAACAGTCATAGTATAGTATGTCGTAAAAGTCATGAAGAAGTCATAGTATAGTATGTTGATAAAAAGTAATAAAAAGGTCATAGTATAGTATGTCGAAAAAAGGTCATAGTATAGAGTGTTGAAAAAGTAATAAATAGGTCACAGTGTGTATGGCAAAAACAATTAATAGAAGCATAATCGAAAAAATCATTTAAAAAGTCATAGTATAGTATGTTGAAAAAAATCATAAAAAGTATCAATATAGTATGTCGAAAAAAGTCATAAAAAAGTCATAGTATAGTTTGTCGTAAAAAAGTCATAGTATAAAATGGGGAAAAAAGTTATAAAAAAGTCATAGTATAGTATGTAAAAAAAGTCATATAGTATTAGAGTATCGAAAAAAAGACATAGTATAGTATGTCGGAAAAAAAGTCGCGAAAAGTCACAGTATAGTATATCGAAAAAAGTCATAAAAGAGTCATGGTATATAATGTCGAAAAAGTCATGAAGAAGTCATAGTATAGTATGTAAATCGAAGTCATAAAAAAGTCATAGTATGTCGAAAAAATCATTTAAAAAGTCATAGTATAGTATCGGCAAAAAAATCATAAAAAAGTCGTAGTATAGTATGTTGAAAAAAATCATTAAAAAAGTCATAGTATGGTGAGCATCGAAAAAAGACATAGTATAATAAGGGAAAAAGTCATAAAGAAGTCATGGTATAGTATGTTGAAAAAAGTCATAAAAAGGTCATAGTATAGTATGGCAAAAATAATTCATGTATAGAGTATCGATAAAAATCATAAAAAAGTCATAGAATGTCAAAAAAAGTCATAGTATAGTATGTCGAAAAAAGTCATAGTATAGTGTTGAAAAAAGTCATAAAAAGGTCATAGTATAGTATATCGAAAAAAGACAGTATAGTATCGAAAAAAAGACATAGTATAGTATGTAAAAAAAGTCATAAAAAGTCATAGTATAGTATGTCGAAATAGTCATAAAGAAATCATAGTACAGTATGTTGAAAAAAATCATAAAAAAGTCATAGTATGTCAAAAACAGTCATAAAAAAGTCATAGTATAGTATGTCGAAAAAAGGTCATAGTATAGAGCGTTGAAAAAAGTCATAAAAAGGTCATAGTATAGCATCGCAAAAACAATTAATAGTATAGTATATCGATAAAAATCATAAAAAAGTCATAGTTTGTCGAAAAAAATCATAGTATAGAGTGTTGAAATAAATCATAAAAAGGTCATAGTATAGTATATCGAAAAAAAGACATAGTATAGTATGTCGAAAAAAGTCATAAAAAGTCACAGTATAGTATGTCGAAAAAGTCATAAAAAAGTCATGGTATAGTATGTCGAAAAAAGTCATAAAAAGGTCATAGTATAGTATGGCAAAAACAATTCATAGTATAGTCTATCGATAAAAATCATAAAAAAGTCATAGAATGTCAAGAAATGTCATAGTATAGTATATCGCTAAAAAGTCATAGTATAGAGTGTTGAAAAAAGTCATAAAAAGGTCATAGTATAGTATGTTGAAAAAGTCATGAAAAAGTCATAGTATAGAATGTCAAAAAAAGTCATAAAAAGGTCATAGTACAGTATGTCGAAAAAAGTCATAAAAAAGTCATAGTATAGTATGTCGAAAAAAATCATTTAAAAGTCATAGTATAGTATGTCGAAAAAAATCATAAAAAAGTCATAGTACAGTATGTTGAAAAAAATCATTAAAAAGTCATAGTATAGTATGTTGAAAAAAATCATTAAAATGTCATAGTATGGTATATCGAAAAAAAGACAGTAAAGTATGTGGAAAAAGTCATAAAGAAGTCATGGTATAGTATGTCGACAAAAGTCATAAAAAGGTCATAGTATAGTATGGCAAAAATAATTCATAGTATAGTATATCGATAAAAATCATAAAAAAGTCATAGAATGTCAAAAAAAGTCATAGTATAGTATGTCGAAAACAAGTCATAGTATAGTGTTGAAAAAAGTCATAAAAGGTCATAGTATAGTATATCGAAAAAAAGACAGTATAGTATGTTGAAAAAAGTCATGAACAGTCATAGTATAGTATGTTGTAAAAGTCATGAAGAAGTCATAGTATAGTATGTTGATAAAAGTAATAAAAAGGTCATAGTATAGTATGTCGAAAAAAGGTCATAGTATAGAGTGTTGAAAAAAGTAATAAATAGGTCACAGTGTAGTATGGCAAAAACAATTAATAGTATAGCATATCGAAAAAAAATCATTTAAAAGTCATAGTATAGTATGTTGAAAAAAATCATAAAAAAGTCATAATATAGTATGTCGAAAAAAGTCATAAAAAAGTCATAGTATAGTTTGTCGAAAAAAAGTCATAGTATAGAATGTCGAAAAAAGTTATAAAAAAGTCATAGTATAGTATGTCGAAAAAAGTCATAGTATAGTATATCGAAAAAAGACATAGTATAGTATGTCGAAAAAAGTCATGAAAAGTCACAGTATAGTATGCGAAAAAGTCATAAAGAAGTCTGGTAGTTACTGTCATAGTAAATTCAAAGGATCATAGTATTGTGAGGCTTTGAAAAAAAGTCATAAAAAAGGTCATAGTATAGTATCGCGAAAAAAATCAATAGTATAGTATATCGATAAAATTAAAAAAGTCATGGCAGTAAAAAAAGTCATAGTATAGTATGTTGAAAAAACTCATTAAAAGGTCATAGTATGGTATATCGAAAAAAGACATAGTATAGTATGTCGAAAAGTCATAAAAAGTCACAGTATAGTATGAAAAAGTATAAAAAGTCATGGTATAGTATGTTGAAAAAAGTCATAAAAAGGTCATAGTATAGTATGGCAAAATAATTCATAGTATAGTATATCGATAAAAATCATAAAAAAAGTCATAGAATGTCAAAAAAGTCATAGTATAGTATATCGTGCAAAAAAGTCATAGTATAGTGTTGAAAAAAGTCATAAAAAGGTCATAGTATAGTATGTCGAAAGTCATAAAAAAGACATAGTATAGTACGTCGAAAAAAAGTCATAAAAAGTCATAGTATAGTATGTCGAAAAAGTCATAAAGAAATCATAGTATAGTATGTTGAAAAAATCATAAAAAGTCATAGTATAGTCTTAAAAACTCATAAAAAGTCGTATAGTATGTTGAAAATCAAAAAGGTCATAGTATAGTATGTTGAAAAAAAGTCATAAAAAGGTCATAGTATAGCATGCGCAAAAAAGATAGTAAAGTATGTCGAAAAATCATAAAAAGTCATGGTATAGTATGTCGAAAAAAAAGTCATAAAAGGTCATAGTATAGTATGGCAAAAAAATCATAGTATAGTATATCGAAAAAATAAAAAGTCATAGAATGTCAAAAAGTCATAGTATAGTATGTCGAAAAAAGTCATAAAAAGGTCATAGTATAGTATGGCAAAAACAATTCATAGTATAGTCTATCGATAAAAATCATAAAAAAGTCATAGAATGTCAAGAAATGTCATAGTATAGTATATCGCTAAAAAGTCATAGTATAGAGTGTTGAAAAAAGTCATAAAAAGGTCATAGTATAGTATGTTGAAAAAGTCATGAAAAAGTCATAGTATAGAATGTCAAAAAAAGTCATAAAAAGGTCATAGTACAGTATGTCGAAAAAAGTCATAAAGAAGTCACAGTATAGTATGTCGAAAAAGTCATAAAGAAGCCATGGTAAAAAAGTCATAGAAAGTCATAGTATAGTATGTCGAAATAGTCATAAAGAAATCATAGTACAGTATGTTGAAAAAAATCATAAAAAAGTCATAGTATGTCAAAAACAGTCATAAAAAAGTCATAGTATAGTATGTCGAAAAAAGGTCATAGTATAGAGCGTTGAAAAAAGTCATAAAAAGGTCATAGTATAGCATCGCAAAAACAATTAATAGTATAGTATATCGATAAAAATCATAAAAAGTCATAGTTTGTCGAAAAAAATCATAGTATAGAGTGTTGAAATAAATCATAAAAAGGTCATAGTATAGTACATTGAAAAAAAGACATAGTATAGTATGTCGAAAAAGTCATAAAAAGTCACAGTATAGTATGTCGAAAAAGTCATAAAAAAGTCATGGTATAGTATGTCGTAAAAGTCATGAAGAAGTCATAGTATAGTATGTCGAAAAAAAAGGTCATAGTATAGTATGGCAAAAACAAGATATATAGTCTATCGAAAAAATCATAAAAAAGTCATAGAATGTCAAGAAATGTCATAGTATAAGTATACGCTAAAAAGTCATAGTATAGAGTGTTGAAAAAGTCATTATATAGTATGGAAAAAGTCATAAAAAAGTCATAGTATAGAATGTTGAAAAAATCATAAAAAGTCATAGTATGGTATGTTGAAAAAAAGGTCATAGTATAGTATGTTGAAAAGTCAGTAAAGAAGTCATAGTATAGTATGTTGAAAAAAAGTCATAAAAGGTCATAGAAAAGTAAAAAAAAATAAAAAAAAAGTAACAGTATAGTAGGTCGAAAAAAAAAGTCATAGTAAAGTATGTTGAAAAAAGTCATAAAAAGTCCGTATAGTATGTCGAAAAAGCGGAGCATAGTAAGTATAAAAAAGTCATAGTATAGTATGTCGAAATAGTCATAAAGAAATCATAATAAATATAGTGGCAAAAAGGTCATAGTATAGAGCGTTGAAAAAAGTCATAAAAAGGTCATAGTATAGCATCGCAAAAACAATTAATAGTATAGTATATCGATAAAAATCATAAAAAAGTCATAGTTTGTCGAAAAAAAGTCATAGTATACTATGTCAAAAAAAGTCATAAAAAGGTCTTAGAATGTCAAGAAATGTCATAGTATAGTATGTCGCTAAAAAGTCATAGTATAGAGTGTTGAAAAAAGTCATAAAAAGGTCATAGTATTGAATATCGAAAAAAGTCATAAAAAGGTCATAGTACAGTATGTCGAAAAAGTCATAAAGAAGCCATGGTATAGTATGTCGTAAAAGTCATGAAGAAGTCATAATATAGTATGTCGAAAAAAGTCATAAAAAGGTCATAGTATAGTATGGCAAAAAAAATTCACAGTATAGTGTGTCGATAAAAATCATAAAAAAGTCATAGAATGTCAAGAAATGTCATAGTATAGTATGTTGAAAAAAAGTCATTGTATAGAGTGTTGAAAAAAGTCATAAAAAGGTCATAGTATAGTATGTCGAAAAAGTCACGAAGAAGACATACAGTAGTATAGCATGTCAAAGAAAATCATAAAAAAGTGATAGTATGTCGAAAACAGTCATGAAAAAGTCATAGTATAGTATGTCGTAAAGTCATTAAAATAGTCATATTATAGTATGTAGAAAAAAATCATTAAAAGTTATAGTATAGTATGTCGAAAAAAGGTCATAGTATAGAGTGTCGAAAAAAGTCATAAAAAGGTCATAGTATAGTATGTTGAAAAAGTCATGAAGAAGACATAGTATAGTATGTCAAAGAAAATCATAAAAAAGTGATAGTATGTCGAAAATAGTCATAAAAAGGTCATAGTATAGTATGTCTAGAGAAAATCCTGCATACTGACCATTACGCAGTATTTTCCTTCAAAATAAATTATTGCTTGCATAATGGTCAGTGTGCGGGATTTTCTCTAAACTTTTTGATCTGCTACATTTGATCATATCCTACGCTTATATTCCTACGTTGCATAGTATCGTATGTCGAAAATAAGTCGTAGTATAGTATGTCACAAAAATTCATAAAAAAGTCATAGTATAGTATGTCATGAAAAAGTCATATTATAAACAGTTTCTTCAAATGACAGTAATGTTCTTTCATCTTTTCATGCATTTTAACCCTACTAAGTATTAGGAGAAATGGACAACTTGGGGTTCAGTGATTTGCTCAGCGACACTTTGACATGTGGTCAGAGAATCCTGGGTTTGAACAGCCAACCTTTTGGTTAGGGGGCACCGACTCTACCTCCGAACCACAACCCAAGTATAAGCCACACTGAAAAATTCATAGTAAAGTATGTTGAAGACAATGATTTCAACTGCGTCTGTGTGTTGCCTGGTTACCATTCTGCTTAATGCCCCCTGGAACTACATTGCTTGGTGAAGAATGACTATTTGTAATCAATAAAACATTGTATTTTTTTATGTTTTGTTTATTTAATGAAACATTAACAGATATATGTAGTAACGGTTTTACAAAAGCAATAAGCCAAATAGTATGGAATAAAAAAGTCATAGTATAGTATGTCATAAAGTCATTAAAATAGTCATAGTATAGTATGTCGAAAAAATTATTTTAAAAGTCATAGTATAGTATGTAAAAAAAGTCATAAAGAAGTCATAGTATAGTATGTCATAAAAAGTCATGAAAAGGTCATAGTATAGAATGTCGAAAATAAGTCATAAAAAAGTTATAATATAGTATGTCAAAAAAAGTCATAAAAAAGTTATAGTATAGTATGTCGAAAAAAAGTCAAAGAATATAGTTTGTCAAAAAAAGTCAAAAAAAAAAGTCATAGAAAGTCTTAGTATATCTTATGGAAACTTTGCTGTCTATAATCTGTATTAACTTTGACTGTGTAATTATTGTTGGTGATTTTAACACTCATGTTGACAACCCGCAGGACAGAGGGACCAAAGAACTGTGTTGTGTTTTGGAGAACTATGGACTGACTCAGCATGTGACTGAGCCCACATACAATAAGGGGCACACTCTGGACTTGATTATCTCCAAGGGTCTAAACATTTCCAAGGTTGTGGGGACTGATGTTTCTCTGTCTGATCATTCTTGTGTTTTCTTTAACGGCACTATCTCTGTGCACAAAAGCAAACAAAGGTAATCAGGAAATGGTATATCACTGAAAACACCAGTGAAACATTCATTCAGCTTTTCTCCTCCACACCCACCCTCTCTGGGGTATCAGTAACTGAGCTTGTAGATAATTTCAATTGTAAAATTACAAATGTTATTGATGCCATTGCTCCCACTAAGGTCAAAGCTGTGCGTGGTAAGAAAAGATAGTCGAAAATAAGTCGTAGTATAGTATGTCACAAAAATTCATAAAAAAGTCATAGTATGTCATAGTATAAACAGTTTTTTCAAGTGACAGTATTGTTAGCTCTTCCTTTCATGCATTTTAACCCATCCTAAGTTTTAGGAGAAATGGACAACGTTGTCAGAGGATACTGGGTTTGAACAGCCAATGCTCTTGGTTATGTGGCATGAACTCTACCACCGAACCACAACCTCGGATGTATAGGACATGCTAAAAAAGTCATAATAAAGTATGTTGAAGACGATGATTTGAACTGCGTCTGTGTGTTGCCTGGAAACCATTCTGCTTAGTGTCGCCGTGGAACTACATTGCTTGGTGAAGAATGACTATTTGTAATCAATAAAACATTGTATTTTTTGTTTCTCTGTGTTTATTTAATGAAACATTTAAAGATATATGTAGTAATGGTTTTACAAAAGCAATAAGCCAAATGGTATGGCATAAAAAAGTCATAGTATAGTATGTCATAAAAAGTCATAAAGGGTCAGTATAGTATGTCGAAAAAAAGTCATAGTATAGTATGTCATAAAAAGTCATAGTACAGTATGTCGAAAAAAGTATAGGTCCTATTGCTTAAATGAGCACAACGGCTGAATGTAGACAAGTATATCAACGTTTTGACATATGCATGTAAATGTGTATGAGAAATAAGAACTGTTACTGTGAGAGACAGTTTTAGAGACAGTTTTTAAACGATGGTCTCTCTCCTCTGCACTGTAGCTGTGACATCACCCACACTTAGCAGCTCTTAAAAACGCATTGAAAAAGCCTAAGGAAACACTCAACTTAAACAGTGATATCACAAAAACTGGAAAATATATCAAAAAGCTGAATACAATTCTGATAACTGAAGGTTTTGTGAATAGTTTAAAGTTTGAACGACGTCTGTGGGTAAAAGTATGTGGGAGGAGTAGCTTTTAGAAGTGGAAGAAACCAGAAGAGGATTTAAAGATTGCTCCATTGACTTTGAATGTATAAAGGAAAAAGCTAAATATTTAAAAAAACTATGAACGGTGGATTAAAAGCACAAATATCCTTACAGAGCTGAACATTTTGATATTTAAATGTTTTTTGTAGCTAAAAGTATGCAAAGTCATAAAAAGCAATTGTGTCATCATGTTTGTCCAACACTTTGGTTTATGACCAAAAACGGCAAAACTAATGATATATACACTGTGACAGTGTCCATGGTCTTATTTCTGACGAAAAACAACAACAACCAAGATAAGGTGATACTGATGTTCTCATCGGACTGGGTTAAACACAAAACAGGTGTTGAACTACTACTTTACCCCCCTTCCTACCAATTTACAAGTTACTTTGGTTGTCTGTCACCTTTTATGTCACTAGCACATGTATGTAACAGTATGTTTCAGTATCTTTACCACTCCCTCGTGGTGAAGCGGTTTATTAACTCGGAGAGTATGAATAAAGCTGGTTGATGTGTGTTTTCTGCGGAAGCAGAGAGCCTCTATTAGCTGTAGACTGTTAGTGTATGAATGAGTTACATCGGCATTCAGACTTGATGTAAACACTCTCTCAGTTTAGACTAATGAGTGTGATCCTTTTACACTGCAATAGGAGATCATTGTGTGTCAGCGAGCAGCCTGTGGGCCTGTACCAGCAGGTTGCACTCTACCTGTGTATCTTTTGATTACAGGGTAGAGTAATAACTGCCTTGTTCGGTGGAACGGCAGAATAATACCTCACAGCTGAAACACAGAGCCTCTTTTCTTTCTGTTTCACAGGTATGGAAGTTGACTGAGGACAAAAAAAACAAGAGAGCACAGAACTGATCTGAGGCGTGTACATCACTAATTGTTTCCATTTCCTTTCTCATTTTAATTGTTTCTACTGAGTGATTTAAGTAATATCACAGTTGACCCTCACTATGAACAACAAGAAGACAACAACAGTATAGTTTTGGTTTCTGGTCTCAGCATCACTTGACTTGGCCACATTTAGAATGGTTTTCGGACTTGACTTAATGAGATGGTTTTCTGATTTAAATCCAGCTCTGTGTCATGGCAGTGTGGGCAGTGTGTGCAGATGAACGGTGTATGGCTTCCCTACGTGGCGGCAGCGCACAAAGCTCCGAGCAGCCGAGGTCTGCTGAGATCCAGATTACGCAAAATGGGTCAGAAGTGAAACACTGTTCATTTGCACCCACTACCCACACAAAGATGACATAGAGCTGGATTTAAATCAGCAAAGTACCCCTAGATTTGTTTGACATCTTGGTAAATTCATTATTGTCTTTCTTGCCGAAAGTTAGATGTTCAAATTGATACCATTCTCATGTCCGTACAGTAAATATGAAGTTACAGCAAGAAGCCTTTATGCTAGCTTAGCTTTCCTAGCTTAGCATAAAGACCGGAAACAGGGGGAGATCAGTTAGCTTGGCTCTGTCCAAAGGTATCAAAATCCACCTACAAGCACCTCGTAAGTTTACTGTTTAACATGTTATATCTTGTTTGTGTAATTTAAAAATAACAAGATGTGGAGTCACACTATCACTGTGAAGTTGCGAGGCAACCAGCGGAAACTTCAGACATGCATATACATGCATAAATACATGCACGCACACATACTTATACAGTAACAGTCAGATGTGACATATTTGGCATCTGATAAAACTTTAGCACTTGGAGGACAGTTTAAAATAAACCTATGCCGGTTCCAGCACAGCTTGGTAGCCCAATATGTCAATAAGCAAATATAAAGTTTGCGAATAAAAAAAAATATTTCAGGAATGTATAATCCACAGGGGGTGAAATGTTCACAGCACAGCGGCACTGAGTGATTTGTCCTGACATGAAATACTATCACTGACAGGAGTCAAACAACAGGATCATCAGTAGAGGTTAATCTGCATGTAAATTTATTCATCTTTAGTGAAATGTCACAGTTTTGGAGGCAGGGATCAAATAGAAAGGAAACAGCAGGCACGTCTCCAAATATGCCCTTTGAAGGAGTTGCGACGTCTCCCCGAGGACCTGACAGTGGAATCGGAAGGAAAGACCTGTAGCTGCCAGTTTCCGGCTAATTTTAGGAAATATTTGTGTAATGATTCATTTCTATGATTCAAATGTCAGTTCCTGTGTCAAATGGGGAAGGCATGCTGGATGGATTTATTTTTTTAATTCATGCACAGGGATTAGTGCAGAATCAACAGAGGAAAACGAATATAATTCAGCATACACGCTCAACACATTTTAGTCTTTGCAATGCCTCTCCTTAATCTCTTCATTAAATCAAGACAAGATTTTCATTAAGAGTTCAGGATGATATGATTCCGACTTGATTCCTTCAGTAAATCAACACATTTCAGATAAATATGTCTTTCCTTATTCATAACGTTTCCAGGCAAACTCAAACTGTCAGACTGAATCTGAAGTCTCTGATGTCAACGTGGATTTTTAACATATTTTAAAGTAGAAATAAGAACAAAGACACTTCAGAGGAGCTTAATGGCACGGTGTTGGGATGATGTTCAGTGACAATAGTTTGGACCCAACCCTTGTGGAGTTACACAGGTGTTTTCATTTGGGTTGCTTTAAATCCTCTCAGGACTCTGCATCTGTGTCCAAACTGAGTACTGATCTAATGAAATCTCCATCCAAATGAAAACACAATTAAAGTGCACTTTTAACATAAGAGGACAGGATATTGAATATAAACCTAAAGCCGAGACGGTCCTTCCCCGTAAGATACTCCCATAAGTTGTCTGTTAAAGCAGCAATTTACACTCATTTACGTCTATAATGGCGGCGCCCTCTAGTGGCCGTAGTAACTATGATGGGAGCAAAGGAGGAGTTCATGTGACGAAGTATTAGAACTTGCCAAATTCCATTTAAGGAGTTAGGTTGGGATGGTGGACAAGTCAAACAAACATTTTCACCCAGACCATGGGTTTGAGATGTTTAGCCCTCCTGTTGTCCTCGGTTCAAATTTGAGCCATTTTCAAAAAGTTTCTGTATCAGAAATATTTGGGTTTAACATGGATGGTTAGCTACTTTCATGGAATTTGGGTGTTTTATTCAATTTGACAGCATTTGAAAAAAAAAATTGATAGAAAAACGTAAAAAAAAAGGACAAAAAAAACGCAGAAAAAAATCGACAAAGACAAAAGTGACAAAAAACTTGGGAAAAAGTGTCTAAAACTTCGGGAAAAAGCCACAAAAGTGTCAAAAAATATGATCAAAACGTTGACCCACAAAAACAAAAATTTGCATGGTCATGTAACACAAGGGTTAATTAAAGTAACAGATCATTATAACCCAAACCATGATCTTTTTTTCTAAACTTAAAGGTGCAGTAGGTAAGCCTTATAAAACTAACTTTCTGTCATATTTGCTGAAACTGACCCTATGTTCCAGTAGAACTACATGAAGCAGGGAAAAATCTGGCTCCTCTCGCACCACATACAGCCTGTAGTGCGATTTGCAAAAATCCACGGCTCCCTGTTCAGATGCACCAATCAGGACCAGGGGGGGTGTCTAACTACGTGTCAATCACTGCTCATGCAAACGCATTCATTCTCCCATAGGAGGGGCTTAGGAGACCGTTTTGGGCTTTAGCAGAAAGGGGGGAGGGACTGAGAAGTTGATGATGTTCAATTTTTTTGGCTAATTCCTGGATCTTCGCAATCCTACCCACGGCACCTTTAACCAAGACGTTTTGTGCCTAAACATAACCACACAGCGCAAGTTTCACAACGTTTAAGACGCTAAACCGCAACTGTTATGTTCTCTGGTGTAGATATGAGGATGGAAAACGCACCTGTGGGTTGTATTTCCTGCCACCGCTGGGGCGCTAATTTATAAAACACTCCTGTGGGTCATATTAAATGGGAGGAGTAAACAACCAATATTGTCGTGTGGTATGGAGGACTGGTTGGGAGGGTTAACCCTAACGTCAACACTGAAAACAGAGTTTCTGAAAGTCTTCACCCTGGAAGGAGTTTAACAAAAGATCTGTTTTCAGTGTGGAATAATGGCCAAAATGGAGAGAAAAAGCTACGTTTAAAAACATACCCACGTACAGTGTGTATGGACTAGGCCTGACATCGCTCTACTTCTACTGTTAGATGTGCCGCCCCTGTTAAGGCGGGACAACACACACTTGTATCATTTCTATTGGTTCATGGAGTGCGGGGTGCTCATTGGTCCACTCACCTTCAACCTGAGCAGAAGTCTAATTAAAACAAAATACATGTGTGGGTCTGCAACTGTGTAGCTCAGCCAGCGGATATCCATTAGAGGTATTCAGACTACACCCTGATGTTGCCTAACATTTCTGATATTTATTCTAACTTTGACTCCCGCTGCATGTATGCCAAGGATTCCTTCCTTCCTCCTTCATTCCTCCTTCCTTCCTCCTTCCTTCCTCCTCGGACACTCCTTGCCGCCTGTGCAACAGTTTTAGATTAGATTAGCTTCAGCTTTATTGTCATTGTGCAGAGTACAAGTACAAAGACAACAAAATGCAGCTTGCGTCCAACCAGAAGTGATATTCAAGTATAGACAGGTGGTGCATAGGCAAGACAACAAAGATATTGCAGTGTTATAAGAGCAGAATAAATATGGCTATGTAATATGAACAGTGTATGAACAACATGTACAGATATGTGTAATGTAGAAGCATGTGACATTATAATAGTAGTAATAATAATATAGATATATGCAGTGTATTAGCAGAATATATAATGTGAATAAAATAAATAAATAAATATGGATATTCTGTATGAATCATATAGACATATATGTACAGTATGTACAGCTATGTGCAGTGTGGTGTTACATGTTACATCTGCTTGTTGTAACAGTTTCTGGTTGTGAGCAGGCCTGGATCCAGGCATAGGCATTCTAGGCATGTGCCTGTGGCCCATTTGCCACTAGGGGGACCAGTAAGAGGAACAGTCAAAATTTTTTTTTATAGTTTTAAAAATAATTACAACCCTCTGAGGACGAAAGACGCACCGGCGCATCCAAACGATATTTGACAAAGCTCCTACTTAGGAAGCAATATTATTTTATTTATTTGGTAAAGTCATTTCAGGTATCGAAACAATTCGTACAACACATCATAAGTTCAGGTTTGTTTTCAAAAGAGATATGAGGACTTTCAAAAAGCGGAAATCACCGTTTCTGCTTTAGTACCAAATTATCTCCTCACACATTGCTCTACAAAAAATGTGAGCGTCACTAAACAGAAAGCTGAGTTTGTTGTGAGCATTCTGACAGGAAACACATGGGGATCACTTATATGCAAATACCTTAAAAAAGGTCAATTTAAGAAGATATGTGAAAATGCCCTTAGACCTCAGAGGAATAAAATGTAAATTCCCAATCCACACTTTGTAAACACAATTTTTGAAGTGTGTATATTATTATGTTGTTTTAATAAAAAAGTACAGTAAAGTAAAAACATCAATTGCGGGAAAATGTGTTTCAGGTTCTGTATCTTAGCTAGCCATAACGGTTACCACTTTTCTGGGATGGTTTCGGGTGAAAAATGAAAAAGAAGAAAGAAAACGCCACTTAGGGGCTTCACGCAAGGATGTTTTAAGCCCCCAACGTCGTCTTCCAGGCAGCGCTGCATGGAAGCTACTAGGGTTAGGTTAAGGTTAGGGTTAAGGTTAGGGTTAGGGTTAGGTGCCTTGAAGTCGACAGTTGCAGTGCTCTCTTGAAGTCGACGGTGGGGGCTTAAAACACCATCGAGCTTACACAAGTTTCTCTCCAGGCCTTCAAATAAGCCTAAATTAGATGCATTGAAATACCTAAATAAATAAGTTAGCACAACAATCATGTGGCAGTTAAAAGTAATCTTATTTATAGACCAAATAACAATGTATCCATTTGGAGGGGGCCCGAAAAAAAATACATTATGCCTAGTGTTATCTTTCCATTGAATCGGGCTCTGGTTGTGAATACAGGCGAACGCTGCATGGCGTCCTTGTGTGTGTAGCTTCGCTCTGTTTCAACGCCGCTGGGGAGGCAGAGAGGAGCTGGGAGGTGAATTTGCATTGGTGTGTTATTTACATACAAAAGAAGAGTCCTCAGGCTGACGGACAGGACTTACTTGGACCTGTCTGAACAGTTTTTACTTCAAACAATTGCTCCTTTATTCATCCGTCACGGTCAGATAACAATGGATCTTGTCTTTCATTTGTTGTTTTTCTTTCTGAGTTTCAGGATTAGTTGAGACAAAATCCCTAAAAACCTGTTGAGGTAGTTTGAAAGGAATACTCTGGATGCTCCATCCAGAACGTTATCATAACCAGTTCTGATACCGGTCCACACCCCTTTCTGTACTGTGTAGGGTTTGCCTGCAGTTTAGTCTCGCGTTGCAAGACCTTCCTCCACAGCGCTGCGGAGGACGGTCTGGCTAGTCCACACAGCATTCCTGGATGGGAGAGAAACATGCTCTTGTTTATCGGCATTTCTTTGTAAGTTTATTTGATTAGGACAGTGCACATTAATCAACATTTCTGTAAATGCGCCAGTGTTAGCCAGTCGGCTAATTTTCAACTGTAGTCCTAGTTACCTAGTATGCATGTCTTTAACCCTTGTGTGGTCCTTTGGGTCACTGGGACCCGAAGGACCACACAAGGGTTAAACCAATCATAATCGTCATGGGCGGAGCTAAGCGCCCTATGGAGCCACGGTGCCTCTGCAAAATAGCCTCGGGAAGGACCTTGTTTTAGCGGAACGTGTGTACGTTCAAAAGTTGTCTAAACCTAAACCTAACCCTAAACAAGAGCATGTTTTTCTCCCACCCCGGAATGCTGTGTGGACCAGCCAGACCCTCCTCCGCAGTGTTGTGAAGGAAGGTCTGGCAATGCAAGGCTAGTCCCCTGCTAACCCCTAGGCTAAGCCACAAAGATGTTCTTACGTAACAGCCTCATATTGCTTTAAAACACAATAACACAAAAACGGTCTGTGTTAAAGTTAATGTCACAATGTCACCGACCAAGATTCACGTCAGAACCTTGTTTTTCCAGAATTAATAAATAGCTGACACACATATATATGGAAGATCATATCAAAATCTTGACATACTATCATTGTGTTGTTACCTCATAATTTTAAGATTTTGACTTCATCTCATAATGTTGATTTAGTATTGCATCTTGTTTCTTATGTTTTTTTAAAACAATATTTTAGACGTAATACGTCATAATTCTGTCCTCCTCTCTGACCACGAGCATTTCTCTTCATATCATGACTCACGTTTCCTGGCAGCAACAGGCTTCCATAGAATAGCAACATACAGAGTGACGTCAATTCATATTTACAGAGAAACTGATGAGGCTTACACTTACTGGATGGTTGCATCATGTTTGTTTCCAAAAAAGGAATCAGTGTTAACCAGGGAGTGACTGAAGCTGCAAACACACTCATTCAGGCGTGCTAATGCGCTCATGTTGTAACGTTCCGGTTTTTATTGGGTTTTCTTGTTGCGGGCCTACTGTTTTCTGCATTTCTCCCGCTGGTTTGGTGTGTTTGCACTCAAACACTGAACTGTATCCTGCAGGGATGGTCTCTCTTCCTCATTGTTGGGGGGCGGGGGCTGTCTGAGGTTTCTCCCTAAAAGGAAGTTTTCGCTCGCCACTGTCGCGCTAAATGCTTGCTCTTATGGGGGAATTACTGGAACTGTTGGGTCTTTGTAAATTACAGAGTGTGGTCTAGACCTAGTCTATCTGTAAAGTGTCTTGCGATAACTCTTGTTATGATTTGATACTAGAAATCAAATTGAATTGAATTGTTAACAAGAAAGCGGAACAGTGAGTATTCTCCTCACAGGGAAGTGAAAGAGAAGCACCGTTTTTTGGCGCACTGTACTCTTCCTGTTTTACTGTTTTGCTCTCATTCATGTGGCTTGGCGTTACCATCGTACAGTTTTTCAGCAGAAACATGAGCTTTTTCCCAGTAGCACTTAACATCACCGTCTGCGGCAGTGACTCCCTGTGACTGTGTGCAGCTGCAAAGCTGAATCCCACACAGAAGCAAAAAACAACAGAGGTTTGTACAAATATGGGCTGAAAACCAAAAAGCAGAACTAACCTACACATGGCCACATACTGTAAACGCACTGTATAGACAAGACAAGGAAACTGCATTCGGTTGCATCTCAGGAGGCTCAGTGGCTGTTCAAAATTTCTTCATGAAATATCATCATCGCACTTACAGGATATTATACCAGGGCCACGTTCAGCCCCGACAAAACGTAGCAACACGTTTTTATAAACTCAAACCGGGGGGAGGGGGTGCGTGTGTACAAGCGCTCTGCCGTTTTATTATTACATACACGTCTCCGCTGATTGGCTATCACCTGTGTCACAGCGTATTTTGCAGAAGCACCGTGGCTCCGTCCGGCGCTTCAGTGACTCCCTGGGATGATTTAACGTGTGTTAACACCGATTCCTTTTTTGGAAACAAACATGATGCAACAATCCTGTAAGTGTAATCTTCATCCGTTTCTTGGTAAATATGTGTTGACGTCACTCTGTATGTTTCTATTCTATGAAAGCTGGGGTGGTGATGGCGCAGTGGATATGACACATGCCTTTGGTGTGGGAGATCAGGCTTCACTTCCCACTGCGATACATCAACCAATGTGTCCCTGAGCAAGACACTTAACCCCCTAGTTCACATGTGTCAAACTCAAGGCCCGGGGGCCAAATCCAGCCCCTTGCTAATTTTGGCCCGTCTAGTTGTGCACCACACCAAAAAAATAAATAAATCAGGAAACTGTTCTTCATACTGTAATTATGACTTTCTTTTAGGGTTTTATGTCGACCAAACTGTACGGGAGAATGCTATATGAGACATGCAGTAATAGAGAGTTAATTGACTTTGTTTTGCTCAATAAAAGCATGTCAATAAACTCCACATGTCTGGCCCTTATTGTGATCGTCATTTCCAGTGTGGCCCCTTAGTGAAATTGTGTTTGACAGCCCTGCCATAGTTGCTCCAGAGGCGTGCGACCTCTGACATATATAGCAATTGTAAGTCGCTTTGGATAAAAGCGTCAGCTAAATGACATGTAATGTCATGTAATGTTAAAGCTGCTGAACGTGGATAAGACCAGAGAGATGGTGATTGACTTCAGGAGAAAGCGCATCCTGGGTGGAGACGTGGACGTGGTTGGGGAGTACAGATACCTGGGTGTCAACATCGACAACAGGCTGAACTGGAAGATCGACAGCACTGCTGTTTACAAGAAGGGGAACGAGCAGACTCTGTTTCCTGAGGAAGCGGAGATCCTTCAACGTGTGCAGCGGACTGTTGGAGACGTTCTACCCGTCGCTCTGTTCTCCACCGCCATCTGCTGGGGGCAGCAGCATCGGAGCCGGCGACGCAAACGGACCGAACACACCGATCAGGAAGGCTGGCTCCGTTATCGGCTGCCAACGGGAGACATTTGAAGCTGCGGTGGAGAGGAGGTCACTGGATAACCCCCCGACCACCCTCTCCACTCCACCCCCCCCACACTGGTCCAACAGAGGAGCACCTTCTCTAAGAGGCTCCGACAGCTTCGATGTCGCACGGACCGCTACGAGAAATCATTCCTTCCACAGGCAATATGACTTTTTAACACTTCATCGCGGAGTGCCTAGATAAGACTCTTAGACATCGCATCTGCAATAAGTACAACTTGCACAATAGGTTTATCTACATCTTTAGGGCCGTTACAGAGTCAACGCATCGGTACGCATACGCGTTCGCAAGGCTACGCATCGCTACTCTTCGGCCGCCATTATGCGGCGATGCGTAGCCAAATGCGTCGTCCCAGTTTTTGATATGCGACGCGCCGGTGCGCACAATACTATGCGTTGTCGGTGGGGGCGACACTGCATGTATTGTACTAGTGCCCTATATTTAAATATAGGATATTATATTGTACATTATCCAAAAATATTGAATCAACTTAGCTGAGCAAATTCATCAAACATAGGACTACTGAGTCACATTTTTCCATTTCCATTAATGATGGCCGCATTCCACTTAGGAGAGGCCCTGATATTGTGCTTACTGGGACACTTGATGGAATTGAGCCATCGTTAAGGTTATTAATGTCAACTGTGCTTTTCCTACTATGACAAGTCAAAATGTCTGCTGTGAAACAGGTCCATTGGCTTGCGCACGTTTGATAAATACAGATATTTTTGTACTTGAGCACATACTTAATGTCATTCGTAAGATAGGATTTAGAACATTTTCTATCCACTGTTGATAAATGAGGCCCCAGGTGTGTATGTGTGGATGGGCCAGAGCGTACTCCACAGCGCTGCGGAGATAGGTCTGGAAATGCGAGGCTGTCACGGATGTGACTCTGTTCATATCGCTGGTTGGAGACGTCACTTAGCCTTCAGTGAGCGACGTGTGGCTCTGCAGCACGGTTACAGTCCAGATAAGATAAGTTTGAAGAGAGTCTGTCTGCATCACAGATTTATCACCTCCGAACAGCGTCTTACAGAAACAGTTTGAACATTCTGTTCCCTGTGAACGCGTCACGTCAAGTGTAAGTGAGTTCATTTGAAACTGTGTGAAAGAATCATACCTAGAGATGAAATCACTTCCAGAAACAAACATGACTAGTATGAGTTCTCTTAAGTAGGATTCATTATTCTGTTGGCCTCATTCGCTGGTCAAATGTTTTAAACTTCATTTGTCAAATAAGCTAAATCAACAGATTTTAATTGGACCCTGTTTTCCAATGCATTGCTGTCTAAGTGATACTATGAACAAACATCTTTTAAATTGGTCAAGTATTGAGAGAGAACGCTGTGATCCCCAGCCGCGAACCGGGCTGCGATGTAACCCTTTAGGGCAAATGGACATTGTCAATTTACGTCCACTAAAACTGTTGTTTTTGCCACTGATAGGCTCAGATTATTATTCTAAGTGTCTGACAACATTATGCAAAGGAACCCAACAGAGGTACAACTTTTTGTTTAACCAAAAACAGCTCCAAAATTGCCATGGCCAAACCCACCAGACCTATGTAAAAAAAATAACTTTTAGGGTGTCAGCATATTTCCACATGTAAATGGGTGAATTAAGGGTTTATTTCAACCAAACCAGGGTGGTGATTGATGGAACAGTGAAAAGACGAACCAAGACTGCTTTTGAATGAAGTGTATTTTTATGATGATAAAATGTGGGTTTGGTGATGGTGATTTTTGGGAATGTTTCATGTTAAACAAAAAGTACTCTTTAACAAAAAGGTCCATCTCTGTAGGGATCCTTTCCATAATGTTATGAGACACTTAGAATAAGCTTGTCAGCGGCAAAGTGCCCAATAATTTAGTCTACATTGTACAGCAGCTTGTTTCGGTCTTGCTTAATACTGGACCAATATCAAAAATCTTTGCTCCCATCAGTCACTTAGACGTAACACATAGAACATATATTTTGAATAGGGTCCAGGTTGAAAAATAACGAAGTTACTCTTTAATTGAGTTGTAAAAATGCAAAATATGCTTTTCTCTATCCCACTGTTACCTGCTAAGGTTGTCGTAATTAGTTCAAATTAACGGTGCAAACAATTCTATTCAGAGAATCACAGTGGCAGCTGTACGTTTATGCGTGTTGCACAACTTTTAATATAAGCTGCCAGTTGTAATCCTGAATGTAACTCGTTCAGGTTAAACGTTACTTTTAATGCGTAAGGTTCAAATGTTGACAAATCCTATGAAGTCAACAACAGAATTCTGCAGCTTATTCTGGTGTTACTGAATTTATATTGATATGATTTCATTGCTCATCACAGTCACCTAAAAGGTAAAAACGTGTTAAATGAACTGTGTTAATAAACTACTCTGAGGAAATGGTGCTGAGCTGAGATTGTTTGACCATCACACTCAGTGTTGGACTGTTTGTCCTCTGGCCTGCACCGCCCTCTGCTGGCTGCAAGCAGACGTTACGCTGATGATAAAATCCTTCACTCTTGATTTCTTTTTGACAATAACACAAACCTCTGACGCCCCTGAACTCTCTGAAGATAAATAAACCTGGTTTTGATCTTCAACGATGGTCTTTGTTTTAGAACACGGAGAACCAGATGGGTCGGATGGGTGAAAATTGATTGAAGTATAAATATGGATTATTCATACTTTTGATGTTAAACATGAACGAGGAAGTCACAGTGAATCTTTAAGCTGAACTTAGTCTCGCATTGCCAGACCTTCCTCCACAGCGCCGTGGAGGAGGGTCTGGCGAGTCCACACAGCATTCCTGGATGGGACAAAAACGTGCTCTGGTTAATTGGCATTTCTTTAAACCAATCAAAATTAGTCTTGGGCGGTGCTAAGCTCCAGACATAGCCACGGTGCCTCTGCAAAATAGCCTCCGGAAGGAATTTGTTTTGGTGGAACACGTGTACGTTCAAAGGTTGTTTTAGTCGTGCAAAAGAAAACTCAGATTGGACAGATAGTCTAGCTATCTTTTAACCATAGTCCTCACAAATCCACCTGAGGTTAGAACACCAACACAGAGACAGAGGAAGAGGACGGACAGAGGAAGGGGACGGACATCCGGCCCGAAATGAGGGACATCCGGCGGAACTTCTGGCAGGTCCTGAACAATCCCGGAAATCAAACGTTAGATATAGACTAAGCCGAACTTAACATTTAACTGGAAGTTGCATTGGAAAAATAACACGCTCACTCAGTTTTTAAATCTAGATTGAAAACCCACCTCTACTGGTTATGAACAAATTACATATTAACATTAACAAAAACAGACACAAAGGAAAAAAAACATTGATTGAATTATGAATTAAGGTTGATCCTTAAATAGTAACATGGAAATATAGAGCTGCATGTTCAATATCAAACAAAGACATGGTGGAAAATAAACATGAATGACGACGAATAGTGTAAAATATAGAAATCAGCAGATGAAGTTTAGCGAAGACAGCCCTTCCCACCTGACCGTCTGATCATCCTGAACAAACCTGAAGAAATAAAAAAAAAAAGGGTTGCATGAATAAAAACTCCACCAGCAGCCGAGTTTTTGGTACACGGACTGTTTTTTTTTTTTTATTCCAAATGTGTGTCTATATATTGAACATCAGAAGGGCTGGTCCCCTCCTACAGTCACCCCACACGTCAATATCAATAATAATAATGATAACAATAGAATCATCTGAATAATATCCATCTGTCGTCTCTGACCTACTGATGAGCCGAGCACTGCTGGTACAAATCTGAGGGAGGGGCAGAGAAAATATAATAAAACTGCAGACAATATGACGAAACATACAACAGGATTCCTTCTTTATCGCCACACACACGCACACGCACACACACAAACACACGTGCGCGCACGCACACGCACAAAGTCACATTTTACATTTTACATCAACATTCCTGTGCGTTTTTGTCATTTTCATAAACAATTTCTTTTTCGCAGATGCTGCTTGGTTATTTTCTTAACAGACTCTATGCAAGAGAAATTACAAAAATAATAAAAAGACAGGCACTGATCTTCAATAAAACAACGTTTCAAAAAGAATTAGTGCAGGACTTGGTTTACATTTGGCTCCTTTTCGTTCGTACCCTGCAGGCGGGCGACAGTAAAGCAATTACATGTGGAATCGACAATATCAGCACTTATGTCGAGTAATCATCGGCCGATTTGATTTGTCGATGTACGGGTCGTGGAGTTCGCCGGCAGCTGACAGGGACCTTTTGAACGCTGACATCCCGCCCTGGTGACCGAATCACCATGGCGTCAATTTAAGGGGGCTGAGGGATTGAAAGTTACCATGAAAAAGAGAAAGGAAATTTAAAAAAAAATAAACAATACTCTGATTCGACACAGGAAGGAAATTACAATCGCAATTGGTTTTCTTTTGCAGTTTGTCCTCCAAGTTTGTCTTTGAATGTGTGTGTGTGTGTGTGTGTCGTACATGTCTGAGCGCCACTGGCCAAAAACAGCTTTAATACTCACCTAAAACATACACAAGTGTACTGAGGTAGTTCCTCTTATTTTTTAGGGACTGTATGAAAATTATTTGATTGGTAAGAGGGGCTACACCTTTTGTTTTTCTTTTTTATAAAAAAGCAACAGCTCTCCCCTCAAGGTCTCATAACAACATACTGCAACTGTATTGGTTTGCTACAACTGGTTTCACCACTAAAAACTCAAAATACAAACAAAGTAAATTAAGATGGTGTACTCCACTTTAAACCTTGAAATTACACAATAGCCACCAATTCACACTTTAGAAGAGAAATTAGAATACAATATCCAACAATAAATCTCACTTAAATAAATTATGAGTAAGCTGTGGGAGACTCTCTCACAAACCTCTAAGAAGACGACCCTTCAGCCAAAAGAGCTGCCCCAAATAATTTCCATACAGTCCCTTACAAACGGCGTCTGATTCACCAAACCGTTTTTTAAGATCTGAACTGTCAACACAAATGTAAGCTTGCTCTGGCCCAGATATGGCTACCAGATTTGCCCCGGTTTTGGGGGTTGGGGGAATAAGCTTGAGTTAGCAACAGTAGGGCCAGCTTTGAGCTAGCCCGGCACCAGCAGTTGGACCAGAAATTTAGCTGATCTGGCTGTTTCATTCATCACAGGTCTGGCATCAATTTGGAAAACTTGATTTTAGGCGGAACTAATTTGGCTACATGGGATTCTTAGGACTTTTACTTTGAAAAAGCAAAGTAGGCGGATGCTTCTTTGTTCTTTGGCGGCGTGTGGCGGCAGTGAACAGTTCAAATAGCTCAGACTTTAAAGGACTAGTTCAACATTTTTGGAGAAAAAAATGGCGCCCGTTTTCTGTCTCTCTGAGAGTTAGTTTTACAGATGGATATCAATTTCATGTCAGGACGTGGTTAGCCTAGCTTAGCATAAAGACTGGACGTAGAGGGAAACTGCTAGCCTGGCTCTGTCTGGCTCTGTCCAAAATATCCACCTACCAACACCTCTAAAGCTCACTCATTCACATGTTGCATCTCGTTTGTTTAATCGGTACTCAAACATGTAAAAAAGCATTTTAGGGGCGTTACTTGCTGTAACTTTATTTCTTTGCGATGTCCTATTGATTGGTTGCCAAACGTCAAACAAAGTCCCCAGACAGGCTTATATTAAATAACACCCGTTTTTATGCTAAGCTAGGCTAACCACGTCCTGACTCTCGCTCGGTGCTAAAAACACAGGCATTCGATTGCTATCCATCTGAACATCTAATTCTTGGAAAGAAAGCGAATGGCCATATTCCTCAAAATGTTGAACTACTCTTTGAAAAACAGGAACCAAAATGGTTTATGTCATAGTCACCCGATACTAGTTTCTGATTGGCTGACTGTTAAAATTGTGTAACCAGACGAGAACACAACACTTGAACCGGACACCTCAAACCAAGATCCCGTCAACAGTTTAACCAGTTTTTTTACATCAAAAAAAATAATGAACTCGGAAAGAAAAACGCTTTCTCCATCTCTTCCCCCGTTCGTTAGCTTCACATTTCAGGACGTCTCATTGTGCGTTCCCCTTTCCTTGGTGAAGTTGGATGCTAGCCCGGCGCATCTTGGTACACTTCAGCTGAGTATTGACGCATGTGTCTTGTCTGCTTTGAGGGGGATCACAGCACTGGTTGGTCAGTTTTTTTCCAGATATTCGCTGCACAAACAGCAACAGGGTTGTTCAGAGCTACATCCTCCAGAGGCGTCCAAATGATTGACAGATGACCGTGATAACTGTACAGCTTCTCTGCTACCGTGTGTGTGTGTGTGTGTGTGTGTGTGTGTGTGGGTCTCCTTCTATACAAACATCTGGTTCAGTATTCAAACAGTTACAGAAAGAGTCCTCCTCGCTTGGCACGGGGGCGTGGTGATTGGCCGAAAGGCTGGCATCCATTTGGCAGCCAGTTTCTCTTTGTCCGTCCTCTGCAGCCCTGCGGTCCAAAGACTCTGATCAACTCAGCTGGTTAAATCCAAAATGTAACATTTGATTCATTCTTCAGAGTGGTTTAATCTGCCCCCACCCCCACTGTGGAAAGGTTACTGGTATGATCCACTGAGCCAAAGTCGTTTTTATGAATGGCCCTGCAAATGGGTAGAAATGTTTTTGTTTTTCTTCCATCCACCCCTGCTGATTGGCCAATTTGGACCGATTCAGCTGTGACGTTGGGGCCCAAAAAAAGTTCACTGAGGGTTTAAAGCCATGACTTTTGACCCCCCTCTGATGACGGCTCACACAGCGTCCCTCTGCTCAGTTGTGCCCCGCCAGTAAGTCTGTGGGCAGGCGCGTCGGCGTCCTGGGGGGAGGGAGCGGCCGGGGCGGTGGCGGCGGTTTGGCGTTGGCCTGCCGCGGGCTCGCCGCCGTTCCCCCTCCCCCGTCGCTGTCGGCTCTGTCTGCTGGGATCGGCGGTGGCGGCGGAGGGAGGCGGGGCAGCGACATGGAGCCGTGGTGGTAGTGGAGGTGGTGGTGCGGGTTGTGGCGAAGATGGTGCCCCGGCGTCCCCACAGAGGGAGGGACACGGGAGCAGGAGGAGGCCGAGGAGGAGGAGGGGGGGGGAGGAGGAGGTGGGGGAGGCGTGAGGGCAGCCGGCCTCAGGCTCTGGATGCGCCGGCACTCCTGGCAGATCCGCACGTGGCTGCAGCCCTGCAGGAAGCTGCGCAGCGGGGCGGGTGGACCCCCCAGGGACGACACCGGAGGAGGAGGGGGAGGCTTGCCGGTGGTCGCGTTGGCGCCTAGCGGGTCCTCCAGGAGCCTGTGTGGCCCCGGGCCCAAATCAGGACCCCCTTCCATACCTCCCCCCAGCCCGGCCGTCAGCGAGCCTGCACCGCTGTACAGTTTGCCGTTGCTGAGGCGCATCTCGCGGACCAGGCGGATGGGGCGGGGGGTGGCCAGAGCCAGGCGGGACGGGTGACGCAGGACTCCACCCCCGGCGCTGCTCAGAGGACGGCGGCGGCGCGAACGAGAACTCTTCTTACAGGAGACGGCGTTTCGAAACTCTGTCAGCATCTCCTGACAAACTGAGACCTGAGAGATAGAGGGAGGGAGGGAGGGAGGGAGGGAGGGAGAAACATGATTTGTAGTTTTTCGATTCAATCAGGGCCGGCTGTCCACAAACACATCGGAAAAGCAGCTAAAACTCGGAGAAGTACAATGAAAGGTAAGGTAACGGTACTTTATTGTCACATACACGTAGCGAAATTCATTCTGAAAACTGTCAATGACGTTAAAAAAAACCCCCGTCGAATTAAAACTACAAAAATGTTGAAAAAACCACCACCAAAAACAGTTGAAATCTTGTCTAGGGCATCAAATTGGTCAGGGCCGTCTCTGCTATTTATAATACTGAAAATATTTTCTTTACCTTCCTTATGCCTTATTAGTTAAACGTATGTTTATTCATATGCATTCATTTCTAACATTCCTCTTTTCAATTTTGTGACTTGTGTCCTTTGGTAAGTCACGCACATTTGCACCCAGAAAACTAAATTCATGTACGCTCATTTATCATTTTCAATACGATTTGTTGCGGTTGTACTTTTAATTTTTTGCCCCTAACAATGTTGTGAATATATAAATATATATACACTATGCCAGTATATATACTGAAATATATATGTAGATGTATATATACTGGCAGGGTACACTAATGCCAGTATTCATATGGTGCTGTGTATGCTGGAGGAGAGAGAGTGAATGAGTGAGTGAACAAGATATGAACACATTTTGCTCTGGCTGTTTTTATCTGCGTATGTGTAAATGCTCAGCAGCTTCCCACCTCAAACTAGTGTTATCGGTAAATATGTTTCAGTGTGTGTGTGTGTGTGTGTGTGTGTGTGTGTGTAAAATCGGTCCTATAAATCGGGGCAGAAAGTCAAAATAAATGGCAGATAAATGAAGAGCAAAGCAAAATCAAAAACTGCAGAAGACGAACAAATGAACACAGACTGAGGAAAACAGACTGCTGGAATACAGATACGGAGAGAGAGGGAGGGGAGAGAGAGAGAGAGAGAGAGAGAGAGAGAGAGAGAGAGAGAGAGAGAGAGAGAGAGAGAGAGAGAGAGAGACCACTCTGTCTACAGCTCCTTGTTTGGGCTGGAACTGATATTTTATTCAAGATTCAATTTGATTCATGAAGCCTAATGTCAGAATTAACAAATTTGCATCTAGGGGCTTTATAATCGGTAAAGAGTCCTTCGAGCCTCGACGCAGACGAGGAAAAACTGCCCCCCCAAAAATAACTTTAAGCGGGGAAAAGAAAGAAACCTCAGGAGGAGCAACAGAGGAGGGATCCCTCTCCCAGGACGGACAGACGTGCAATAGATGTACGAATAGAATGGACCGCATTGTAAAATAATGCTACAAACCAGAGATATTCAACAAGGGGTCCTCCGAGTAAGTGCAGGGTGGCCGCCAAATTATGTTTAGAAATATTTTTAAAGTTTCTTTTTTAAAAATTTAAATGTCTGAAAATTTACAATAATACGTATCCAGCCTATTAATAGCAAAGATACATTGGCTATTGGTGATTAAAAAAAAAATAAAATGTATTTACACAGGAAAATAGCCATATGGTAGCCATACAGTCAAGCTTAAGGATTCACTGTGTCGTCCACATGTACAGTATGTTTAACATTAAAACGTGATATAAATAATATAGCATATCCAATCATTTTTATCCATCCGGCCCAGTTTAACATGCAACTTAGTTTTATATAATATATTTAGAGCTATAGGGGGTCCCTATACTCCCTATACTCTCTTTCAGTTAAGAGGTCCTTGGCCTAAAAAAACATTGAAGATCCCCGGTATAAACAATCAGAATGACATAAGGCAAAGCTAATACTCTGCAAAGTTGTCTTTTATTTGTCAAAATAACAGGCCCCCTTAAAGCCTATGCAGATAGAACTTTCTAATACTGATTTTATTTTTATTTTTTATGAATGTATATCTTCTTCAGAAAAATCAATCTTCAAAATCAAGGAAGTTCTTTTTAAAAAAGGGAAAGTTTAGCCTTGTTTTAACACCCAAAATGGATTAGTTATTAATTTCTGAATGGAGTTATGATGTAAGATACAGACAACAATTCAGCAACATTTATTAAGACACATTTATCGAAATCAAAGATTTTCATGAATATAAACTGATGACGATTTAAAAACAATGCAACAGATAAAACAATTCTCAATTTCTATAGCTGCTTTTTCTCTTTATTTTATTTTATTTGTTCCTCTTTTGTTTGCTGCTGTTCCTCCAGCTCCTGTTTATTTCAGGGTGGGGGACTTCTGGCCTTTTTTTCTGCTCCTAAATTCTTTGTTCAGCAGGCTGGAAGAGGTAAGTCACGACAAAGAGCTTACATTTTTTCTGTTTATTTTGGCGCCCCCCTGTGGACAAAAGCAGGAGTGTTTCTACCGCCTTGTGTCATGAAGATCTGCAGCTGCCAGGTCATAAATCTTCCAGAAGTCCAGGTTCTGGTTCTCCCTAGTCTGGATTGACGACTTTATTTTTATTTACCGGATAGTTCTGCCAGATGTCCCTCACCTTCCGCTTTCATTGTGTTGCCGTTAGTGCTGTCAGTTAAACGCGTTATCAACGGCGTCAACGCAAACCCATTTTAACGGCGTCAATTTTTTATCACGAGATTAACGTTCTCTTTGGCCTAGCGAACTTTGTCGTTTTTTTCACATGCTGTTGCAACAACTAGTAACGTTAGAAAAACTACAACACCACACCGGATCTAGCTAGACCGGAAACAAAACAACAGGCATGCCACACACACTTGTTTGGGCTTGCGAGCTGGCCAAAGAGTAGCAGGCTAACGTTACTTTTTTAGATGCCAATAAGATTCTGAATGGATAGTTTACTTTTAAAAAGTTGCCAAATGGTTCCATTGACGAGACCAAAGTGATCTTTGTGTTTTGTCGTTGTGAACGGAGCTATCATCGCTATCAGTCTGAAATACCACTTGGTGGCCGAGCACACAGCTGATGCAAATTCTCCGCCCCCTCGTTAAAGCCAGGTGACAATGGATGATTTCAGACAGAAGCACATGGATGTTAGTGTGAAATTGAACACTACAGTATATATACCAATGTTGTTTTCAATAAAAAAACATTTGCACAAAGCAAGCCGATTCACTGTTCCATGTTGATAAGAGCATTAAAATGAGAAAAAAATAATGGGACAAAAAGAAATCAAGGGACATTTAGAATAGATAAAAATGTGCGATTAATTGCGATTAATTAACTATGACATTAATGCGATTAATCGTGATTACATATTTTAATCGTTTGACAGCACTAGTTCTTAAACTCCGGTCGCTTTGGGAAACAACAACCAGAACCTCTGAGCAAGCGAGTTACACGCTCAAAATGGCAAGTTTTAAAAACGTGCAATAAGGCAGGCTTGCCTGTTTCTATCTCCACCGTGCTGTGGAGATAGGTCTAGCGATGAGAGACTAGATTCTCCCATGCCTCCATTCCCTCCAGCGGGCCCAGCAATACAGCCCGGGCCTCAAGCAGCGAGGTGTCGGTGTTGGCTTCCAGGAAGTGGGCGGTTAGCTCCAGGTCCTGGAGCCGCAGACGGACCCTGCGGCCCTGCTGCTACTTCTCTCTGGCCGCCAGGTTGCCGGTACATGCAGTGGAACTTCCCGCCGAAGTCGATGTACAGGTCGAACTGGACCACGTGGAAGATCCTCCTGACCATAACCCAGTGACGGCTCTAGGTGGGGACGGGGCAAGGGCCAGTGCCCCCTTAATATTAAGCCTCGATCCCCGACTGGCCCCCCTAACTGTGGCAAATATTTTCTTACATTTTTCATCCCACCTTTATCCCCAAAGAAGGGATATTATTCATGTGCAGTGATAAATAAAACATAGGTTAACACTGAATGAGTGTTCTAGTGTTTGTTGTCATATGTGTATCTTTTGTAAGACCATATCTATGAAGGGTTGGTGGAATGTAACACGTGTGCCTAATATATTAGGTACCCCTAAAATCGCATGTGCTGATTGCTGATGTCGGTCACTAAAGAGCATGTGTCAAAATCACACCCACGAGCCAAATCCCAGTTGTGCGCCAAACCAAAAACTGATTTTTTTAAACTGCAATTAGGCGACACTCAAAGCATAATTAGGCAGATTTTCTAACTTTGAAAATCTGAAATTCCCACATAAGCAGAGAGTTTGCATATTCAGGCTGTAAAACAGGTTGTGTGAGAGCCTACATTTAAAAAATATATAATCATTGTTCTGCTTGTTTTGCTTAATTCTTTGATGGCTAAGGAACTTTTTTGCTGACTTTCTTTAAGGCTTCATGTGGACCAAACTGGATGTGAGAAGACTGTAATGTCTACATGCAATTATACAGTCACAAATATTTCCTTTTTCGATGAAATAAAAGCATGTCAATAAATTATACATGTCTGGCCCTTGATGCGAGTCTCATTTTTCTAGTGTGGCTCTTAGTGAAATTGAGTTTGACACTACTGATAAACTAGCCTGGTCCTACCAGACTCTGGAACATTTCATCTGTACAGAGAGTCTAAGTGTTAACTTCCTTGAAGGTGGGTACTCTGTTGAAGTTTAAAACTATTGGATCTGCCCAGAGCCACTCTGGATCTGCCGTAACCAAATCGCTAACGTTTGGTCATGACGTCAGCTTAGCATCGCTAGCGTTCGCCTTAGCCAAGTCATTCACCACTAACGGAGCGAGCTGGAAAATCTGACTTTTCCCGAACCCCGTGGGGAGGAGGGCCACAACATCATGGCCACCAACAAAACTCAGCAAAGATTGTTCTTGCTCGGGCTTTAACTTCTGGATATTTCGGCAGCGTCGCCAAAACGGACCGAATGGCTTCGCTCGCAAGAGGCATCAGTGTTAAACTGAGACTGTTTCATAACCAGTTAAAAAGTCTTTGCAGTAACTTTAAAGTGTGACTTTTTGCATGAGCTTTTGAATAAAGTACATTTTGATCATCAGCTGCTCACTTATACACACACACACACACACACACACACACACACAGAGGCGGGTGACCTACTGAGGTGTTAGAGCTGCGGTTGAGGCCGGGGGCGGGGCAGGAGGAGGAGCACGAGAGAGGAAGAGGAGTAGGAGGATGATGATGATGTTTTACCTCGTCCGTCTCGGCGCTGCGGCGCGTCGACCACAGAAACTCCATGATGGCCACGAAGACGGCGATGATGAGGCCGCAGATCAGGACCACAAAGATCCCGCCGATGTTCTCCATGCCCAGACCTGAGATGAAGCATAAAAGATTCAAGTGGATAAACGCCACCGAAGAAAAACGCAAAACTGGAGAAGATGGAGAAGTGGCGAAGATCGGGGTTACTGGTCAAAAGTCATTAGGATTCATCACAATAATTTGTCCAATAGCTGTATACTGTACACTTCGCAATCAGCAACAAAGAGACACTCAATTAGTCTTACTGGGTCTTAACAGGATCTTAATGGCTTGATTTCATACACACACACACACACACACACACACACACACACACACACACACACACACACACAGACACACACACAGACACAGACACAGACACACACACGATTTCGCTAAGTGACATTATTTCCCTGTGCTCTGGGAATGCAGAAAGCTGTTGGAACAGACGACAGAGCCGCTGATCGATTCTCAGACAGGGCTAACATTATGATCGGCTCTTAAAAACAACAATTTGAGCGAGGAAAGCTGATGAACAGAAACAGTCTCACCTTGTTATAGCGAGACATCGGGGGAAAAACAACTCGCATGTGGGTCAATAACGGAAACGAGGAAAGAAAATCATAATCGATGCAGACAACCGACAGACCGAGAGAGACAGAAAAACAAGATGAGATTGGACGATAAAATGCCGGACGTGTCGGAGAGGCAGCTTTCATATTTTATTTCTCATTTCACACCTGACGACACATAAAGCAAGTCAGAGACAAGCCGACACGGACATGGGATTCATCGCCTTGAAAACATTGGGGATTCCCAGAGGATGAATTGTTATAACTTACAACATTGTAATGTGTCCAATACTTTGTTTTATGACCAAATACCTCAGCTGTACTTTGTGTTTTGTGCTACTTAGCCAAGTGCATAGATTTTGTTTCAAAATTGGGGGGTGGGGTGGGGGCACATTGTACGTGGGGGATCTGGGGGTCGTCTCCCAGAATATTTTGAGCGTCAAAAACATTTCATTTCCTGCATCCTCGTGAATTTTTTGAACAATTTGTGCCTTTTTTTGCATCAATTTATGCTGTAAATGTTTTATTTATGTAGCCATAAGCCCTAAAGTTTCAATCTACAAAAAAGACGTGAAAGTCAAAAATCACGATCCTGTTGTGTTCTTTAAACCCCCCCCCCAGTTATTGTTTTCCGTCAGATGGTTTATAGATCTTGATGTTTCCGACCACACTTGAAGGCAGCTTCATTTCCCGGAGAAAGTAAGAAAGTAAGAAAGTAAGAAAGAGACGGAGCGACACGTTTGTGCCGCAATGTAAAGATGGTATTGTCCACTAAAGGAGTGTCAGAAATCATTGGGTGGCATATTTACAGGTAAAAAGAATGTATACATGTTTTGAGGCCCCTGAACTGTTATTTTTACATCTTTTGGGGAGGGGGACACATCTACCTACCTTCTAAATATTGAGAGGGACATATGCCCTGCAACCCTGCCCCGAAATCTACGCCTATGTACTTATGTAGGATACATACACTGCAAAACCTGATATTACCCAGACATTACACGGCAGAGCGGAATGCAAATGTCCGCATCAGTTCCTGAGCTGCAACGATTAGTCAACTAATCGATCGGTCGATCGACAGAAAAATAATCACCAACTGTTTTGATTATCAATTAATTGTTAAAGTAATTTTTGGTGCAAAAATGGCAGAAAATGCTGTTTTCCACCTCTCAAATATGAAGATTTGGTAACACTTGAAGGTATCGACAAACTTGTGACATGACACTGTCATAACTATGACATGACGTTGTCATGAACGTGTCATAAACGTTCAAATAATGACATTACCAGAAGATGTCTTTGTCATGACAACTTGACATAATGTCATCCTGTTTGTTTATCGGTGTTTTTTTGCCCCCAACGGCGCCTTCCAGGCAGTGCTATCTGGAAGACATTACCAGAAGACAACTTCTGGTAATGTCACTTTGATTAATGTCAAGTTGTCATAATCAAGACAAGCCAAACAATGTCAACTTGTCATGACAAAAACCAAATGACACTTAATGACAGAAGTCATGAACGTTCATGACTTGTTTATAATGTTTATGACACGTTCATGACAGTGTCATGTCATAGTTATGACAGTGTCATGTCATGACTATGTTGATACCTTCAAGTAAAGTGTTACCTAAGATTTCATTCTTTTCCCTATTTCAGTTCATATTAAAATGGAATATCTTTGGGTTATGGACTGACAAAAACATTAAATTTAAAGACATTACCTTGGACTTGGAGAAATGGGGATGGACATTTTCTACAATTATCTGTCATTTTTTAGACAGAACGATTAATTTCGACGTCTAGAAAACAATCCGCAGATTCATCGATATGAAAATGATTGTAGGTTGCATCCCTGGATCGGACATCGAGCGGCGTTCGCCCTGACTAGCTCCCTAGTACTTAAGTTTGTGTAATGTCCGTGTGGGCGTGTTGATGACGCGCTTCCATCGAAACCAGAAGAAAGCAAACGTCCTATGGTGAAGAATGAGAGTGATTTACACGAAGATGGCAATGAAAATTGGGGTTTTTGATGTGAAGACATAGCCTTGGGCTCTGGGAACCTATGATGGACATTGTCTATTATATCTGGTCATTTTCTAAGCCATTAATTGTCTGTCTCCCTGTCCTGTCGTGAAGCTTTTAACACTTAACACAAATTACGACCGACTGTATGACTCGACATTTAAGTGATGTTTTTCCTTTGCAAGTGGCTGACTCACTCATACACCCAGGAGTGTCTGTCTGCCAATCATTCACCTTTACCCGTTGAAAAAAATAGTCACCAGAACACTGCAAATATTGGCAGATGCAGACGAACAAGCAAAACACAGTGAGTTGACATTTAGTTTGTCCGAGAAGTCACAAATCCAGGAAGAGGAGTAGTGTTAAAGGAATAGTGCGACATTCTTGCAGAGAGTTCGAAGATGGATACTATTCTCAAAACCCACCTTTGGCCCGGTGGTCCTCCTCTTTGGGACACTGTCCCCCCTCCCACCAGCGTCTCTTCAGGATCTCCAGCCGGTTGCTCTCCTGCAGCTGTAAGATCCCCAGAGTGATCTCATCTCTGTACGGAGAGCCTAAAGAGAGGAACAAGAGCCGAAGTCATTCACCACGTGAAATCCAGTCAAGTGTCAGGTTAGTCTGGATCGACGGAAGTACATTTCCAGGACAGATGCCTGATATCCAAACTCTGTTTGCTTCTGGAAACAACAACAAACTTTTGAGCTATCAAGCTGTACGCTAAAAAGGTTTGAGAAGTTTTGAAGAAAATTTGGAAGCTAGGATGAAGCAAGGCAGGCCTGCTTGGTTCTTATGGGGAATGATTGTAAAGATTTATAAAGAATATGTTTAGGGCATTTCCTCTCTAACTAAGACGTTTTGGGGCCGATTGGTGGGATTGCTGTAGAAGAAGTACACACAAATGTTCCACCAAAGCAAGTTCCTTCCAGAGACTATTTAGCAGCGCCACCGTCGCTGCATCAGGAGCTTAAGACGATTGTGACTGGTTTAAAGGAATGCAAGTAATCTTCTGGTTCTCAACCTCACTGCTGTTAACTGGCTGACTTATACTTTACTTAAAGGTGCCCTGCCACACGTATTTCATTACTTTGTGGTAATGTCTGAAGTTCTACCATGGACTCTGTAAGTGTTTTCGGAAAAAATGCCTTGGTTACCTTGTTTCAAGCCATTCTAGCGTGGTATAGAAAGCCTACAGGAAGACTCAGCTCGATTTCTGCCAGTTCTCATTAATATTCAACAAGCTAAGCTGTTTGAATCTGATTGGCTAACAGCAAGCCAATGAGAGCCTGGCTGTCAGAATCCTTTACCCAGCCCAACTGGGCGAGCTAATCAATAGTAATGAGCTCAGGCAACATGATGTCAGACTGACCAGCTTTTGTAATTGGCCTGAGTTCATTTTCATTTTCACATTCACAACACAACACAACACAAACACATATATAGACCTAACATATTTCAAAAAATGCAAGTAAAAACGGTTTTGTATGGCAGGGCACCTTTAAAGTAGTTTTAATGTGTCATCGCTGTTTTTTCTTTAGTTGAAGGTCAGCAAATGGGTTTAACTTTAAATAGTAGCTAAACATATTTCTAGAGGTTGAAAAAGAAGAAGGGACTATTGAAGGAAAACACCCACGAGACGTGAGTTAATGAAAGTGTACGAAGAGTCTGGATTTTAGATGTATTATTGTTCAACACAAGCATCTTTCTAACGTGGCCGAGGCACATCTGCAGGTCGCTTAGTTGTTACAAGCACATTCAGCTCTTTTAGTCCGTTTTTATTGAAGCACGAAGTAAGTAAACCCCGTTCACCTGCTCGCCTCTCCTTTGTTAAACATGTGTCGAGCGGCACTAACGGGCACAGCATGCTCTTTAGGTTTTCATATTGAGATTTTTCTTGCAGGGAGCACATGTGCTGATAAGCCGAGAAATGTTAAGAAAGCAAATAAAGAGCCGAAGCAGCAGCTGCGTCTTTGATACAAATCAAACAAACCCGCTGCTGTTATGAACCTCGTTTAGCACCTGAGGTCTGTGTTCTGCCATATTCAAAATTACATATAGACCTCTGTGAATGGGAACAGTGCCTTTGGTGACTGGTTATGCATTTTAAATTAGTTTAGCAGCAGCAGGATTTTGTGAGCTACCAACCCTTCAAGAAATTAAGTTTACTATTAATTACAGACAGTCCTCTCCAAAGAAACTGCCATGGGTTGATTGTGCAAGCAGCTTATAACGACGCATATTTACACTTGTTGTTAGGCGGCGACCTCTAGTGGCCATAGTAGTTATCGTGGGAGTAGTCTCGCATTGCCAGACCTTCCTCAATAGCGCTGCGGAGGAATATCTGGCTAGTCCACACAGTATTCTGGGATAGGGATGTAACGATGCACTCCGAGCCGGTTGAAAATCGATGAAAATATGTGACGATTTGTGTCGGTTGAGATGTTAAAAGAATCGCGATACACGTTTTAAACAGCAGGGGGCACTGAAGCAGTTGCCTATATTCTGACCTCGCTTTACAGGCGCGATAGCAGCGAACAAGCTGTAGCTTTTAACAGAAGCAAAAATGGCGGCGGCAAGCGTAGATGACGTTGATATTGAGGATGCCCCAAACTCATTCAAATCGGACGTGTGGCGGCATTTTGGCTTTCCGAAGACTAAAAATGAAAAAGGTGAGGTGGTAACGGACAAAACAAAAACCGTGTGCAGATACTGCAAGAAGATGTTAATATACACCAATAGCACAACAAACATGATGCAGCATACAAACCGTCACCACAGTGAGAAGCTCCAGTCACCGCCGTCTGCACATAAAAACCTGTTAGTGGGCCAAACCACACTGACCGGCGGATTTGCAGCCCCACTCGCGGCGACGAGTGCGAGAGCCAAAGAGATCACAAGGTGTATCGGCGTTTTCATGGCAAAAGATATGAGCCTGTTTTCTGTCGTAGAAAATGAAGGATTTAAGCTACTCGTCAACAAATTGGAGCCCAAATGCACCATCCCATCACGCCCCCACTTTAGCCAGACTGTCATGCCAGCGCTTTACAGGGAAACAAAATCTAAGGTAATTGAGACCCTCAGAAAAGCATATAGTGTATCAATTACAACCGACGGCTGGACCTCCAGGGCTACCCAGAGTTATCTTACAGTCACAGCCCATGTGATAACCAGTGAGTGGGAGATGGTTAATTTTGTTCTCCAAACTCGCCCATTGTTCGAAACACACACTGGAGCTAATATTGCTGAAGTTTTAAAATCAGCTGTGAGTGAATGGGGGCTTCAAAAGGCCAACCATGGAATTGCTGTGGTCACGGACAACGCGAGGAGAATATGGATGTTGCTGTCAGAGAGGCTGGGCTGGCCCCCCATGTCAGGTGTTTTGCCCACACTTTGAACTTAGCCAGCCAAGCGGGTTTGAGTGTGCCCCGCGTGAGTCGTTTGTTGGGCAGAGTGAGGCGTATTGCTGCCGATGATGTATTCCACAGACTGAAGGAGAAAGCTGTACTGATGTTGCAGAACCAGGTAACCTATTGTATTTATTTTAACTCTCTCTAAATTGATTTTTTTAAATAACTTGTTTATTATTATGGCATATTTTTCTAAATGTGTTTCCAAATGTGTTTGTGTAAACTCTGGGTAATGATACAAATAAATTATAACAAATTATATTAAAATCTTGTTTTTATAATAATGTGAAACCCCTGTCAATGTTGTACTTAGATTTTACTTAGTCTTTTTATTTCTGCTATTCCTCTGTGCAGGATGAGGGCAAAGAAGGTGCCAGTGGTCACCTTCCTGCAGCAGAGCAGTTCTTGACCAGACAGACAGAGCAGGAGCAGAGCTAAACAACCTCCTTCCAAGAAAACAGCATTGGAAGATCTCCTTGGAGGGACTTTTGATGAACCAGTTGCACAGCACATCAGTCCGATTGATGCAGAAATGATTAAGTACAGAGCTGAAACATCCATTTCCCTCAATAGCTGTCCACTCAACTGGTGGAAAGAGAATGCTAGGCTATACCCACTGCTATCCAGTATAGCAAAGCATATCTCTCCACACCAGCCACCTCTGTCCCTAGTGAAAGGTTTTTTCATCAGCAGGGGACATTGTGAATGTGCAGAGATCTCAGCTTCTGCCAGAAAATGTGGATATGCTGATATTTCTTAAAAAAACATGTAAAAAAAAAAAAGAAAGATTCTAAGCTAGGAAAGAGCACCGGCAAAGCCTTAGTTTGTTTATATGAAAAGATTTATTTTATTTGTATTATTTATTTTATTTGGGATTTGTTTTAATATTTCAATTTAGTTTTGTTATTTGACAAAGATATTTCAGTTTCAGAAAGAAATGTGCAGCTTTTTGTCTGAGTGAGAATAAAATAATAAAAGGAAACTTTTTCATTTCTCTTTCTTAAATCTCATTTTGTACAAAAAAATCGTGATAAAATCGTAACGTGAAACTAGTATTGTGAATCGTATCGCATCGCGAGTTCAGTGAATCGTTACATGCCTATTCTGGGATGGAAGAAAAACGTGCTCTGGTTTATTGGCATTTCTTGAACCCAATCACAATCGTCTTGTGTGGCGTTAAGCACTGGACAGAGCCACGGTGTGTCTGCAAAATAGCCTCGGGAAGGAACTTGTTTCGGTCAAACGTATGTGTGTCAACAGAAAACTCAGATTGGACAGATAGTCTAGCTAGCTGTCTGGATTTACCCTGCAGAGATCTGAGGAACAGTTAACCATAGTCCTCAGAAATCCACCAGAGGTTAGAACGCCAACACAAAGTAAGAGGAAGGTAACGGACATCCGGTGGAATTTCGGGCGGCAAGTGAGCAATCCTAGAAATGAAACATTGTCGATATAGACTATCGTAGGTGTAAACCAAGGGATAAGTAAGGTGAAGTAGTATAAGAGCTCCAAAATTTGTATAGGGAGCAAGGTCAGGGTGCTGGATAGGCGATCTAACACAGGACCAGAGTTTATAACCCGTCTGAATCCAAAAGTCAGCGGTGACTTTTGTTTTTAAGCTAAAGCGTGATCTTTTCCTAACCCTAACCAAAGATTCTATTAGCGCATTACTCTCTGCGCCAATGGTATGAAACGGTACACACTTCCTGTCTCCCTGAAAGTGTAGTGAACGTCATGTGAATAGATAAAGTTATATTTGTATAATTTAATATTATGTTCTGCTAACACTAGATATTTACAAAGATAAAATCCATATTTAGCATCAAGAAAATGTGTTTAGTTAGCTGACGTTAGCCTATCTGTGTTGCCAGATCTCGCGAGAGTTTGTTCCTGGGACAGAAACAGGTCTGGAACAAAGTACATTTTCCCCCTGATGGGTCCGTCTGAAAAATGCCATTGTAGTGTCAGAATGTTCTGGAGATATGTGGCTCGTAAAAAAATGGGTCCAATATTTTGGTAACTTTAGGGCTCATAATCCGTGTTCACGTTGACTTCTCCCATTGGAATAAACTCTAGTCTCCTAAAGAAAACCACATGACCCAGGTACAGGACATTACTCTGAGTTATGGCGTCTTGTTTCCATACCGTCTCTGCCCTAACCACTCATTTTGTTGCCTTAAAAAAGTGATCATATTCTAGTCAAGATACCAAAGTCCAAACCCTGACCCAGTTGTAAAGACTCTGAGGCCTGATTTAGTTGGGGATCAATATTCTAAAAAACACGGCAATGAAGCAGCCCTGAAGTCCTGAAAGTTACACAAAGATGATTCATGATTCAGCTCTATGGTCATGTTTGAGTCTCTATATTAGGCTCTATCATATCGGTACCTGTCATTAATATTTTGTCCACTAAGGCTGTAAATTATGAAGCTTTCATCCTCAACCTCGTCCTCTCTGCCTCCCTGCTACTCGCTCCCATTAATCTTCTTTCTCATTCCATTAAAAAGTGACAGTGACTTTCACTAAATGACAGAAAGACGGCAGGAGGTGTGTGGTTGGTTTTCAAGGTAAAAGATCATTTGAGTCTTTTACGAAATGATGACACTTTAACTGGTTAGATACTCCATATTTTAAAGATAAAAAATGATTTATTTGTCACCGTCTGACTTCCTTATTCGCCACGTTTTCTGGAAGTCTGCCCCCCTTTGAAGCCGAATACCTTGTTTCGCAAGTTACCTCGTAACTGTCGCCAGTGTCATAATGTTTTCTTGTTGACAGTGTAATAATGTGCCTCGTGTCATATTTGTGGTTGTGTGTGTCCGACTAGCTCGTATACCTTCATACCTCCTCTTGAAGCTTGCTGGTTGTGGACTTTTGTTCCTCACGTTTGTCCTTTAGTTAATGCTTCTCCGCAGTTAACACCAACAAGTCCTCCAAACTAAATGACAAAGCATTGTAACTGCCCTTTAGAAGTATTTTCGGATCTGATTTTGCTATATTTGTCTGTTCCTTCCAAAATTGAAAGTCTGTTTTATGACCTCATAGTCTATATCGACTATGTTTCATTTACGGGATTGTTCTGGTGCCGCCAGAGGTTCCCCAGGATGTCCTTAGTTTTCGGCGGATGTCCCTCCCCTTCCACTTTCTTTGTGTTGGCATTTGAGACTTCGGTCGATTCGGCAAATATCCTCCGAGCTAGAACCGACAATCAATCTCATCACACACTCAACAGCCATTTTAATTCCAGAGCTCGCCTCCCTACGTGCACATGCTCCACCAAAACAAGTTCCTTCCAGAGACTGTTTTGCAGAGCCTCCGTACCGGCATCCAGCGCCTAGCGCCGCCCAAGATGATTGTGATTGGTTTAAAGAAATGCCAATAAACAAGAGCACGTTTTTTTTCCCCATCCAGGAATGCTGTGTGGACGAGCCAGACCTTCCTCCGCAGCGTTGTGGAGGAAGTCTATGGTTAAGGTTTAGGGAAACATTATGGTTTGGGTTGAGTAAAGTACTTCATTAAGGTCCGAATGAGATCTTGGTTTGGGTTAAAATGACTACTTTGTTAGGTCAGGGGACCTTCGCCGTTATGGTTACACTGGTAACCACTTTCGGAAGTGATGGTGGTTAAAAAGACTCATTTATTTGTTCACTGTCGGCTGGAAATGGGAAACAAATTGAACTTTTAACTCGCAGAACACAAACACCAAAATGACTTTAAAGCAGCTGCGAGTTCTCATTTTCTCTTTTGAAGCTGATGCTAATCTCTCACTGTCAGTCAGCACAGTTAGCATGGGAGACGACGTCTACCAGAGGCACCGGGGTGACTCTGCTGCTTTTATTTTCATCCCTTAACAGGCAGGTTGACTGACAGGCCATTCTCCCCCAAAACTCCTTGTCTTTTCCTTTCTTTTTTCGGTCTCCGTCTACCCGCTGTTCCCTCTCCTCTCCTCACATCTGTTCCTCCTTCCTCCATTAACTATGCTAATCTATGCACTAAGACTTATCACCAGAAACAAGTCTGAGGCAGATGACGAGGCGAGGCTAGACAGCGGCAAAAGCAGACCAATGCCAAATTGGACGGATTTAATTTGCCGGGAACAGCAGCTGCACCAAGAATATGACCTGGTTAACGGCTAACGCAGAACCAGCAAAACAAGGTGCCGGACAAAACGTAAGGCAGCCTCAATATATTACAAACAATATGTGATGTGACAGCAGACTAAACACAATTGCACTTCACATAAACAAAGTCGAAGGTATAGGCTACACACAGAAGCAGGTTGGTGCTTTTTCTCCGTTTCAGGGAAGAATGGAAACGATGTCGAGACCTGTAATCCTGTCTCGTTCTAAATTCTAGCCAACATGTGTTATTTTGATATCTCCAGAAACCTGTGAAGGTCAGCTTGTCAGAGTTAACAGCAATCTTTGAAGGACAAATTTGACATTTTTAGGGAGTTATTGCAGAGATTCAGATGAGAAGATTGATACAACATATGTGACACTTTTGAAGATTTTTGACTTCTGACTTCCAGCCTCTTTTCATTTTCCTTCATATCTGAACAAAATGTAATTCTACGTTTAAGCAATGTTACACAACGGTTAGCAAGAAAATAAAAGTATAATCAAACTCTATTCATATTGTGGGGCAATTCGCTCTTAAAGTAAAAAAAGCAACAGACTATTTCTAGTTCCCGCCTGTTTAGTCAGCCGGCTAACTTAAGAACGTTAACTTTGCAAAGATCGTGGTATTTCCCAAACTGAATAAATACCGCACATATAAACACCAAATTGCTTCGCTAGCTCAATCTTGTTGTAACTTTCTCCATGGATAGACTGAGATACTATATGTCCGCGAACTTTAAGCAACAGAGCAGATTTCCTGTCCCTTTTTAACGTTAGTCAAACAGTCAGTTAAGCTAACGTTAACTTTGTAGAGTTCCCAAACTGAATAAATATTGCACATATAAACACTAAAATGCTTTGCTAGCTCAATCGTGTTGTAACTAAGATATCTGCTGACATTTTTTTTCTTCCATTGAGAGATTCAAATACTATACATCCGCAAACTTTAAGCAACAGAGACGATTTCCTGTCCCTGTTTAAAGTTAGTAAAACAGTCAGTCAAGCTAACGTTAGCTTTGTAGAGAGTGTGGGATTTCCCAAACTTAATAAATACCGCACATATAAACACTAAAATGCTTTGCTAGCTCAATGGTGTGGTAACTAAGACATCGGCTGATATGATCGTAGCATTTCCACTAACAGTTAACTCCAGAGCGTTGTAAAAAATAAGTTGTTTAACCCAATTAATCACTTCATATAACATGTTAGAGAGCTTCAGTGTGTTCCACTGTGGTTCCTGATTTATTGCATCAATACAAATGTTTCAAAAACCGTTTATGATTCAACTTTGTTAAGTTGACATAGAAACGGCAAAGTAATATTTTTAACTGATACGCCTGGTGTGCTGAAATGGCCCTGGGTGTGCTGTTATCGGGGACGTCATGCTGATTTGAGCACGTTCTACATGTTCAGTTTCCCTGGTTGGCTCTACTTATTCTATAATGCAGAATACATGTCTTTGGTTAGAGGTTACAGCAATATTTAAAGGACAAATTTGACATTTTTGGGAGATTTTTTTGTAGCGAGTCAGATGAAAAGATTGATATCACCAATGTAGTCTATATCGACGACGTTTCATTTTTCGGGATTGTTCAGTTGCCGCCGGAAATTCCGCCGGATGTCCCTCATTTTGGCCAGATGTCCGTAACCTTCCGCTTTCTTTGGGTTTTTTCTTTGTGTCTATTGATGAGGACTATGGTTAACTGCTCCTCAGAATCCAGACAGCTAGCTAGACTGTCTAATCTTTGCACGACTAAAACAACTTTTGAACGTACACATGTTCCACCAAAACATGTTCCTTCCTGAGGCTATTTTGCAGAGGCACCGTTGAACAGTTTTGACCTCTGACTTCCAGCCTTTCTTCTCATTTTCCTTCTTCTCTGAACAAAATGTCTTCATAAATTATTAGAATACATGTGTTTGGTTATAGTAAACTCACCCAGAGGCATTCCGATGCCGTATCCTTTGGTGTCCAGCAGGCCTCCAATCTGCGTGAGGTTGCAGTTGAGGCTGCGGTAGTACTCGTTCATGGTGCTCTCCATCAGGAAGGCGTACTTGGAGTTGAGGACGCGCGCGATGCCTTCCTCGGTGCTCTTCACGAAGACGCTGGGCTGCTTGGAGTTCATGTAGTTCCACATCCGCTGGTACGTCTGGTACCGCGAGTTCTGGAGGAGGGGAAAGGTGGAGATAGACAAGGGTTTTGGTTTTTCCAGGCGTTAACATTCGATTTAGTCGGCTTTCTTTCCTGTTGCTATCAGAAGAAATGCATCAGTGGTGGAAGAAGCATTTAGATCCTTACTTAAGTAAATGTACTAATATCACACTGTAAAATACTCTGTTCCAAGTTAAAGTCCTGCATTGAAAATGTTGCTTAAGTAAAAGTACGTAAGTGGGAAAATGTACTTAAGTACTCGATGCAGAAAAATCGTCACATCTTAGAAACTGGAAACGATCTAAACAGTTGTGTGTTTAATGGTCTAATCATGTCAGCTGAACTTGTAGCCCATTATATTGTTGGGTAGTTTAATTTATAATAAAAGATGGTAATATATAACTACATGTGTTTTGTGTGCAAAACTCTTAATTTTTGAAGTAACTAGTTACAAAAGTTGTCAGATTAATGTAGTGGAGTAAAAAGTACAATATGTCTCTCTAAAATGTAGCGGAGTAGAAGTGGAGAGTGGCATGAAAAGAACAGACTCAAGTAAAGTACAAGTACCTCAACATTTGTAGTACGGTACAGTACTTAAGAGTTTATGTACTGAGTTACATTCCACCACTGGAAACAAGTGAGTTCTGAGAGGAATCTCTCCTTGTCTCACCATGAAGAAGGTCATGGTGGATCCTCCGTGGATGGTGCCGTACTGGATGTTGGTTTGGTCGGCCAGATCGTCGGGAGACTCGATGGGAACCTCCATCCTCTGGACGGTCAGAAACGCCGCCAGGTTGGCCGTGTAGGACGAGATGATGATGAGGGTGAACGCCCACCTGAGAGCATAGATAGTATATAAGAATGGACCAACAGATCCCGTTGCTCTGGACGGAGACCATTGAAGGATATTAGAAGCACTTTTCCGGTGAGCGCTGAGCGTTACTGCGCAGCCTCCGAACTGAGAGAGACGACGTAGATGTGACGTGAGCAACGTGTCTGAAAGTGTGAAGTCTTCTGGTAGCTGTGCCAAGAGAAATCTCAATCATTCCCAATCTTACAGAGAAGGAGAGCGTAGGTATATGTAAGGAGATAACATAGGCACAGGCTAATTATTGCTAACTAAAATGCTAGTTAACATTAGTAATTCAACTTAAACAGCTAATGTAAGTCAAAACTGCCTGCAAGCTTCTCCTGTACTATACGGTAATTCCTCTACTGTGTGACAGTAAGTCGCGTGGTTATGACACAATCGTTAGCCTATTTTTACAAAAACGTCTGCTACGGAGCCATAACGTGAGGTACAAGGTAATGGAGCCTTTTATACATTGTCGTGTTTCTTTAGATGCTTCAGATGTAAAGTTATTCGCTTCAATGGGATGCTAACGGCGGGTGAGTGCTTGTCAGCATCAAAATGGCGCCATAGGAGCTACGCGGTTGGGGTTAGGTGCCTTGAAGTCAAGGGTCGCAGCGCTGCCTGGAAGTCGACGTTGGGGGCTCCTTTTTTCAGCTAAATAAACTGAAATGATTTACGTTGATTTTCATTTTATTTGTATTCGTTTTTCAAAGTGGCAGTATAGTTTCAGTTTGGTTGCAGAAATACTTATTTTTTATTTTTTATATTTAGTTTCAGTTTACTAAAACTATTTTTCACTGCTTATTTAAGTTTACTTTAATAACACTGAACCAGAGAAGAGCAGCTTTAACATTTATTTCAAACCCTCGCTTCTCTTTTCTTATTCTACTTTTTTCCTCGCTTCACCTCTCTCTCTCTCTCTCTCTCTCTGTCTCTCTCTCTCTCTCCCTTCATTAAGCGCTGTGAGTGGAGAGCAGGAGAGAGACAGATGGAGGGCACTGCAGGAAACGTCGGGATTTTTAGGTAAAATTCATCCACCTAAACATGAACTCGGGCTGCAGCAGAGACGAGCAGGACACCTCCAGAGGAAATGAGACGGACGTGAGGAGTGAGGGAATTAGGAAGGGAGCCCAGGTTTGAGAGAGAGAGGCAAACCGAGTCGGAGGAAGGAGGAGAAAATGGTGGAGAGAGACATTAAACCAAAACAAACCAAGGACAAATTAGAGTTTGGATAATGGTGATTACATTTAAACATGTGTTACCCGAGCTTTTATAGAAGAGGTGTTTAACTAAAAGAGAGAACGTCGGTCGCAGGTTTGAGCGTAAAGGTCTTGATTGTAAACGTGTCTTTAACGTTGCGAAACGGTAAAGACATCCAAAACTACTTGGAAAAGATGGTTTGGGTTCAAATCAGACGTTACTTTTTCTTCCTGAAGGTTACGCACGTGAAGCCGAACATGACGTTTATTAAGTTAAAACAAAAACTCGCCGTTTCCTTTCATATTCAAACAGGACTTGTCCTGGGCGAAAGTTTGTTGTTGGCGCTATTTCAGATCGACAAAGGGCCGTTTAAAAGATTTTTCGTCAGCCTTTGAGAGGCTGGCGAGCTGAGCCGGCCACGTCTCATTTGCATAAAGTTGGCTGGATTCAACTTCACGCAAAGAAGGAGCAGGGGCGACTCGACACCTCGCTTCTCCAAAATCTCCGGCGCTCCCAGAATGCATTGCACAGCTGCTCCGATAGAAATGAATGGAAAGCCTGGATTTGATGCTGACAATGGACACGTACTATTATACTCCATCAACTTCCTGCTTCGCCCCCATCATAATTACTGCGGCTGCTAGAGGGCGACGCCACTAGAAAAACGTACATGTATATATTACAGTCCCTCCAGAAAAACGTGATTATGCGATCGCATAATTGGAATAATCAGCCAAAGTCCACATATTTATGCGGGGGCCGCATTTTTTCAAATACGGCGCACTTTCACCGCGTAAATTGCCGGTTTCCGCGCAAAATATGCGGGGCTTGCATGATTTCATAATCCCCGCATTTTCGTTGCAAAAGAGTCACATACAGCTTAGCAGAAAGTTGAAAAATGTTGCGTTTACTTCACACAAGAGCAGCCATTTTCCCCTGTTGCCATGGGAACGTTATGAAGTGACGTAATTACGCGACGTGAACATCACCGAAAAGCAGGGAGTTGGGGGGGGGGAATCACTTATTTTTTGCTCTTTTTCATCAAACCGCAGTTTTTGCAAGTTCCCGCAGTTTTTGCAAGTGCCTGCAATTTTCATCGCATTAATATCTCGCATATTCCATCGCATTTTTTTAAGAAAACGTGCCGCATAATCAAGGATTTTTGCCCGCAACAATCACAAAAAAACTAATTTTTCTGGAAGGACTGATATTAGGTCGTAATTGCTGCTTGAACAAACATCCTATGGGAGTGTTTCTCGGGAAGGACAGTCTCTTAAAGACACTTAACAAAAGTGCTCTATTTATTCATTGCATGTGTCGTAAAAGATAAGACCGTATTCGGTCTTATCTTTTCCACAAGGTCGGGTAATAGACCTCCTCAGCCCGAGCAGCTTGCCAGCCAAAGAGCCCCTCAGACGGACAGATAAACTGCCAGACAGACGGACAGATAAACTGCCGGAGAGACGGACAGATAAACTGCCGGAGAGACGGACAGATAAACTGCCGGACAGACGGACAGAAATCAGTGTGTTGCAGATTGTGCCACGGCCATCATGGGTTTTCATGGGGCAAAGTGCCGGGCGAGGCAGAGAGCTGTCAGAGGAGAGACGCTGCCGGCCCCTCCAGTATCACCCCACCATCTGTCTGACTGCAGCTACTGGGAATAACGGACGGAGGGAGGGGGAGCAAAAACAGGATGAGAAGGAAGGAAGAGAAGAGGAACAGGGCGAATTGGAGGAGTCATTTCCACAGCCAGCAGGAGGGCGGAGGTTTGGGTTTCAATTCAAATGTAACTTCATTTATTGTAGGGCTGCACAGTATTATCGTTTCTTTTTAACCGTCATCGCGATATCAAAAAGGCAGTTTAAAATTGTAACCCTCTTACTGTATTTTGGACCAAAAATAGACAAATCCAAAGAAAAATCCTTGAATCCTTGATATGCTCTGTTACAAGTAAAAGTCCTGCATTGAAGATGTTAGTTGAGTTAAAGTACAGTATATAAGTAGCGTCAGGATAATGTACTTAAAATATTAAAAGTAAAAGTACTCAATGCAGAAAAGTCCTCACATTTTAGGAACTGGGAATGATCCAAACAGTTGTGTGTTTAATGGTCTGATCATTTCAGCTGGACTTGTAGGCCGTTATATTGTTGGGTAGTTTAGTTTATAATAAAAATCTTAATTTTGTAAAGTAACTAGTAATTAAAGTTGTCAGATTAATGTACAATATTTTAGGAGAGAAGAGAAGAGGAGAGAAGAGAGGAGTGGAGAGAGGAGAGAAGAGAAGAGAGGAGAGGAGAGGAGGGGAGAGAGGAGAGGAGGGGAGAGGGGAGAGGAGAGGAGAGGAGAGAGTGGAGGAGGGGAGAGGAGAGGAGAGAGGATAGGGGAGAGGAGAGAGAGGAGAGAAAAGAAGAGAGAGGAGAGGAGAGAATGAACTGTATTGTCATTTAAACACAAGCCGCCGCGAGCTACAAAGTGTGAAAAAGAAAAATTAGGAATAAGAGCAAATACAAGTGAAAATCAAAAAAATAAATGATAAAACATATAGGGAAAACAAAATGCTGTGAAACGCAGATAAAACCTAAGAGATAAAAACCAGACGGGACTATTTAAATACTCAGTGAATCTTCCCCTTGGAAAAGAAAGTTGTGAGATTTAAAAGAAGCTCCAGATATAACCTGAGTGATCTCATTAGGCTGCCTATCTATTTTCTTCTAGTCCCGGGCCTGAAACATTTATCATCCTCTCAAAGCCTCTTATTGGCTTCAAATATGCTGCACAATCTCTTTTTTCATAAATAACAAGGGGCCGTTGCAGACTATCAGGACATTTATTGAAATGTTTAACTGACGTTAAAGGGATAGGCCACCGTTTGTTGAAATAGGGCTCATCACGGTCCCCCCTAGCTGTAGATAGGTGGGCCAACGCGTTTTAGTCCGGTACAACATCATCAGCGCCGCCGCTAGTTAGCTTAGCGTAGTGAATGGAATCCTATGTTGCCGGTTAGCATGTTGTGAGTAAAAGTGAGCCAACAAAAGACAAAAAACAACCTAATTACTTGCATTGAGACAAAAAAATGCGTTGGCCCACCTATCTACAGCCAGGGGAGACCGTGATAAGCACTATTTCAACAAACGGTGGCGTATTCCTTTAAGAAGATTTGTCTACGTAGTTTGATTTTTGCGAGATGAGCGCGATAGAGAGCAGCAATCAAGAATGTTGATTTCCATGGACGTGAGAGGTTCATAGGAGGTAATGTAACAAGCCATCAAAATGTGCATAAAAATATGTGAAACGCGAGTGTTTAGACAGTCCTTCCAGCAAAACGCAGAGTTTTTTTTGTGATCGTTGCAGGCAAAAATCCTTGATTATGCGGCACGTTTTCTTAAAAAAATGTGATGGAATATGTGGGATATTTATGCAATTGTACGCGATGAAATTGCAGGGACTTGCAAAAACTGCGGTTTGATGAAAAAGAGAAAAAAAAAATTACGTCACTTCATAACGTTCCCATGGCAACAGGGGGAAATGGCTGCTCTTGTGTGAACATGTGAAGTAAACGCAACATTTTTCAACTTTCCACTAAGATATATGTAGGGTTGGGTATCGTTTTTGTTTTTTTTCGATTCCGGTGCTAAATCGATACTTTTAAAACGGTGCCAGTGCCTAAACGGTGCCTGAACCGGTACTTTTCAATAAAAAAAAAATAAGGGTAGTAAACAACAGTCAGTGACTTGTTTATTGCTAAGGCCATGGTCAAAATTAAAGATTTAATAATAATGTAATAACTATAACAATAACTTATTTCACCAGTAAATTGCTGTTGAACCCCAGATGGGAAAAGGGTATTTTACAATTACTGTGAATGCACCACGAGGCAACCTATTTTAAGTGAATGCACCGTCTGTGTTGTTTAATTCCGACAACGGCAGCTGCAAGTGAACGCACCGTCTGTGTTGTTTAATTCCGACCATATAAACATACTGTATATCTATGAATTGCTGCAGAGCAGACTGTTACATCGCGCTGTTGAAGTCCTCCACAGTGAAATACAGTCACACTTTACACTGTTTAACGTTAGCTGTCAGCATTTTACCGGTGTTTAATCCAGCTGCTAGCTAAAGGTAAGCTAACGTTACATGCTGTCAGGTGTAGTGTAAAGTCAAGCACCGAAATGAGGCACCGAAACTTTCGTTCTTATTCGGTCTCGTTACTACCGTTTACGTCGGCACCGGTTCCCTATTGGCACCGAGTTTTGGTACCCAACCCTAGATATATGTGACTTTTTTTTGCAACGAAAATGCGGGGATTATGAAATCATACAAGCCCCGCATATTTTGCGCGGAAATCGACAATTTGTGCGGCGAAAGTGCGGCGGATTTGGAAAAAATGCGGCCCCCCGCACAAATATGCTGATTATGCGTTGAATTATGTGATCGCATAGTCGCGTTTTTCTGGAGGGACTGAATTTAGACAGCACTTACACACACGCAATAAGCCGGAAGAAATGAGAAAAAAAACAACCACTTGAGATGTTACGAACCAGACTCCGCTGACGCAGCGGGTGGACAGAGCCCGGGGCATGATCTCGGAGCCCTGCTGCATGAAGCCGCCGACGGGGAACCACAGACTGTTCCCCAGGGTGTACTGGTTCACGAGGACGTCCGGTCGCTCCCGAAGGCACGGGTGAGGGTTGTACCATTCATAGGGGCTGAGCCTGGAGGGGTGAGACATTAAACATTTTCTCATAACCAGCACCAAAAAAAAAATATATATCAGCAAGGCCACGCTGAGCTCCGATAGTGTTCGTGGTGACATCATGCATAGACTCCATGACAATTGAAAAGCTTTTCCACTCCAAATCAGAGCAGCGCATTTTAATGGTATATTGACTGCACCGTTGTAGGGCTTTCACAAAAGCACTCTTACTCCACCACTAAGTGCACCTTTTATTAAGATTATTGTATCAAAGGACAAAGGATGTTCTTAAAATATGTCTCATATAAACAGAGTCAAACTGTTGAGGTACGAAAGAGGAAAGGGCGAAAGAGGCCGAGACATTTATACACAAAAGACAACAACATAATAACTCAACTGGAGTGTGAATATTTTGGATATTTTGTGTGTGTGAACGACCAAATTACAGGCAGAAAGAGAGAGAGAAAAGGGGCAGAGAGACCTACACACGTATGACTAAAATACATGTTGCTGACACACACACACACACACACACACACAGTTTTGTCGCACTATCTTTGTGGGGACCCGTCATTGACAAAATGCATTCCCTAGCCCCTTACCCTAACCTTAACCATCACAACTAAATGCCTAACCTTAACCCTTACCCTCACCCTAACCATAACCTAATTCTAACCCTAATCCTAAAACCAAGTCTTAACCCTCAAACAGCTTTAAACTCGTGGGGTCCAGCATTTTGGCCCCACAAAGCTGTCGGGACCCCACAAGTATACTGGACTCCCGGGTTTTTGGACCCCACGAATATAGTTAAACAAGCCCACACACACACACACACACACACACATATATATACAGAGGCAGGTGTGTTACCTGGCGGCGAGGAAGAGGACGCAGCTGACGGCGAGGTAGGCCAACAGCATGAAGAGCCAGACAGCTGGAGAGAACGGATCCAGGAAGGAGAAGTAACCGGGTTTACGGCCCTGAAACACACACACACACACACACACACACACACACACACACACACACACACAAACCAAACCCCGCTGTTAGCTACAGTTTAAACCTGGTTGGTTAAATCTTACATTGAATATAATTACGAATTAATACAAACTGCGTCGGTATCGACAGTTGAACACACTGAAACTCTCCCTATCACTTTTAAAGCTGGTTGGCCTGTCGCTGCTGTTAGGGGCCGAGTGATTTGCTCGCAGCACCCGAGAAGCCCGTGGTGAGGAGCAGAGAGGAACAACGGTGCTTTTAAGGAGTTGCGCTTAATCACTCCGCCCAAGTAGCAGAAGTAGCAGTGCTTTGCCTTTCTGAGAATATAGTTCCCAGTATGTATACGGTTAGAAGATGGCTGTGTCTCATGTGACCTTGTTATTTGTACATGCTGTGACTATACAAATGATGGAGCCGGTTACCTCCAGGATCTGTGCTAAGCTAAGCTAGTGGTGGGGGAGTCAGACAGAGTTACGACACGCACGGAGATGAGAAGATAATGTATGGATTTATCTAACTCTGGGGGATACGGTGAATAAGCTAAAGTCCCAATAAGTCGGCGTGTTCCTCTAAGCTGCAGTTTGTGTATTGGCCGCTAGATGCTGCTCAAAGAACTCTGCTGACTGTTGAAATCAACAGCAAAAAAAAAAAAATGCTGTGTATTTGTTAATGAGGACAGGTTCCGCATGTGTTTTGATACTTTAAATGGCATCCCTGAATTCACACTTTCACACGTGGAACTACACAGACTTTAAATTAAAAAAAAGTTTAAGTTTTCACATCAGTGGGAGCTGTAATTTCTCCAGCTGGCAGCAGCGAGTTGCGGTAATGACCGTCTGCCGGTCACAGCGCTTCCGAGAGCTGTCAACGACTCAGGCTGACTAACACAAACTTCACTTTCTGATTGACGGACATGTACTTTGGACTTTTTCATTTTTTATTTTCTTTCCTTCAGCTCGTCACATTTTGTCAGCACATGAACCTGCAGTCCAAGTAAATAAAAAAATTACAGTTACAAAAGCTTTTAAAGCGCGTTAACGACCGTCGGTTGATGTTTTTCAGCCAGACATTTCCAGTTGACCCATTTCATCACTTCCCCTCCCTGCTGATTATGATGCCCATCCCCCCATCTACTGAAAAAAGGATTTGGCAGTGAAGAGAGTCGAGGAACTCCCAGATTGGACCCAATTACAGCAGATGACTGGAGCTGTAATGGAGGCAATCAACTCCCTTTCTATTTTTGTCCATTTTGGCTAACGTCATTTGAAGCTGTTCAAGGGCTAAAATCTGATGTGGATCTGCGGAATCAGACCAACTATAGAAACATGTATCAAAGGGATAGAATCAGTCCCCATCACTCGTATGGTTTGCAGCGATTGGTTTCCTCTTTGGACTGTTATTTTCATCCTGTGAAGGGCGCACTGCATGGGGGGAAACTGGTCTCAATTCAAAAAATGTTGCAATGCTTTCCTCCTTCAAAAACAATCCAAGTCACTCTGTAGGAAAAAAATAAATGTCCTTTTAGAGATATTTTGGATAATAAAATTGAATCAAATGACTCTCTGTAACGCTGCAACTGTTGCTTGTAGTTCTGATGTTGTCCTCTGTTTAGTGGACACGATTGTAAAACTTAATTATTTAAATCTTTTTTTGGGAGAAATCCAACAAGTCTTCCAAACCATATGACGATATAGGTTGGTAATTCCTACCCTCTTAATACGACCCACGTTTTTCCGTTCTCAGATCTAAACAACAGAACATTAACGGTCACGGTTTTAAACACGTCTTTAACGTGAAACGGTCGCAGTTTGGTTACGTTTAGGCACAAAAACTACTTAGTTAAGTTTAGAAACGTTTGTGGCTTTGATGTAGTTCTATTTATTCCGTAAAGTGCAAAAAACATAGCCTTTAACTTTTATTTTCAAACGGGACAGTTCTGTGTGTTTGTTTGACCCACCTTCCACTCAAACCGGACTCTTTATGTGGAATTTGGCGCTGTTGGCGCTTTGTCACCTTGTTCCCCTAACAATTACTACGGCCACTAGAGGGCACTGCCACTATAAACATTAATATGAGTTGCAATTGCTGCTTGAATAAAACGACCTATAGAAGCATTTTTCAGGAGAGGACAGTCTCGAGAAATCATCTGCCACGTTTTATTAGAAAAGCTGACTAAAGCACAGTTTGATCTGCAGATGTGTAAACTGTATGTAATTTATACTAAGTGGGCTAAACGTGCAACATGTAATGCTTGTGTAAAGTTAAATATTGGCATTGTTTTGATCAATTTCCATCATATTTTGTCAGAATTACTGAACAATGCTGAATATAAATTTGCGTTTCTAACATTCACACGCATGCAAACTTTATTTAAGTGCAGCACCGGCTCACACATACTTCCTCAATAAAAAATTCAGCACAGAAACGAAACCGCTGAAATTTAACCACAAGTAAACAAAGTTTCTTCATGTTTACTGTGACAGAGTCATTTGTTCTGTGCAAGTTTGTTCAGTACAAGAAAGAAGAGGAGGAACGGGAACATTACGAAGTTAAAATACAGTAACCAAACAGCAAAAACCTAATATCCTCCGACACCAAGATATATTTCCAGAGCTTGTTTTGGACGTTTCTCTCTCAGCAGAAGGTCACGTTATTTAGATGAAAGTCAAATGGCCGCAATCCTCAGAGATTGTTCTCGCCTGCCGTGGAGTCGGAGTGGTGAGATCACTGCAATCGGGACCATTCAGACGTGTATCAGGTAAGCTGTCCATCATCCAAACTCACTGTGCACACTGTCAAGAACTTGCAGTGCAGCTGACTCAGCTTTAAAGTTCTCATTGCAGAGCTGTAAAATACAATACGCTATTTGGTTGAAGGTATGTGGACACTCAAGTCCACATGTGATAGGTGAACATGTCTTTGAAGGTTCTGCAGTCATCCAGCAGGTTCAAAATTTGTTGAAAACAAAACGAGTGGAGGCTGTTATGGCTGCACATTAATAAACATGGTTTTAAAATCACATGTTCAACTATCATCCAAGGAAGGGTTAGACTCAAGGGCAACTGGACTTGGTTAAAAGCCCTTCGAAGAACTTTCGTCACTCTTCAGAGAGACTTCTTCAGTTCTGACTGAACGGTAGGGAAACCCAGCTATTTAAACTCTGTGGGCTCGTTAGGATCAGGATGATCCAGACCGACCATCGTCGGCATTCTTTAAAGACGTGAAGGTATTTTTTTGGGCTTCTTTGTTTCTATTTGAAAGTGATAGCAGATAGAAAGGAAAGAGGGAGGAGAGAGAGAGGATGACACGTAGCAAATGAGCGCAGGCTGGATTCGAACTCGGCCTACATGGGGTGCACACTGGGTGAGCAAGGTCACCCCATCGTTGGCTAACTTACATAAGGCCAAATGCTATCCAGCAACTAAACAAACGCGCACATTTGGGCTCATGTGAGAATGCCAACGATGGGCGTTCAGACTTGGCCTCGGCTGTCTCCAATGACCATAATGACCGTCGTGAACAACAGCCAGGAGCACTAGCGGACAAAGCGCTATCGATCATCTTGACAACTTACAGGAAAATCGCGTGTAAATTAGGGATGCACAGATACCGATATCAGTATCAGGTATTGGGTCTGATACTGTGCTCATGTACTCATAAAACTACTCCAATACCGCACCAGATACCACTTTGCGCATCACTCCTTGTGATGCAAGTTAGCGCTACACTTGGCTAAAAGCTTAAAGGAATACGCCACCGTTTGTTTAAATAGGGCTTATCACGGTCTACCCTGGCTGTAGATAGGTGGGCCAACGCATTTTTTGTCTCAGTGCAAGTAATTAGGTTGTTTTTTTGTCTTTTGTTGGCTCACTTTTACTCACAACATGCTAACCGGCAACATAGGATTCCATTCACTACGCTAAGCTAACTAGCGGCGGCGCTGCCGGTGTTGCACCGGACTAAAACAATGCATGCACAAAAAATGCGTTGGCCCACCTATCTAAAGCTAGGGGAGACCGTGATGAGCTCTATTTCAACAAACGGTGGCGCATCCCTTTAAACACATTTAAAAATCGTAAAGCTAAATGGTCTAACGTGTGGCTGTATTTCACTCGAAAAGGGTTCAAACACAGAGAGTCCTGGTCTGGGACTTGCAACAGTCTGTAGCTAGTCTGTTACGTTAACCTACATTGGCTAATAGCTAGCTTAAACACAGTTTCAAATCTTAAAGCTAACTGGTCTAATGTGTGGCTGTATTTCACTCAAAAGTGTTCAAACACCATGAGTCCCGGGTCTGAGACTTGCAACAGTCTGTAGCTAAAGAAGACACGGCGTTGCTTACCGGTAGCCTGCAGCTTGACTTTTCCAGACACCACGGCCACTGCCAGAGTCGGAGATAACAGAGAAACAACTGTTAAATCCTCATGCTTCGCTAAAGTTAGCCGTGTGGCAAGATCTTGCCTCCCTACCATTTATTCACTACGTTTAGCTAAACTTCTGTGCTCGCTTGCTAACTAGTTTGTACTCTTGCATACCTGCAACACATAGTGTTTAGGTGTTACGGTTGATTTGATGTTAATATGTTGATATATTCTTCCAATCAAATCAAAATTTACTTTTAAATATTTAGTAGTTGATCTACTCCCTAGTGTAAATATAAGCTTGGTGCAGGGAGTGAAGGCGGGTGGACCTGGCCTCCAAGGTGAAATGTAGAACAAAGTTATTGAATTTGCATGTTGGGTGTTCTTAGCTGGCTTGCTAGCGTTAGCTACTGCTGGAGGGTGTGTGAACAAACCAAACTGGATGTTTATGGTCTGTAAACAACTTGTAAATAACTGCTTGTTACACCACCGGGTCTCTAAAGCCTTCATATTTACGTGTTAATACAGAATATTTAAAAAAATAAATACGGAATATGTGACGTGGTTGTAAAGGATTTGGAGTTAGTTTAAAAAACTTTGCTTAAAGAACGGAGCGCTGATGTGTAAGGAGAGCAATTTGCTTGATATAAAGTGATATAACTAATCTAATATCTATAACTGTTGCTGTTTAGGAATTAAAGTAAAGCAATGCAATAAATGAAAGTAATATCTAATGAGTAACTAATTTCATTTTCACATTTCAAAACGGGTCGAAATGGGGACACTTTCTGAAAAGTTAACATTTTGGAGGTTTTCAAGTGACTGCCATACAACTTTACAACATTAACAACAGAGTTACATTGTGCAAGTGGCATTCATTCAGTCTCTTATTAAATTCATAAACACCGCATCTTTCGGAGTAATGACAATGTCGATTCCTTCCCCTCCGTCAAACACAGCCGGTATTCTCCTCGTGGATGATGTCAGAGCTCCTTGTTGTACGCGCTGTAATAAATTGTTGTGACTCAGATGCAGTGAATAGCAGAGTGATAATATATTGAGCACTAATGAATCGGGGCAACGGCAGATATCAATTTACGCTGTTCAACAACCGGGGGGCAAGAACAATGATAAACATGATGGCACTTCACTAATGTGTGTGCCACAAGTCAACAGCTTGAGCAATTAAAAAGATTACCATCTTTAAGTGTGCTCGCAAGCTATTTATGCTGTGTGTGTGTGTGTCTGTGTGCGTGCGTGTGTGTGTTTGTTTTATTATGTGTATAAAGCTCTTTATGCTTCCAGACATGATTGCATTGTTTATTTAGTTACTTTGGGAGTCGCAGAGTAGCTATAAGATTTCATGTGTTCTGGGTTGCGTTCAGTGTGTGCATTGCATGGCATTTGCATTGAGTGCTGTTACCAGTGTGTTTTGTTTCACTCAATTCCATACAAATATCATACAGTATCTACTACACCAGTGGTTCCCAACCTTTTTTCCTTGGCGTCCCCCCTACTCATGTCTAAGAAAAGCTGAGCCCCCCCAAAAACCGAAGTTGAGGTAACTCTCGAAATAGAGCCTTACTTTCTTTTTTGATACAGAGCAGTTATCAGCACTTTGACAATTCTCCGCCATGTTTCATTCATAAAATAGTGATGTCGTGGCGGCAGGAAAAACGAGGATACAACAAAATAGATAGTTTTCATACAGACTTTTGTATACATTATATATTCTAGTGTATTATCATAATTTGTTTAACATGTGCAAATATTATTTTTTACCTCAATCTCAAACCAGATAAAGACATGCTGTGATCTTTGCCGCCCCCCCTGGGGGTGCCCGGACCCCAGGTTGGGAACCACTGTACTACACAACGATCATCATGCTATTTTCTGCTTTGCTTTTGTTAACAATAATTTGTTAACATACAAGAAATGGATGCGTTTCACTGTTTTATACGGATAGGAAATGATGTAATATGTGTGCTGCTGGCCGCCAATCAAACTTAACACAGTGAGAAAATGTTTCACCATTTTCTTTAGTAGCCTACTTAGAATATCTTTTTCTCTGGATATTATTGATGTGATCTCAGGGTTTATTCTGGGAATCGGGGGGTTGAAATGCCTGTTTACATTCTACAATTCAAAGCTACTCATGGCTGTTGATTTTGGGTGAAAACTTGTTTTTTTTTTACACAATCCTGTTTTTTTTTAGAAGGGTTTGTAAGTAGTAGATCAGTCCCTCCAGAAAAATGCGACTATGCGATCGCATAATTCAATGCATAATCAGCCAAAGTCCGCATATTTATGCGGGGGGCCGCATTTTTTCAAATACGCCGCACTTTCGCCGCATATATTGCCGGTTTCTGCGCAAAATATACGGGGCTTGCATGATTTCATAATCCCCGCATTTTCGTTGCAAAAAAAAAGTCACATATCTCTTAGCAGAACATTGAAAAATGTTGCATTTACTTCACTCAAGAGCAGCCATTTTCCCCTGTTGCCATGGGAACGTTATGAAGTGACGTAATTATGTGAGGTGAACATCATCGAAAAGCAGGGGTTGGGGAATCATTTTTTTTTCTCTTTTTCATCATTTTGTTTTTGCAAGTTCCCGCAATTTCATCGCATAAAATCGCATAAATATCCCGCATATTCCAGCGCATTTTTTAAGAAAACGTGCCGCGTAGTCAAGGATTTTTGCCTGGAACAATCACAAAAAAAACGCCGCATTTTTCTGCAAGGACTGGTAGGTAACTTTATTGTCCCCGTGGGGGCAGTTGGGTTTGCGGCACAGTCGCGAGGCACTTCATGACAGGACATCAGACATGTGACACAAACAGACACAAACAGACAACAGTCCATACACCGACAGACATAACGTCAAGAACAGGCATCACACGCTACAATACGCTATACACCCTTGGGTATGAGCAGGCCAGCAGGACATTTAGATTATTTTGACTGATTTAAGGTTCTTGTATGGCTTGTGGTACAAAAAGTATTCGGGAGACGCGGCTCACATATGTGATGACAACAGGAGCTTGCTTAACTGCAGGGTGAAACCAAAACTAACCAGATCAAATGCTACACTGTAACAAAAAAACATCAACCTTGGTCTGGACCTTGGTTCAAACTGTCAGGTGTGAATAGGCCCTAAAAAGCACATTAACTGACATGAGGAACAGGGGGCCAATAGTGGCCCAGGGCCCTGCAAGCAGGTTCATTGCGACCATGATCCTGTGTGTGTGTGTGTGTGTGTGTGTGTGTGCGTGCGCCATCAGCAGCATGGCCTGTTAGCCTGTCTATCTACTGTGTATAATAGGTCCCCAGTGCTGGACTTGATAACAGCAGCCGGTCGTTAAGCGGAGTGAGTTTATGGGGTCTCGGTTCAGACGTCCTCCTCCTGACCGAGAGCGCAGATCTCCGACTGCTCGTCGGCTCCGCGGCCCGGGGACGTAAATCACCGCCGCGGGCAGTTACCGTGAGAACCAATGTGCTCTCGGTCAACTTAATCCCTTAAACAAACACTTAAGGGAATGAAGCAGTGGGGGGACGCCGCCGCTGTGTGCCGACGGCCTCGGCTGTACACACTTTTAAACAGCTGACTGATCACTGAGTCAATACGCTGAGGCACTAACGCTGGACTGGATCTAACATGGAGGACAGGCAGTGGAGGGGAATGCTAATGCGCTGCAGATGTATATATTCTGGATCTGCAGGCCCTCGGAGGAGACGTGTCATTTTGTTTCATTGACAACAGCGAATAAATAAACGTTTTATTAACATGTACTGTTATTAGCAAAGATTATCGATCCAACTTCTGCTGCTGGCCACATTTAAGGGTTTAAAAGCAGGGGTTAAAGTGGGATCTGGCAGCTGGGGGAACCCTAACATTCTCAAGTTGTAAAGTGTCTTACTACTTCAAAGTCTCTATCCACTACACAGCACTTGAAGAGAACACCTGTTAACTCTCGTTTATTTCCTTCTTCCAAAGAACGCCAGGAGCCGTTGCCAGGAGTTGAGTTTCCATTAAAGCAAAATTATGACTGGTGTGTTAAAGGTTTTTCTGAATTGCTAAAACACTAAGGGCCCTAACCTGCACCCGGCGCAGCGCAGCGGCATTTGGTTGTCCAGTAACCCAGAAACAGTGACTTTGCGCCGGTCGTGGAGCTCCGCGGGCTGCCGATATCTCTGTGACCGAGTAGCAATGCTTCGGCTGTAACCTACTTACACCCAATATATAGTCCCAAGTCAATATCTGCCTAGGAACTCGTTTGGTCTTAATCTACGTCTAATCTAAGTTTTGTTTTTGTTGTTGTTGGGGTCCCTTTTACTCACGACATGCTAACGGCAACAAAGGATTCCATTCATTACGCTAAGCTAAGCTAGCGGTGGCGCCGGCGCCGGACTAAGACAATGCATGCACTGAGACAAAAATGCGTTTGCCCGCCTATATAAATATAGAGGAGACGGTGAATAACCCTATTTCAACAAACGGTGGTGTATTCCTTTAAGACCAACGCAGTTGGCGATTTCCCGTCGAGCGCCCGCGTCGTTTAAATAGCAAATGCACCTGCGCCCATCTGTGCACCCATGGGCGTGCTGGTCTTGCAGGGAAGTGTGTTCAGGTGAATTCTTGGCGTAGTGCTATCTTGAGGCAGCGGGAAGTGATCGCACCATTGAACCACAAAAAACTGGTCTGAAGTCAATAGCGCAGCACTTCATTGTTATTTTAACAGCGAATTAGTAAAATGCGCCTAGGCTCGTGCACAGCGCACGCACACTATGCTTGTTACACACACACAGGGACGCGCAGCAGCACACACACATGCAGAAGATTACAAATAAAAATATTACAATGCAAATCCGCTATCATAATAGCAATGCGCCAGGGTCCAAACCCGCCTGGCTTTTAAAGGGAATGGGAGATGACACTCTGATTGGTTTATTGCATGTTATGCCCAAAACACACCTAGGATTAATGAAGACACTAAGTACAACCATTTTGAACCATGCGCCCAGCGCACACACCCTTTTTTCCGAAGTCAAACTAGCAAAAGTGGATTTGGACACGCCCTGAACGCACCAGGCGCTTCACGCCGTGCGTTTAGATCGTTAAAATCTTAATCTTAAAAGTGGCACCTCCGTCCTAAATATGCTTTTAAACCAAAGTTTGACTCGGGTACATTCAAGACCCTAGGTTGCATTTTGGCGAAAGTTACGCTTTAAGAAAATGGGTGAGTGATCTTCACCTGTTCAGCTGACTTAACCAGTTTCGATAGTACGCGCCTGTCCGGCTTTTATTACGGACACGTGCAGGGGCGGACTGGGACAAAAATTCAGCCCTGGCAGTTCCGTCTTGGTTGAAGGTTGAATGAATGAAAGATCCCCATGCGACAAGATGCGATAAGAACTATCCTGAAACAGGATCAAACCGTACCTTAGATCGCTGCCTATATGACTGAAGTTTCTCAGACGAATTGTTCTTTCATGTTGAACACTAAAGAGGAAAAGCCAAATGTGTAAAGGTGGAGGCAGTAGTGACTCCGGGGATGAAGGAGGCTCCGGCAGAGTGCTACAGGACAGCTGCGTCTTGCAGAGTTATTGTTTTGGATTTCATCATATTCTCATTCTTGTTATTTGTCCCTCACCTTCAGGTGTTCTTGCACACACTGCATTTATTCATCCAAGTCGCATTCACGAGTGGCGGCGTGGAACTCAAGTGCAGTCCAAATGTTGAGGTACTTGTACTTTCCTTGGGTCTTTCCTTTTCATGCCACTTTCTACTTCTACTCCGCTACATTACAGAGAGAAAAATGTTACTTTTTTTCTACCCTACATTAATCTGACAGCTTTACTTGTTACTTTACAAATTAAGATTTTTGCACACAAAACACATGTAGTTTATAAAATACGATATATTAAAGTGACTATATGGAACTTTAAAATGTTTCTGAAACTGTGTAATGTCCCATCAGATGATCATAAATGACCTGTAACAGCAAACAGGGTCTGATTTGTCTGATTTTTTTTCCCCGCGCAGTCACAGAATGATTTGCGGCAGGTAGACGGCACTACAGTTACACATTCTGACGGGTCACAGATTTCTTTGTAACACCGGAAAAGCCTGTGTTAGTATCCAGCCAGTTGAGCCAGGTAAAAGGCAGCAGGAGATATCTTTATTTAGGCCTGATTGTATTTTAATGTTATTTTAGAAGTTATCTATTGTAGTTATGGATGATACTGGGGCAAGGCCATCACAGGAAAGAAGGAAATTAAACGAAGAACAACTGAAAATTAAAAGGGAAAGGGAAAGTGACAGACGACGGGCAGGAACCTGATTCAATCTTGGTCGGGCTTTTAACAGATGGCGACAATTACGGGATTGTAAATGATTCAAAACCATCCCCGAATTGTCCCTCAGGTATGTAATATGTCTATTTCGTTCATAAAAGTAGCAGACATTAAATTAGGTCCTCCTTCCATTTAGCGCAGACGTTTTATTCCGTTCAGTCCGTGTTTGTGTTGGCCTACTATTTTCTTTTCCCTTGTCCCACTGTAATGTTACTTGTGTAAAGTGTCCATGGATTTCATGAAATGCGCTATATGAAGGACAGTTATTATTACGTTGGTTGCAACAACAAATTCGTAATGCTCTGGCTCCTGACACAGTGACAGTGATAACGTTACCCGGTTTAGCTCACGAGACATCCAAAGTAGGCTTAAGTTACCGTATGCTACACTTGTAATGCAACGATGCATCTGTGACGTATTCTCTAATTGTAAATGAATGACTATCTGTCTGAGGAAAACATTCATCGCGACTGCGGGACCTCCCCGTAACGCTAACGCCTAGACCTTTACGACAGCAGGTGAGGTGAAAACACTACCGCTTTTGTCCAAAGCGGCCGCCGGAATCAACACAAACTGGAAGTTACATATTGTCACTTTAAACTAGCTGACAATACGACGGCCTACAAGTCCAGCTGACATGATTAGACCATTAAACACACAACTGTTTGGATCCTTTCCACTTTCTAAAATGTGAGGATTTTTCTGCATCGAGTACTTTTAATTTGAATACTTAAAGTAGGTTTTCCTGATGACACTCGCACACTTTGGCTTAAGTATTATTTTCAATGCAGGACTGTTACTTGTAACAGAGTACTTTTACAGTGTGGTATTAGTACTTTTACTTAAAGGAGAACTCCTGGCAATTTTTGCCAGTTTAAGTTTAAGATGTGTTTCCAACTCAGACATCCTGCCGCTAGCTCGCCTTGCTAGCTGCTAGCAAAGTGAGATCTGGGCATTAGCTGCAGCAGCTCCGTGTTGCTAGCACCGATTCGGCTTGTTTTTTTTGCTATGGACAGTACTCACCTACGTATAGCGATCAAGATTAAGGTAAAAATTGCCCGGAGTTCTCCTTTAAGTAAAGGATCTGAGTACTTCTATCACCGCTGCCATTCACTGACACTGAACAAAGGGAAACAAAACATGAACTGTCCTCTAGTAAAATAGTTCAACACTTGTTTCCTCTGGAAGCAAAAATAACTGGCTCAGTATTCACACGAAAACATGGCGTCGCTCCGTCTTCTAAGCAAATACATACAGGCACCGCCGGCCTGCTTTCCCAAAATTTCCCAACCAGAGCAGGCCTCTGTCTGACTCACAGCAAGTGCACAGGCACGAAGTCGACGTTTCATATTCCAGTCAGGGAGGAAGAGTCGCCGATCCTCCCTTAGAGGCTGAAAAACTAATATATGTTCCTAAGCGGCAGCTCCTGTCACCTTCCCCCCACCCCCAACTGAACCGTATCCCATCTCCTGTCCAAGCAGAAGAAGAAACATGCCCTCTATCTGTGTCCTCAGCTCTGCCTTTATCTGCTCTCCCAGCACTCCCCACTGCTCGATCTCTCTGGTCGCAGGGATATTTGCTGTTGCACGGTCCTGAACTCCCAGTTTGACTGTGTGACCTGAGCAGACTGTTGTTGCCTTCGGTAGCAGAGGTCCTGCTGTTGTGTGAGAGAGAGAGAGAGAGAGAGAGAGAGAGAGAGAGAGATAGAGAGAGAGAGAGAGAGAGAGAGAGAGACACTGGGTTCGAAACTGGGTTCGAAACGGTTTCCTATCTCTCTCTAACTCTCTCTATATATATATATATATATATATATATATATATATATATATATAGAGAGAGAGAGAGAGAGAGAGACAGAGCGCATTCAAGTCCCGCCCAAACTGGAGGGGGAAAACAACTCTCCGCTTCCCGTTGATTTGTATTGGGTGAAAGTTTTCCTCCTCGTCAATTCTGTCTGCTAGCGAACGACAGGCCTAAAAGCTGCTGTGTGGTGATATGACCTACTAAAAATCTAAAGAACCCAGAACTTCAGTTTCCATAAGCTGCCGAGCCGGAAAAAAAACGGAGCTTTCACAAAGACAAAAGCGGATACAGATAGGGTGCGACGAGACGCTCGGCTCACGAGAAGAGAACGAGACGAGATTTTAACACTGTTTTTTTTAAAGAAAACTTCAATTAAGCAACACGACTGGAAAAACAGTCTTTCCTCAGAGAACCGAGGTTACAACGTAACCAAGCGTTTCAATGCAGCCGTAAACAAGGAAGCAGGCTGCTTTTGTATGGATTTTTGACCATTTTAAGGGAGGAGCATTTCTCTTTGTTTAACACCATTGAAAGTAAAGTTAGGTTTTGCTTTCTGCTTCCGACTCATTTAAAAAAAAAAGCCAGAGAAAGAGCGGTATTGTGCGTATTCACGAATCCTACTATGGCCACACCCTACGAAGCAGCTCGATTGGTTGGGGGTTAGGCATTGACCTCGAGTGATTAAGCTTAGGATAGTCGATTGGTCAGGGGATAGGACCTGTGCAGATAGGATTACATTACCTTGCGTAAGCATGGACGCCTGGCCAATAGTAGTGTGTGAATGCTATTGAAGGGCGGGTGGCCATAGTAGGATTCGTAAATATGCGTGTGGGATGCGATATTACGAATCCCACTATGGCCACGCCAAGACCCGCCCTTCAATAGCATTTATTGGCCAGGCGTCCATGAGAACGTAAGGTAACATAACCCCATTTGTTCAGGTCCTATCCCCTGACCAATCGACTATCCTAACCTTAAAAGGTCCCATGGCATGAAAATTTCACTTTGAGATTTTTTTACATTAATATGCGTTCCTCCAGCCTGCCTATAGTCCCCAATTGGCTTGAAATGGTGATAGGTGTAAACCGAGCCCTGGGTATCCTACTCTGCCTTTGAGAAAATGAAAGCTCAGATGAGCCGTTCTGGAATCTTGCTTGTTATGAGGTCATAACAAGCAAGGTTACCTCCCCTTTCTCTGCTTTGCCTGCCCAGAGAATTTGGCCCACCCATGGGAGAGAGACATCATGGCTTCCAAACAAGAAAAGTGGCAGTTGGTCAAGGCCACACCCCCACCCTCCACCTTGCCCCGCCCTCTCTCCTCCTCAATAGCTAGAGACACAAAAATGGCACATCCTAAGGAAAGCTCATTGTGGGACTGGCTCTAGTGGCTGTAATTCTGCACCAAGGCTGAATTTCGGGAAAGAGACTTCAGATACAGTATTAGGGGACCACTAAGGTCTATATAAAAGAGACTTCAGATACAGTATTAGGGGACCACTAAGGTCTATATAAAAGCATCCAAAGAGCACCATGTCATGGGACCTTTAACCACTCGAGGTCAAATGACTAACCCCAACCAATCGAACTGCTTGGCGGGTCTTGGCGTGGTCATAGTGGGATTCGTAATTTTGCGCGCGGGATCAGGCACATATACACATATATATATATATATATATACACATATATATATACACACATATATATATTATATATATATATATTATATATCATATATTATATATACGCTACGCAGGCTATACACGACACCTATGCGGCCGGAGTGTTTTCGCTGTCAAAACTGGACTCACAACACTTATCTTTCACATCACAATCTCAATATTCTTGGACAATAATTACTGTACAATATTTGCAACGTGCAATATCAGTTTTTTATTTATTCACTGCTGCTACTTATATTCACCCTGCACTATAATATCATTTCTACAATCCATTGTTTTAGCAACATAATCTTTTTAACCTAAACGTACTTTTTAACTGGCATCACTTTACTTCTATTTTTGCAGTGTAGCTATGTTACTTCGTACACTTGTTGATTCGCTCTTTTCTTACTCTTATTTTTTACCTCGAATTTGACTGTGAGCAGTCTACATCCACGGCCTTCCACTTCCGGGATTGCTCCGTTGCCGTCGAAAAATTCCGCCGTATGTCCTTCTTTTATCGGCCGGATGTCCGTTACCTTGCGCTTTCTTTGTGTCGCCGTTCTAAACTCCGGTGGATTTATGACAGCGGTGTAGTCTACGTGATACGCGGGTATACGCAGTATACCCACTTAAAAATGTGCAGTGACATGCAACAACATACGTTCCATTATATTTGATATATTTTGAATTGTCATCTGTGTTTTCCTTCGCATAGGCTAAATAAAGGTATTTCCACCGTAAATTGAACATTAAAGTGTATCTGAATGCAGGAAATGAAGTCTTTGGTGCTCAAAATTTCCCTTGGGGAGGGGGGAAGGACACCCAGACGCCCCACTTTGATATTTCCATTATGGTCCATATATTTATATAGTACAGTAAACCCGTTAAAATACACTAGACTACACGTAATTCAAGTGTTGGCCAGCCTAGCCATGACTGTTAACACTGACTGCAAAATCAGTTAAAAGGTAATAGAATGAAGAGGGCGGAAGTGAATTTACCAGATGAACCCGGTACAGGATGCTGATCCCCAGAGTCATGAAGGGTTTGGAGAAATCAATCACCTTCTCTCTCTCCGAGGTGATGGTGAAGCCGGCGACCGCCAGGTCTGCTTTCTACAGAGAGAGACAGACAGAGAGAGACAAAGAGACAGAGAAGAGTTCATTTTAGCAACTAGAGCTGAAACCATTCAAAATGTTGCCGTACAATGAATTTGTCTCAGAAATAACTGTGGCTAACAATATCATTGTCTCTTTCAGTCAAATGTAAAAATTATTTATTCATGTATTACTTTCATCAAAGAAATTCAACTTTTGAATAAAATTCCAGGATACATCTTTGGTTATACATCACTGTCATGTGACCCAGATAATGTAATAACACAAATACGCAGCCCAGGAAGTAAACAACGCCTCTTAATTATCATGAAACATTTTTGTTGCTGTGAACGTGTATAGAGAGGGTCAAGTGCCAACAACTAGCATCGCTCTAGCTCAACAGTCCGACCAATAATCAGTTATACTGTATAATTACAATTTGGCACATCCAAACACAATCAACAATTACCATCAATAGCCGCACCCCTTAGGACCTCAGCAAATGTTTGCAATTAATTGCGGTTAGACAAAGAATCCCACTATTATGTTAACATTTTTTTATAATTAGACAATTATGTAATCATTGGTACAGGCCTATTAGCAACAGCTAAAGTTTTTTTTGTCTGTTTTTTTTTGCCACAAATGCCACTTTAACGTTCACAAAGTGAATAAAAATGTAAAAACTGAAGCTGTTCGAGACCACAGAGAGAGATTTACATTTGCTATTCTGTTTCTAATGGCTCCTAATTTATTCTGTAATGAGCTTAACAACCTCCAGTGAATTACGTTCACGTGCAGTTGATTTTGCATTAACAGAAAACATTTAGGGAGAAACACGAACACCCCAATGATTTGGCCCTCTAATCCCAACATTTCCTCCCAGCTCAGTGTTTTAAATCTGTGGTGACTCTCGAAACATCATCACAGAGAACACTTTCACGTTATGTTGTCCTTTCCCCTTTCCCCCTCCCCCTTTCTTTTCCCTCTCTCTTTCTCTTCCCCCCCTCCCTCCCCCCTCCCCTTCTCCCCTCCTCTCCTCCCCCCCCCCCCCCCCCCCCCCCCCCCGGGGTCCAAAAGTGCCTCGGAGACACACACCGGCAGCGCACGACTTGGCCGTGCGTTCTCACATTCGCGCGTGAGATGTAATACGTCTCCATAACAGCAGGTGGCGCTAATCTGATTGGACAAACGCGTCACGTGGGGTCTGGCTGCTCCCGGATTTTTCAAGCGGGCATTAATGGCGGCTCCGTTCAGAATAGGATCTCATATTTTACGAAGGTAGTTTTAAGCGAGAAATAGGCCGTTGCAGTTGCTGATTCTGTCTTCATTTCAGCAATTTTTGAAGGGGACACAAATAATACAGCCAAAAATGTTACAGTTGTAGACAAAGGCATAACTTTGGGTTCAACATTGTAAGGGGTTGAGATCATGTATTTAAAGGTCCCATGACATGGTGCTCTTTGGATGCTTTTATATAGGCCTTAGTGGTCCCCTAATACTGTATCTGAAGTCTCTTTTATATAGACCTTAGTGGTCCCCTAATACTGTATCTGAAGTCTCTTTTATGTAGGCCTTAGTGGTCCCCTAATACTGTATCTGAAGTCTCTTTTATATAGACCTTAGTGGTCCCCTAATACTGTATCTGAAGTCTCTTTTATATAGACCTTAGTGGTCCCCTAATACTGTATCTGAAGTCTCTTTTAAATAGACCTTAGTGGGCCCCTAATACTGTATCTGAAGTCTCTTTTTATATAGACCTTAGTGGTCCCATACTGTATCTGAAGTCTCTTTTATATAGACCTTAGTGGTCCCCTAATACTGTATCTGAAGTCTCTTTTATATAGACCTTAGTGGTCCCCTAATACTGTATCTGAAGTCTCTTTCCCGAAATTCAGCCTTGGTGCAGAATTACAGCCACTAGAGCCAGTCCCACAATGAGCTTTCCTTTGGATGTGCCATTTCTGTGTCTGTAGCTATTGAGGAGGAGAGAGGGGGGGCAAGGTGGAGGGTGGGGGTGTGGCCTTGACCAACTGCCACTTTGCTCGTTTGAAAGCCATGATGTCTCTCTCTCTCATGGGTGGGCCAAATTCTCTGAGCTTTCATTTTCTCAAAGGCAAAGCAGGACACCCAGGGCTCGGTTTACACCTATCACCATTTCTAGCCACTGGGGGACCATAGGCAGGCTGGGGGAACGCATATTAATGTTAAAAAGACCGCATAAAGTGAAATGTTCATGCCATGGGACCTTTAAAAAAGCTTAAAACAAACAAATAAGACGAAAACTCAAAAAGCAGGTTATTCACATTGAACCTGTGCATAAATGTATCCCATGAAATGTGATTCGCGACTTTGACTAGCTAAGCCCGCCCATCATATGAAACTGCAACTGTGTGAGTTTTCAAGGTTAATAGTCTCTCCGCAGCCGCACATGTGCAGATGACGATTACTGTCTGCTCTGACTGATATTTTGGCACGCTGAACTGACCGGCAGACCGCTGGGTCTCCAACTAAACAGCCGTCTCTTATTACAAGCTTGAACTGCAGATTTCTTTCAGCCTCAGGAGCTGCGGCACCCTTTGTTCCAATTGTTTGAAACCTTATTTGCAGAGATTCTGAGGCTTTTTTAATGAAATATAGATTTTCATTGTACAGGAGTCGCGGCTGTTACTGAATGCATTAACGGTGAATTGTTATTGTGCAGCTCTCCGGGGGACAGCGTGGCACTAAAACTGCCAGATATGCGCTTTCGTTCCTGGTGGGGCTCAGTGGGTAAATCCTGGAGCTCCAACTGGTCCCATCTCAAGCCAGAACACAGAGTTTATGGATCTCAATGACATTCAGTTGAACTCATTTCTGCATTTAGTCCATCACCGTTGGGCTGACAAAAACACAAAACATGCTGACGACAAATTTCAGACGAGACTAAACAACAAAACAGTTTGAGGTCTGATGAATAATTCAAAGTCCCTGAAAACAAAAACAAAATTAACCCTCTGAGGACAACTCTGTTTGACAACACACTTTATTTACTATTTTATTCATATATTACGTTACTTTTGTGAAGCATAGACTTATTTCAAGCACCAAAACAATTGAGTGCAGGTTTGTTTTCACAAGAGATTTGAGAAATATTTCTATTTTAGGGCCAAATTATCTCTTTATACATTGCTCTGGAACAATTTTGGGTGTCACTGTCCAGAAAGCTGAGTTTGTTCTGAACATTTTGATATGGAACACATGGGGATCAGGTTATATGCAAATACCCTTAAAAGGAGAATTGAAGAAGATATCTAAAAATGCCATTAGGACTTAACGATTCCATGACATGCTGCTTTTTGGATGCTTTTATAAAGGCCTTAGGGGGCCCTTAAAATTGTTTCTGAAGTCTCTTTTTTAAACTTTTTTGTCCCCCTCTCTTTTTCTCTTCTTCTTTTTTTTACCTTAGCTCTCCCCCTCCCCTTTTTTAAATTTTTTTTTTTTCTTTTCTTCCTCCTTTTTTTTTTTTTTTTTACCCCCTCTGAAGTCTCTTTTATATAGACCTTAGTGGTCCCCTAATACTGTATCTGAAGTTCTCTTTTTATATAGACCTTAGTGGTCCCCTAATACTGTATCTGAAGTCTCTTTTATATAGACCTTAGTGGTCACTTCTATCACTGTATCTGAAGTCTCTTTTATATAGACCTTAGTGGTCCCCTAATACTGTATCTGAAGTCTCTTTTATATAGACCTTAGTGGTCCCATAATACTGTATCTGAAGTCTCTTTTATATAGACCTTAGTGGTCCCCTAATACTGTATCTGAAGTCTCTTTTATATAGACCTTAGTGGTCCCCTAATACTGTATCTGAAGTCTCTTTCCCAAAATTCAGCCTTGGTGCAGAATTACAGCCACTAGAGCCAGTCCCACAATGAGCTTTCCTTAGGATGTGCCATTTCTGTGGCTGTAGCTTTAAATGCTTTTGAAGAGGAGAGAGGGGGGGCAAGGTGGAGGGTGTGGGTGTGGCCTTGACCAACTGCCATGCTTTGCTTGTTTGCAAGCCATGACGTCTCTCTCTTTCTCATGGGTGGGCCAAATTCTCTGGGCGGGCAAAGCAGAGAAAGGGGAGGTAACCTTTCCCCTTATGACGTCATAAAGGGAAGATTCCAGATCGGCCCATCTGAGCTTTCATTTTCTCAAAGGCAGAGCAGGATACCCAGGGCTTAGTTTACACCTATCACCATTTCTAGCCACTGGGGGACCATAGGCAGGCTTGGGGAATGCATATTAATAGAGATGCACCGATAGAGCGGCCGGTGACCGAAACTGGACGGTTTTCACGTGCTCGGCCATGACCGGCGACCAGCAGGTCAGTCTGACATATGGCGATGTCATGCCGGTCAACGCTACAATTAACTGACAACATAAGTTATACGAGTTACAGTTCTCAAGGACGCACGCACACACGGACGCCACAGCACAGTCTCTTTTTCCTTTCTCTCAACTTTTCTGCCGTGTGTCGCGCGTCCGCGCTATTCTCGCACACGTAGGGAACCTTGTGAATTAACCTGCAACATGTTAGCCGTTTGTAAGATAACCGTTTCTGTCAAAAAAAAATAAGAAGACTAGGATAAAAGCTTGAGGGAGAGAACAGATCAGAGTTCATTTTCACACGAGATCTTGGTGGACCAGCTCTGATTTAATGTCTGTTGCCAGGGAAACTTAGATGCTGTTTGTGAACCCACAATTGTGTGTAACTTTTATAACTCAGATTGATCCTTGTGTTCCGGAAGTAATAAATTGGAGTCAGATTTGACAGGCCTTAGCTCACACGTGTCAAACTCAAGGCCCGGGGGCCATATCCGTCCCCTCGCAGATTTTGATCCGGCCCGCATATCAATTTAGGTTCCCAAAATAATTTTTTTTTGCCTAGTTGTGCACCAAACCAAAAAAGATGGAAAACTGTTTATTCAAACTGTCATTACGTGACACTCAAAGCAGAGTTTGGCAGATTTGCTGACTTTGAGAGAGTTTTCATATTCAGGGTGTAAAAACAGGTGGCTGTGAGTCAGCTGTGTGGTAGCCATGCTGTTAAAAACGTAATACTTGTTTTGCTTGATTTGCTTTATTCTATGATAGCTAAGGAACCTTTTTTTTTTGCTGACTTTTGTAGGGCTTTATGTACACAGTGCAACAAAAACGTCGGGGAAAAAGGAACAAAATGTCGTTAAAAAAGCGACAAATGTCGGAAAAGGCGGCAACATCGTTGAAAACAGCTAGAACAATGACGAAAATGTGACAAAAAAAACAAAAACAAAATGATATTCAATAATATTTTCAAAGATATTTGACTTGATTGAATAAAGCATGTCAACAAACTACACGTGTCTGGTTCTTGATGTGATTGTTATTATGCAGTGTGGCCCTTAGTGAAATTGAGTTGGGCCTTATTGCCTCATTTGGACAAAATTCCGCCAACGGTAGTCAACATTTTTTTCCCGCTGTAGGCAGCACATTGACTGCTGCTGTATAAGAACGCGGCTGGCCGCGTAGGGCGGAGGTCGGGTGGATTGGCGGGCGATAAAACAGAGGACTTTCATGCCAGGGATCGGAGTTCGCTTCCCGGGGAAATGCGTGTTCCTTGGGAGTGTTTTAATCCAAACCGCCATCTGTTTCCTAAACTTAACTAGTCGTTTTGGTGCTCAAACTTAACTGTCGTCGCCGCATAACGCTCACTTTTTGTGGCCTTAAACTTAACCGTAATATCCGCCGAAACGACCGGTAGCCCGCAGTGCTCTGTACCCGGCTCACACTCACCTATTCTCGGGTAACTGAACCACCAACTACCGCTGATACAATGGAGCGCCAAGCGGAGCAGCGGCGACAGCTGTAGCGGCTAAACACTTCTACTGACTGCCACTGATACGACCTTAGCTGTGACGGAGGACTGTAGCGGCGTAAACAGCTTGCAGCTGCCGCTCACGCGACCATTGATTGATTGATTTATTAGACAGTAACAGAAATAAATGCATAACAACATGCCAACACAGTGACATTGTACATTTATTAGAACTGTCGAGGATAACACAAGAAAGTTACAAACTTATTTCCATTGTGGTCCTCCAGCCGGCGGTCTCCTAGTTTCGTACGATAGCTTACGCTTTTGGGGTGCATGCATTTTTCGTAAAATATCATATGGACCCATTCACGAGAATCCGTTGCATAGGTAGGTTATAGGTCGAGTCCCGCATCTCAAGTCCGAGTCCAGTCTGAAGTCTTTTGAGTCCCAAGTCAAGTCTGAAGTCAGCGACTTCAGTGCGACTAGCGTATAAACTAAATATATAAAGTATATATTCCCTTTTTTGTTTGTTTTTTCTTGTTCAAATATCACCAGACTATTTGTAATTCAATACAAACGTGACGATGAATACAAACTTTGATGACTCAAAAAGGGAAATGGCAAAAGTGATGAATTGCAACAGCAATTGCACTGCCGAAGACTTCAGAAACTTTCTCATTATAATCCACCTCTCGCCACACTGGGACTTTGTTGTGTATTTTAGAGTTGAATGCAAATCACAATGTTATCGCAAATTGCCCTGTCTGTGCTGTCGTCGCTCTGCTTCTGAATGCATACAAAAGATCTGTTGGGGTTTTTTTGCGGGGAGAAATATTTATCACGCCTTATTTTATTCAAGCACTTAGCCATACACGGCACATACATACGTTATGTGCCGTTAAAAACCTACATTTAGAGTGTTTTTTGGTGCCCAGCAGCGATCACGTGAATGATGGATTTAACCTTGCCGGGTAAACACGGCAGTGAAATTGAAGTTGAAAGATAATCTCATTATGTTTAAAGTCAACAAAGAGACACGGAGTGGATCCATAGTGGAGCGTTTATCTGGACCCCAGACACCTCTCTGCTCCTTAATTAACACCTAATTGATTAACGAGTACACACTTGTTAAACAAATTTCACCCACTTTCATCAGACTTCTAGGCCTGTGTGTGTGTGTGTGTGTGTGTGTGTGTGTGTGTGTGTGTGCGTAAGCCTACAGTTGTTTCCACCTCTCAAATTTCCAATGACAAAAACATCGGTTTAGAGGAGGTTAAAGATGCAAAGTGTGTGTGTGTGTGTGTGTGTGTGTGTGTCTCTCTCTTTCTCAAATAGAGATGGCAGATTGAGGTAAAGAAGCCATAGAAAGAGAGGGTTGAAAACCTAATGTATTACATAATTACATTAAAAGCTCATAAAAAGAGTCTCCGGCTACAGATAAAAGAATGTGAATACCTGCTGGCCTGTATGTGTGTGTGTGCGTTGTGTGTGTGTGTGTGTGTGTGTGTGTTCATGCTGAGGGATCCCGCAGTGTAATTTAAACAGCTCTGTTTAATTAGTAAGAAAAAAGACAGATGATTAGCATCTCAATGGCCTGCTTGTGTTCCCAATTCCCTCTCTCTGACAGTATTGGGTACGCACACACACACACACACACACACACGCCACACGCACACACGCAATCAAAAGCTACCATCACCATTATCATCACCATTATGTGTGTGTGTATCATTAGCAGCAGTACACAGGAGCCACCAATGTGACAAACAGAGGTGCAGCTTTTGCATTCCACACCACACACACGTTGGTACTTCGATACTTGTGAGGACCTGCGCTGACATAATACATTTTCTAAGCACCCTAATCCTTACCTTGAAAAAAATAAATGAATTAAGATGACTATGGTGTGATTTTCACCCGGATCTGTACCAAACATGTTTTTTTTTAGTCTGTCAGATAGGATTTGTAGGTCGGCATGTCTCTACAGCACCACTAATTCAATACTTAATTGCAAATTGTTTGACACATATTTTGCCTTTGACATATTCCCCCCCCCACCCCCGATAAAATTGCGATTAATTGTGCAGCCCTAGCGGGAACACTTTTGTTAGGTGACAAACAAACAGGAAAAAAAAACTGATAATAACAAATGTGTTGACAACTAAATTCATTCAGTAACTACTTGAGTTACAATACTGGGGTTTAAGTGGTCCCCTCATACTGTATCTGAAGTCTCTTTTATATAGATCTTAGTGGTCCCTTCATACTGTATCTGAAGTCTCTTTTATATAGACCTTAGTGGTCTCCTAATACTGTATCTGAAGTCTCTTTTATATAGACCTTAGTGGTCCCCTAATACTGTATCTAAAGTCTCTTTTATATAGACCTTAGTGGTCCTCTAATACTGTATCTGAAGTCTCTTTTATATAGACCTTGGTGGTCCCCTAATACTGTATCTGAAGTCTCTTTTATATAGACCTTAGTGGTCCTCTAATACTGTATCTGAAGTCTCTTTTATATAGACCTTAGTGGTCCTCTAATACTGTATCTGAAGTCTCTTTTATATAGACCTTAGTGGTCCTCTAATACTGTATCTGAAGTCTCTTTTATATAGACCTTAGTGGTCCTCTAATACTGTATCTGAAGTCTCTTTTATATAGACCTTAGTGGTCCCCTAATACTGTATCTGAAGTCTCTTTTATATAGACCTTAGTGGTCCTCTAATACTGTATCTGAAGTCTCTTTTATATAGGCCTTAGTGGTCCCCTCATACTGTATCTGAAGTCTCTTTTATATAGACCTTAGTGGTCCCCTAATACTGTATCTGAAGTCTCTTTCCCGAAATTCAGCCTTCGTGCAGAATTACAGCCACTAGAGCCAGTCCCACAATGAGCTTTCCTTAGGATGTGCAGTACAGGCTGCCTAGTTTAAACTCCAGAGGAGTCACATTCTGTCAGGAAAACAGACTTTGACGGATGAATTGGATTTGACTCGTTCTTTTACAGCATTCGTGAAGTTCAAGTGTGACCACGCGCAAATGATCTCACACACTGGAACCGACTGTGTCACTCTTCGATGACTGCACTGGTTCTGCGTTGGTTGTTATGGCAACAGGCGGCCGGTGGGCGGGTCGGGAGCAGTGGAGAGACGTGGGTCTCCGAGCCGTCGGGCTGACAGCGACGGCCCCCTCGACTGCAACACGAGAGTCAGCCAATTATACGAGCGACGGAGCGTTGGAGAGCTGCTCGGCCCGGAGGAGCAGAGACACACACAGATGCTGAGGAGGTATTAAGCTGCTCAGCTGAAGGCCCGTTCCCCCGTTAGCTGTGTTCTCGGGGAAGAGTGGCTCACTTTAAGACAAGCTGGCTCTAATTAAAGCTGAAGACAACTGCTGGCGACAAAAGCTGCGAGAGTAAAGTAAAGACGATCAGGAGTAGCGTTGGCAAACACATATGCGTGTGTGTGTGGTGTGTGTGTGTGTGCGCGATGTGTGTGTGTGTGTGCACGTGCAGTACGTGGGTGTGTGTGTGTGTGTGTGCTCGCGTAGTACGTGTGTGTATGTGTGTTTGGTGTGTGTGTGTGTGTGTGCGCGTAGTACGCATGTGAGTGTGTGTGTGTGTGCGCATAGTACGCGTGTGTGTGTCGCGGCGTTTGTGTGTGTGTGCATGCGTTCAGTAGGCCATGTGTGTGTGTGTGTGTGTGTGCGTGTATGTGTGTGTGTGTGTGTGTGTGTGCGTGCGTGTGTGCGCAGTAGGCCATATATGTGTGTGTGTGTGTGTGCACTCTTGCAGTGTATTTTTGGGACGACATCTTTTGAAACTGAGACATGACATTTTTCTTTTCAAAGTCAGGACCGGGCAGAGGTTGATGCCTAGACTGTTTAAGTGAAGCCAAAACATCTAGTTCACCTGAAACTTCAAAAGTCAGAAGTACACGTCAATATGTTAGTTGTGCAATATATAGGCTACTGGGGTTGTGCAATATGTTAGTTGTGCAATACGTAGACTCTTTGGGATTGTGCAATAGGTTAGTTGCGCAATATGTAGGCTATTGGGTTGGGCGCTATGTCATTTGTCCAATACATAGTCTATCGAGGCTGGGCATTGTCAGTGCATTGTGGAATTTATGTGATATGTAGGCTGTTGGGGTGGGGCAATATGTCAGCTGTGCAATATTGTATTTTTGTAATATTGTACTGTGCAAGGGCTGTGTCCCACTTATTGCAGAGACTACAGCCGATGAGTTGTTTAATGGGAAGTGCCAATGAAAGGAGTAGTTAATATGCTTATTATATGTATATGGAAGCATGTTTGTATTGCAAGAGAGTATGTGTTGAGAGATTTGTATTTATTGTCTTTTCCTTTTTTGTATTGTGTGTTGTCTTTGTGACGCTGCAGAATGGACAGAGTCCAAAACAAATTTCCCTTCAGGGACAATAAAGTATATCTTATCTATCTTATCTTATCAATCCATTTTTTTCCCAGAAGATGGAGTCTGTCGTTTCACAAAGTTCTGATCACGCTGGTGTTTGTTCAAGAGTTCATTGTTCCAATCAGCTTGGTTTTTATTAGTTATTTGATGCAATAAAAACGGGCAGAATCATCATGATTGACAGCTGGGATTGACTTGTGATGGTAAGGCAGGTGTGTGGGCGGGACTTTAAATAACCTCGTCTCATATCATAGATTGTTTCCAGAAATGTGCTATTATTCATGCACGCACGCACGCACGCACGCACGCACGCGACGACGCACGCTAAATAACGCGCACACGCCGCGACACACACGATCCAGAGCGCCAAAAGTGCCGTTAAGAGTCCCAACCAAGAGCATCTGACTGAGATGCCAAAGGAGACTTTGGCGTTGCGTAATTGCATTTTCATTTTTATACATACATATTTAACCTTTTTTGTCCCTGTTTTGACATTTTCGTCGTTTGTTTGAAGCTTTTGACGTTTTGTCTTAATGTTTGTCACTTCTTTCAACGTTTTTTAACGCTTTTTCCGACATTCGTTGCTTTTATCGATGTCTTTGTCCACGTTTTTATCGCTTTTTTACATCCTGTATTGTTTCTAATTGCCAGCGTCTTGTTAGCCAGCATCTTGCTAGCCAGCGTCTTGTTTGCCAGCGTCTTGCTAGCCAGCATCTTGTTAGCCAGCATCTTGTAAGCCAGTGTCTTGTTAGCCAGCGTCTTGTAAAAGCCAGCGTCTTGTTAGCCAGCGTCTTGTTTGCCAGCGTCTTGTTAGCCAGCGTCTTGTTTGCCAGCGTCTTGCTAGCCAGTGTCTTGTTTGCCAGCGTCTTGTTAGCCAGCGTCTTGTTTGCCAGCGTCTTGCTAGCCAGTGTCTTGTTAGCCAGCGTCTTGCTAGCCAGTGTCTTGTTTGCCAGCGTCTTGTTAGCCAGCGTCTTGCTAGCCAGCCTCTTTTTAGCCAGCCTCTTTTTAGCCAGCGTCTTGCTAGCCAGCGTCTTGTTAGCCAGCATCTTTTTAGCCAGCCTCTTTTGCCAGCCTCTTTTTAGCCAGCCTCTTTTAGCCAGCCTCTTGTTTGCCAGCATCTTGTTTGCCAGCATCTTGATTGCCAGCCTCTTGTTAGCCAGCGTCTTGCTAGCCAGCGTCTTGTTTGCCAGCGTCTTGTTAGCCAGCATCTTGTTTGCCAGCGTCTTGTTAGCCAGCGTCTTGCTAGCCACCGTCTTGTTAGCCAGCATCTTTTTAGCCTGCCTCTTTTTAGCCAGCCTCTTTTTAGCCAGCCTCTTGTTTGCCAGCGTCTTGCTAGCCAGCCTCTTGTTAGCCAGCCTCTTTTTAGCCAGCGTCTTGCTAGCCAGTGTCGTTGGCCAGCGTCTCGGACGCGTTGAGGTCCAACAAAGTGGAGTTCATGACCAACGTGTTGATGGAGTACCAGGAGGAAGACAAGGACGAAGAGGAGTAAGAAGAAGGTTTTTTAACCTTCTTGTCGACGTTTTTTTGACTGTGTTGTCTGGAACACCTTATTCCACTTCCTTTCTGAGAAATGCCCTTTTCCCTGTTTGTTTTTTCCTCGTCTTCCGCACCCCAGGTTGATCAGCTCTCCCACCATGCCGGTCCAGCTGCCGCGGGTTCGGGCGCTCCGTATAGCCCGTCGTCCACCAGCTTGATCTTGAAGGAGAACTTCAAGATGGCTGCCAGCTCCCGCAGCATGTCCACACAGAAACCCTTGTACTGGTCGTTGCCCTGGTAGTCCTGGTGGTTGGCCTTATGCATCACGTACGGGTTTTCCTGTCGGAAGAGAAGTGACATTCAGAAGGCGGAGATTTAATTTGACGCCGACGAAATTCATTCATTCATTCATTCATTCCATTCAGATCATGTAGTGGCGGCCCTCATTTACAAGGAGTAATTACAAAGACAACAACAAGACAACAACACAGAAAAGATTACAAGATGAAAAAAAGACAATAAAACTTTCTGAATTGGAAATTTGATAAATAACATTTGATAAGTTAATTAGGATAATATGGACACGAAAGAAAAAAAAGTACAGTTATGTCAAGCAACGCAGGTAGGTAAAAGTTTGCAAGTTTAAAACCAGATTTCTAAATTGTCTAAAAGGCACAAGTGAGTTGATTTTTAGAAAGTGCAGCAATTTGTTCCAGTAGCCAGGCCAGTGGCGTTTTTAGACCCATTTTAGGGGGGCTCAAGCCCTACATTTCATCTCAGCCCCCCTAAAAATTATAAAAACAATTTCTTTTTTTTTTTTAATCAATTTTAGTGCTTCAAGTTAGAGTTTGTCTGTTAGTGACAGAGGGCGAACAATTACAGGTTCAAAGAAACAGCATTAATATCCTGTGTCGCCATCGCCAACGCTATGCACCTGTAATATATATATATAAATATATATATATATATATATATATATATACATTTTTGAATAAATCACCAGAAAAAGAGCTGAGTTGTGCACTGCGTCCTCTGTCATCTCCAAGCCTTTTGTCGATTTTAACCCTTGTGTTTTTTTTTCCGGGTCAAAATTTGACCCATTTCTAAAGATTTTTATATCAGAAATATGCGTTTCTTTCAACCAAATTGCCCAAAAATAATTGTTTAAATGGTTTCAAAAAACAGTGTTGTGACTAAACTGTGACATATACCAGTCTGTGATCCACTCAACATCCTCTGATCTTAACTATTAGTCAAAATAATTCATAATTTCTGCTTTTTTTTTAACTCAAAAGTTAGGTATAATGTCATATAAATTAGGTTTATTGACCATGACTTAAAAAAAGGGTTGGAAGAAGTGACAAAAACGTTTAAAAAAAGCTTCAAAAGCATTGAAAAAAGCGCCAAAAATGTCATTAAAAAGGGCCAAAAGAAGTTAATTTTCAATTTTGACCCGGAAAGACAACAAGTTCATGGTCGACGGGAAGACAACACGAGGGTTAAGGCAGAACTCCCAAATAACTCGACAAACGCCAACCGGTGATATATCTAACGCTACGTTGTGTAGGCTACGTGGCAGATTACCAGTATGGTGGTGACGATGAGCGTCTTGTTCGCCAGCGTCTCTGACGCGTTGAGGTCCAGGGAAGTGGAGTTCATGGCCAACGTGTTGTTGGAGTACCAGGTGCCGATCTGTCCGGGCAGGAAAGAAGAAGAGGACAAAGAGGGGTTAGAAGAAAACGTAGTTGTGTAACATTGTATACATCGACATTTTTGTTGATGCTTTTGTCGTTTTTTCCACGTTTGTGGAAACGATTTTTGAAGCTTTTTATTTACGCCTTTGTTGCTCTTTTAAAGCGTTTGACGTTTGTTTTCGCATATTTTACATCCTGTATTGTATCTTGTTGTTCACCAACGGTCTTCATCGATCTGAAACCGGAACACAACAGCCAGCGTCTCTGACACGTTAAGGTCCATGGAAGTGAAAAAGGGGGCGGGGCTTGAAGAGGGGCACGGGGGGTAGCACTAACGCTACAGCTACATTGAATGCATAAAGCGCGAATCGTACCGGCCGCAGCCCAGCTGGCGCCCGCAAATGTGACGTCATGGAATCACCGTAATTATTTATAGCCGCGCTGGTGGTCGCGACACTAGCTGCAGTCTTCTCCTGAACAGAGGTGGCGCTAATGAGCAAAGGCTACCCACGTTGCTATTTCTACGGACTAGAAGAAGACGAAAAAAGATAAACAACGGCAGAACTGGCAGCAGCATTGACGTCAATGCTTCGATTTGATTTGATGACCTACTTGGTCGGATCCCCCCCAAAAAAAAAAGAGTGGTGCGCGACCTCGGCTCGCGCGCTGGCAAGATCTACGTCATTTTGACGCCACGAAGGCGCGTGCCAGTGGCTTTAATGTATGCAGACCATTCGCGGAGCACATGGTGCCGCGGAATGTAGCTTTTAACCGGCTCCACCTGCAGCACGCACGCGGCGTGGGATCGTGTGAGTCACAGGCGAGACGGAGAGCTTGTGCTTTTGGGATTGTTGTCGTTTCTTCAGGGTTTTTTTGGAGCCGGCACAGCGCTGTGAAACGTCGATCTACTGTCAGCTGTTATCAGAGGACGCAGGTGAGGGGAAACCAGAAATGAAAGCAGAAACTCTCTAAACGAAACGGCCAACACGCTCTTTCATCGTCATTAAGTCGTTTCCTGTACATCGGCAGTTTTAAAGGGGCTCCAGGCGATGTTGGGTGACGGCACTTCTCGTGGACGTTCAAAGTATTTTCAAACAAAACGGAGGCTAGCTCACCCCTCCCTCCTCCTCATTCCCTCCCTTCCGCACTCACCCCCCCAACCCCCACCTCCAACTCCTTTTAGTCAGTTATTGTCTGAATCGCTGGAACACTGTTCGTTACGTTTGGTGGGTGCAGGTCGGCGCAGTTTGTTATTGTTGGCTTTTTGTGGAGCCTGGGCTGTCTACAGAGACCCCGTTCTTTACAGTGTGTTCAGGGGACAGGCAGCTAGCGGATAGCGAGGAGATGTTTGCTTTATGTGACAAAAAAAAAAATGTTGTAGCCTAAAAAACGCGTGACATCGCTCAGAGCACCTTTAATTTAAAAGAAATATAGACACTTTAGGATGAAAAGGCCGTACACACCTTGAAAAAACATAAAATCCAAGACTGTCCTATTGTTACGCATGTAGAGCGGATCGCCATGGAGCATACGCACCACTAAGCGCTGCTCTCGTGCCCGGTGTCGCCGGTTTTAATTGATTATAGCGGAAGCGTAGTGTTGGAACGTCCGCTCTGCGTGCGTTACGAGAAAAATAGAGAAAAGAGGGTGAGGGTTAACTGCTCCTCAGATCTCTGCAGGCTAAATCCAGACAGCTAGCTAGACTATCTGTCCAATCGGAGTTTCCTGTTGGCGCTGAGGGTAGAACTGATAGGACATATTATTACACACGAGTGGGGGTGTTTGTGGAGGCTGGTTTAACCCAGTACTGCAGGTGTGTGGGAGAGATTCATTGGGGATTCATCCAGGAAGAAAAAAAAAGAAGAAGAAGAAGAAGCTGGAGGCTTCAAGCGGCAAGACACCAGAGTGTTGTGCCTGGCCAGTTTTTAAAATGGCATCATCGTGACCAAGGGCGGACTTGGACAAAAATTGGCTCAATGGTGTTTTAAGCCCCCAACGTCGACTTCAAGGCAGCGCTGCGACTGTCGACTTCAAGACACCTAACCCTAACCCTAACCCTAACCCTAAACTCTGCACCTCCTTTCTCCTTTCTACTTGTTCCACGAGCGTTACGTTGTAACATCTGTTACTTACTGGCAAAGAAAACACGAAGGTGATTATGCGATCGCATAATTCAATGCATAATCAGCCAAAGTCCGTATATCATTCGTGGGGGCCGCTTTATTCAAATACGCCGCGACTACGCGCATAAATTGCCGATTTCTGCGAAAAATATGCGGGGCTTGCATGATTTCATAATCCCGCTTTGCGATTTCGCAAAAAGTCACTTAGCAGAAAGTTGAAAAATGTTGCGTTTACTTCACATGATCACACAAGAGCAGCGTCGTGAACATCATCAAAAAGCAGGGTGTTGGGGGGGGAATAACTTTTTTGTCTCTTTATCATCAAACCGCAGTTTTTGCAAGTTCCTGCAATTTCATCGCAGAAAATTGCATAAACATCCCGCATATTCCATCGCATTTTTTAAGAAAACGTGCCGCATAATCAAGGATTTTTTGCCCGCAACAATCACAAAAAACAAATATATCTGGAAGGACTGATTAAATGCATATTCGGATTTTAAACAGTTAATTGAACCCTCCTGTCCGCGTCCCACTTGGCCCCATTTGATGTCTGACCTCTTTATGGCCCCTGGGGTGTTTCTCCAGGATCTTCAGCGTGTAATTGGTCCGCTGGCCTTTGCTGTTGAACTCAATGTGACCCGTCAGACCGTCGTATCTACCTTGACGGAGAGACAGAGACACAGGAAACCATAAAATGTTGATAGGTAAGTGGCTCCTGCCGGCAGCAGGGCTAGCCTGGGATATCAGAGCCGTCCGCCCATGGGGAATGACAGAAAAATGTTCGTAGCGGCTGAATTAGCTTTGACCCTATACCGGTTTAATGAGACACAAAAAGAAGGGCAATTATCGATTCAGTGTGTGTGTGTGTGTGCGCCGCATGCGTGTCTGTGTGCTGAAATCTGCAAATGAGCGTGAGGTTTGTTTGATGCATGTGCAGCCAAGCATGCAATTTGTGCCTGAGTTTATGTGAGTAATGTGCAACTGAGTGCATCGCCTACATGATGAATGAATCTGTTCATGGTGTGTGCGTGTGTGTCTGTGTCAGAGTGTGTGTGTGTGTGTGTGATTGTCTGTGTGCGTGTGTGTGTGTGTCTCTCTGCATGACTCAAGATGAATTACATCCCAAAAACTCTGTTGTGAGAGAGAGAGAGAGAGAGAAAGAAAGAGAGAGAGAGAGAGAGAGAGAGAGGATGAGGGAGAGAGGTCTCTGGTTGCTGCCAAAAACATTGTAGAGATGATGAAGTGATGCACTGGGAGCAACAAAAACAATATGGAGGGAGGGAGGGGGAGGCATCCTCAGTGGATGGAAGGAAACAGCAGTGGCAGGCAGACAGAAACAAGGAAAGGGCTCTTTATTTCATTTTTTTTTTTTTCTCTCTCTCTCTCTCTCTCTCTCTCTCTCTGTCCAGCAGCAGCACTGATGAGTCCAGCTCTGATCTGCAGCAACTCACCATCATCGTCGACATCAACAGGTCCTCCAAACTGAACTACAAAATACATATTGTGGGGGGTTTGGTTTCAAAATCAAGACACATTTTGTTGTCTATCTGACGCTTCCATCAGCGGGACAACATTTAGTTTGTCTTCTAAAAACAGCTACAACATTTTTCTTTGGGTGCAAAAACTACTTGGTTGATACTTGGTTAACAGATGTTAAAGGGATACGCCACCGTTTTTTGAAATAGGGCTCATCACGGTCCCCCTTAGCTGTAGATAGGTGGGCCAATGCATTTTTTGTGCATGCATTGTTTTAGTCCGGTGCAACACCGGCAGCGCCGCCGCTAGTTAGCTTAGCGTAGTGAATGGAATCCTATGTTGCCGGTTAGCATGTTGTGAGTAAAAGTGAGCCAACAAAGAAAAAAAAACAACCTAATTACTTGCACTGAGACAAAAAATGCGTTGGCCAACCTATCTACAGCCAGGGGAGACCGTGATAAGACCTATTTCAACAAACGGTGGCGTATTCCTTTAAGGGATGTGCACAGTAGTGTCATATGTCAAAGTCAATTTTGTTGACCCATGCATCCCACCTTTACCTCCGCCCTTTAAAAGGTTTAAAGGGTCACTTTTTTTCAACCTGGACCCCATTTCCCTATGTTTTTTTTGTGTGACTGATGGGAATGACAATCTTTGAAATTGGTCCAGCATTGAGCGCGAACCCTATCTTGCACCCGGCGCAGCGCAAAGCCCGACCCAAGTGTCTTTGCCAGTTTAAGACCGACGCAGTTGTCGATTTCCCATCCAGCGCCCGCGTCGTTTAAATAGCAGATGCACCGCGCTTCATCTGTGCCCGCAGGCGTGCTAGTCTTACAGGGAGGTGTGTTCAGGTGCATTCTTGCGTGCTGGTCTTACAGGGAGGTGTGTTCAGGTGCATTCTGAGGGTGGCTGGTCTTACAGGGAGGTGTGTTCGGGTGCATTCGTGGCGTGTTGCTATCTTGAGGCAGCGGGAAGTGATCGCGCCATTGACCAACAAAAACCTGGTCTAAAGTCAATAGCGCAGCATTTCATTGTTATTTTAACAGCGCATTAGTAAAATGCTCCTAGACTTATGCTCAGCACACGCACACTATGCTTGTCACACACACACACACACACACACACACAGGGAAGCGCAGCAACACACACATGCAGAAGATTACAAATAAAAATATTACATTGCAAATCCGCCATCATAATGGCAATGTGCCAAGGTCCAAACATGCCTGGCTTTTAAAGGGAATGGGAGATGATCTCTGATTGGTCTATTGCATGTTACGCCCAAAACACACCTATGAATTAATGAAGACACTCAAGTACAACCCTTTTTGAACCATAGCACCACGCGATCGAGCCTTTCTTTAACACATCAAACTAGCAAAGTGGATTTGGACACGCGCCTTCACGCGGTAAATCGTTTAGATCGTTAAAATAGGGCCCTAAATGTTAAAATCTATATGGGAAATTGCAAACTGGCAGAACGTCTGTGTGTGTGTGTGTGTGTGTGTGTGTGTGTGTGTGTGTGTGTATACCATGCGCCAGTAGTTCATGAGGCTGGTTCCATGCTGCCAGATGAGCCGGGCGATGCAGCTCAGTGGCTTCACCCCGATCTCCTGACTGCGGTTCAGCTCGGCATTCGCGTCACCAACACGTGGACCGCTTCGAACATGAGGGGCCAATCACAGCTGCAACACAAAAAATAAAAGAGTACAGTAACCACCTATTAACCAACAGCTGGAACTAGTGCAAAAAAGGAGGCCAGACATCCTGTGAATGGTGATGCTTTGGACGCATGGCTAAGGAGCTTACTAGCTAATGCTATTTGAGGTGCTGGATTCTTTCTCTTTGGTAGTAGCGCAGGGGTTTCCGCGTGTTTCGCGGTGTTTTCCTAAGCTATGCTAAACTACAAAGCTATATTATTTATCCAGCAAACAAGGAGCAACCTGATAGTCACGCGTTTATGTCCAATCCAGGCTGTTCTTATGAACCATAAACTACAGCACTAACAAAAAATACAGCACTTTAATTCCAAGAGCTTCATTTCATTTTTGCTGTATGCACCACATTGACTGCCGCTGTATGAGAACGGCTGTGGAGCCGTAGTGAGGAAGTCAGGGTGGAAGAGTGGTCATGAAACAAAGCGATTTCAAGTGGGGGAACAGAGTTCGCTTTCGGGGAAAACAAATACTTTCACCCAGGAAATGCATGTTGTTCGCGGAGTGTTTCAAATTCAAGCCGGATCTTTTTCCTAAACTTAACTAGTCGTTTTGGTGCCTAAATTTAACGGTCATCGACGAATTACGCTCACTTTCTTCTAGGGCTAAACTCAACTCCCACGGCCACTGATAGGACATCAGGACGTCATCTGGCGTGCCTGTACCCGGCTTCACAGTCCCCTTTGTCGGCTAAACACAATTACAAACAGCCGCTCAGCGTCAGGGTGCTCTGTAGCCGGCGTCACGTGACCAGTCGGCGGTCGCCTAGTTTCATAGGATATCTTGCGTATTGGTGTGCATACTTTTTCGTACATAGATCTTACGGACCCGATACGCGAGAACGCGTTACGCGATGAATCTAAGTCGGTATTCACTCCGCCATTGTTGTAGTCAAGACCCACTAAACCCGAGACCAGAAGTCCCAGCACCAAGGCCTGGGTATCGAGACCGAGACAAGACCGAGACTGAGGGTTTGAGTCAGACCAAGGAACAGATAGTGCCAGATGGCCGGAGCTTTCCTCCCTGTTCCACATTCACTTTATTGCAGGGGTGGAAGTATTGCAAAGGGTCAGGGAGAAGTGATTAACAGTAAATTAGTCATAAAACGATTCGAAGTTATTGGTTGCATTTGGAAGCAGAAGTAAATACGAACGGTGTAGCAGCTGTGGTCTTGAATGGTCTTGAAATCAAATCGAGTCCTTTTATCCAAACCCGAGACAAGACGGTCTGAGTAGTACAAACACTCTGCTTTTAGCTGCTTTGGCGAAACCTTCCTCCTGAATAGGCGCTAAAAGAGGCTACCGAAAAGCTCGGTCGATCTGCAGAGTTGGTGATTATTCTCTGCCATTTGATTGATATTGTTCACGCACAAAACAAAGTCCTACAGAGTGTCCTACACACCTTTAATAGAAAAAGACGATGTTTTATGTGTTTTGGTGAAGTCTTCTGGCCGGTAGCGTCAGGGGAATGATAGCAGCTCCTGCTATCAGCGGCGTTCAGCGTCGCCCTCGCGCAACTCGAAGTGATCCTATCAGCGTCTGACGTTCTGGCAATGCGTAACGCGGCANNNCCAATAATCAGTTATGCTGTATAAATTACAATTTAACATCAAACGCAGTCGTAATTACCATCAATGCTTATGGGACCTCAGCCGATGCTAATTGCCGGGTTGAATGAAAGTCTATTATGTTAACATTTTTATAATTAGCAGACAATTAATCATTGGTTTGGTACAATGGCAGCAGCGAAGTTTTTGTGAACATACAAATGCCACTTCAGCGTTCACAAAGGTGAATAAAAATCAAAAACTATGAAGGCTGTTGGAGACCAAAGAGATTTACATTTGCTATTCTGTTTCTAATGGCTCCTAATTTATTCTGTAATGAGCTTAACAACCTCCAGTGAATTACGTTCACGTGCAGTTGATTTTGCATTAACAGAAAACATTTAGGGAGAAACACGAACACCTTCGGGAATAATTTTTTTTTTTTCTGTAACGGCACCCCAATGATTTGGCCCTCTAATCCCAACATTTCCTCCCAGCTCAGTGTTTTAAATCTGTGGTGACTCTCGAAACATCATCACAGAGAACACTTTCACGTTATGTTGTTGTTTGTCATTTAAACATCAGCCATACATTTCACACTGAATTTATCGGTAAAGCCCCTGCCACACCAAACCCCGACGGCCGACCGTCGGCAGAAAAGGCAGTCGCACCGATCGGTCGGCTCCCCGGGGTCCAAAAAGTGCCTCGGAGCACACCAAAGCGACGCCGACTTGAGCGTACGTTCTGCGCGTGCGTGAGATGTAATACGTCTCCATAACAGCAGGTGGTGCTAATCTGTATTGTCACCTAGAAAATGAAAACCGGAAGCTGATTGGACAAACGCGTCACGTGGGGTCTGGCTGCTCCCGGATTTTTCAAGCGGGCATTAATGGCGGCTCCGTTCAGAATAGGATCTCATATTTTACGAAGGTAGTTTTAAGCGAGAAATAGGCCGTTGCAGTTGCTGATTCTGTCTTTATTTCAGCAATTTTTGAAGGGGACACAAATAATACAGCCAAAAATGTTACGGTTGTAGACAAAGTCATAACTTTGGGTTCAACATTGTAAGGGGTTGAAATCATGTATTTAAAGGTCCCATGACATGGTGCTCTTTGGATGCTTTTATATAGGCCTTAGTGGGCCCCTAATACTGTATCTGAAGTCTCTTTTATATAGGCCTTAGTGGTCCCCTAATACTGTATCTGAAGTCTCTTTTATATAGACCGTAGTGGTCCCCTAATACTGTATCTGAAGTCTCTTTTATATAGGCCTTAGTGGTCCCCTAATACTGTATCTGAAGTCTCTTTTATATAGGTCTTAGTGGTCCCCTAATACTGTATCTGAAGTCTCTTTTATATAGGTCTTAGTGGTCCCCTAATACTGTATCTGAAGTCTCTTTTATATAGACCGTAGTGGTCCCCTAATACTGTATCTGAAGTCTCTTTTATATAGGCCTTAGTGGTCCCCTAATACTGTATCTGAAGTCTCTTTTATATAGGCCTTAGTGGTCCCCTAATACTGTATCTGAAGTCTCTTTTATATAGGTCTTAGTGGTCCCCTAATACTGTATCTGAAGTCTCTTTTATATAGGCCTTAGTGGTCCCCTAATACTGTATCTGAAGTCTCTTTTTTATATAGGCCTTAGTGGTCCCCTAATACTGTATCTGAAGTCTCTTTTATATAGACCTTTAGTGGTCCCTTAATACTGTATCTGAAGTCTCTCTTTTATGTAGGCCTTAGTGGTCCCCTAATACTGTATCTGAAGTCTCTTTTATATAGACCTTAGTGGTCCCCTAATACTGTATCTGAAGTCTCTTTTATATAGACCTTTGTGGTCCCCTAATACTGTATCTGAAGTCTCTTTTATATAGGCCTTAGTGGTCCCCTATAGCTGTATTCGAAGTCTCTTTTATGTAGGCCTTAGTGGTCCCCTAATACTGTATCTGAAGTCTCTTTTATATAGACCTTAGTGGTCCCCTAATACTGTATCTGAAGTCTCTTTTATATAGACCTTAGTGGTCCCCTAATACTGTATCTGAAGTCTCTTTTATATAGACCTTAGTGGTCCCCTAATACTGTATCTGAAGTCTCTTTCCCGAAATTCAGCCTTGGTGCAGAATTACAGCCACTAGAGCCAGTCCCACAATGAGCTTTCCTTAGGATGTGCCATTTCTGTGTCTGTAGCTTTTGAGGAGGAGAGAGGGGGGGCAAGGTGGAGGGTGGGGGTGTGGCCTTGACCAACTACCACTTTGCTCGTTTGAAAGCCATGATGTCTCTCTCTTTCTCATGGGTGGGCCAAATTCTCTGAGCTTTCATTTTCTCAAAGGCAGAGCAGGATACTCAGGGCTCGGTTTACACCTATCACTATTTCTAGCCACTGGGGGACCATAGGCAGGCTGGGGGAACGCATATTAATGTTAAAAAGACCGCATAAAGTGAAATTTTCATGCCATGGGACCTTTAAACAAGCGCTTAAAACAAAATATTGTCGAAAGAAAACTCAAAAAAAGCAGGTTATTCACATTGAACCTGTGCATAAATGTATCCCATGAAATGTGATTCGCGACTTTGACTAGCTAAGCCCGCCCATCATATGAAACTGCAACTGTGTGAGTTTTCAAGGTTAATAGTCTCTCCGCAGCCGCACATGTGCAGATGACGATTACTGTCTGCTCTGACTGATATTTTGGCATGCTGAACTGACCGGCAGACTGCTGGGTCTCCAACTAAACAGCCGTCTCTTATTACAAGCTTGAACTGCAGATTTCTTTCAGCCTCAGGAGCTGCGGCACCCTTTGTTCCAATTGTTTGAAACCTTATTTGCAGAGATTCTGAGGCTTTTTTAATGAAATATAGATTTTCATTGTACAGGAGTCGCGGCTGTTACTGAATGCATTAACGGTGAATTGTTATTGTGCAGCTCTCCGGGGGACAGCGTGGCACTAAAACTGCCAGATATGCGCTTTCGTTCCTGGTGGGGCTCAGTGGGTAAATCCTGGAGCTCCAACTGGTCCCATCTCAAGTCAGAACACAGAGTTTATGGATCTCAATGACATTCAGTTGAACTCATTTCTGCATTTAGTCCATCACCGTTGGGCTGACAAAAACACAAAACATGCTGACGACAAATTTCAGACTAGACTAAACCACAAAACAGTTTGAGGTCTGATGAATAATTCAAAGTCCCTGAAAACAAAAACAAAATTAACCCTCTGAGGACAACTCTGTTTGACAACACACTTTATTTACTATTTTATTCATATATTACGTTACTTTTGTGAAGCATAGACTTATTTCAAGCACCAAAACAATTGAGTGCAGGTTTGTGAAAATATTTCTATTTTAGGGCCAAATTATCTCTTTATACATTGCTCTGGAACAATTTTGGGTGTCACTGTCCAGAAAGCTGAGTTTGTTCTGAACATTTTGATATGGAACACATGGGGATCAGGTTATATGCAAATACCCTTAAAAGGAGAATTGAAGAAGATATCTAAAAATGCCATTAGGACTTAACGATCCCATGACATGCTGCTTTTTGGATGCTTTTATATAGGCCTTAGTGGTCCCTTAATACTGTATCTGAAGTCTCTTTTATATAGACCTTAGTGGTCCCCTAATACTGTATCTGAAGTCTCTTTTATATAGACCTTAGTGGTCCCTAATACTGTATCTGAAGTCTCTTTTATATAGGCCTTAGTGGTCCCTAATACTGTATCTGAAGTCTCTTTTATATAGACCTTAGTGGTCCCCTAATACTGTATCTGAAGTCTCTTTTATATAGACCTTAGTGGTCCCCTAATACTGTATCTGAAGTCTCTTTTATATAGACCTTAGTGGTCCCCTAATACTGTATCTGAAGTCTCTTTTATATAGACCTTAGTGGTCCCCTAATACTATATCTGAAGTCTCTTTCCCAAAATTCAGCCTTGGTGCAGAATTACAGCCACTAGAGCCAGTCCCACAATGAGCTTTCCTTAGGATGTGCCATTTCTGTGGCTGTAGCTTTAAATGCTTTTCATATTCAGGGTGTAAAAACAGGTGGCTGTGAGTCAGCTGTGTGGTAGCCATGCTGTTAAAAACGTAATCCTCGTTTTGCTTGATTTGCTTTATTCTATGATAGCTAAGGAACCTTTTTTTTTTGCTGACTTTTGTAGGGCTTTATGTACACAGTGCAACAAAAACGTCGGGAAAAAGGAACAAAATGTCGTTAAAAAAGCGACAAATGTCGGAAAAGGCGGCAACATCGTTGAAAACAGCTAGAACAATGTGACAAAAAAAACAAAAACAAAACGATATTCAATAATATTTTCAAAGATATTTGACTTGATTGAATAAAGCATGTCAACAAACTACACGTGTCTGGTTCTTGATGTGATTGTTATTATGCAGTGTGGCCCTTAGTGAAATTGAGTTGGGCCTTATTGCCTCATTTGGACAAAATTCCGCCAACGGTAGCAAAGGTTTTTTTCCCGCTGTAGGCAGCACATTGACTGCTGCTGTATAAGAACGCGGCTGGCCGCGTAGGGCGGAGGTCGGGTGGATTGGCGGGCGATAAAACAGAGGACTTTCATGCCAGGGATCGGAGTTCGCTTCCCGGGGAAATGCGTGTTCCTTGGGAGTGTTTTAATCCAAACCGCCATCTGTTTCCTAAACTTAACTAGTCGTTTTGGTGCTCAAACTTAACTGTCGGCCCGCATAACCGCTCACTTTTGTGGCCTTAAACTTAACCGTAATATCCGCCCGAAACGACCGGTAGCTCGCGGTGTGCTCTGACCCGGCTACACTCACCTATTCTCGGGTAACTGAACCACCAACTTCCGCTGATACAATGGAGCCAAAGCGGGAACAGCGGCAATAGCTGGCTAAACACTTCTACTGACTGCCGCTGATACGACCTTTAGCTGTGACGAGAGGACTGTAGCGGCGTAAACAGCTGCAGCTGCGCTACGCGACCATTGATTGATTTATTAGACAGTAACAGAAATAAATGCATAACAACATGCCAACACAGTGACATTGTACATTTATTAGAACTGTCGAGGATAACACAAGAAAGTTACAAACTTATTTCCATTGTGGTCCTCCAGCCGGCGGTCTCCTAGTTTTGTACGATAGCTTACGCTTTTGGGGTGCATGCATTTTTCGTAAAATATCATATGGACCCGTTCACGAGAATGCGTTGCATAGGTAGTTTATAGGTCGAGTCCCGCATCTCAAGTCCGAGTCCAGTCTGAAGTCTTTTGAGTCCCAAGTCAAGTCTGAAGTCAGCGACTTCAGTGCGACTAGCGTATAAACTAAATATATACAGTATATATTCCCTTTTTTGTTTGTTTTTTCTTGTTCAAATATCACCAGACTATTTGTAATTCAATACAAACGTGACGATGAATACAAACTTTGATGACTCAAAAAGGGAAATGGCAAAAGTGACGAATTGAAACAGCAATTGCACTGCCGAAGACTTCAGAAACTTTCTCATTATAATCCACCTCTCGCCACACTGGGACTTTGTTGTGTATTTTAAGTTGAATGCAAATCACAATGTTATCGCAAATTGCCCTGTCTGTGCTGTCGTCGCTCTGCTTCTGAATGCATACAAAAGATCTGTTGTGTTTTTTTTGCGGGGAGAAATATTTATCACGCCTTATTTTATTCAAGCACTTAGCCATACATGGCACATACATACGTTATGTGCCGTTAAAAACCTACATTTAGAGTGTTTTTTGGTGCCCAGCAGCGATCACGTGAATGATGGATTTAACCTTGCCGGGTAAACACGGTAGTGAAATTGAAGTTGAAAGATAATCTCATTATGTTTAAAGTCAACAGAGAGACACGGAGTGGATCCATAGTGGAGCGTTTATCTGGACCCCAGACACCTCTCTGCTCCTTAATTAACACCTAATTGATTAACGAGTACACACTTGTTAAACAAATTTCACCCACTTTCATCAGACTTCTAGGCCTGCCTGTGTGTGTGTGTGTGTGTGTGTGTGTGTGTGTGTGTGTGTGTGTGTGTGCGTAAGCCTACAGTTGTTTCCACCTCTCAAATTTCCAATGACAAAATCATCGGTTTAGAGGAGGTTAAAGATGCAAAGTGTGTGTGTGTGTGTGTGTGTGTGTGTCTCTCTCTTTCTCAAATAGAGATGGCAGATTGAGGTAAAGAAGCCATAGAAGAGAGGGTTGAAAACCTAATGTATTACATAATTACATTAAAAGCTCATAAAAAGAGTCTCCGGCTACAGATAAAAGAATGTGAATACCTGCTGGCCTGTATGTGTGTGTGTGGCGTTTGTGTGTGTGTGTGTGTGTGTGTGTGTGTGTTCATGCTGGGGGATCCCGCAGTGTAATTTAAACAGCTCTGTTTAATTAGTAAAGAAAAAGACAGATGATTAGCATCTCAACGACCTGCTTGTGTTTCCCAATTCCCTCTCCTGACAGTAGTGGGTACGCACACACACACACCACCTTACCTACGCAATCAAAAGCTCCATCACCATTATCATCACCATTATGTGTGTGTGCATCATTAGCAGCAATTACAGGAGCCACCAATGTGACAAACAGCAGTGCAGCTTTTGCATTCACACAACACCGCACACACTTGGTACCCGATACTTGTGAGGGACCTGCGCTGACAAAATACATTTTCTAAGCACCCTAATCCTTACCTTGAAAAAATAAATGAATTAAGATGACTATAGTGTGATTTTTAGCCCCGGATCTGTACCAAACATGTTTTTTGTGTAGCTGTCAGATAGGATTTGTGGTGGCATGTCTCTCCAGCACCACTAATTCAATACTTAATTGCAAATTGTTTGACACATATTTTGCCTTTGACATATTCCCCCCCCCCGATAAAATTGCGATTAATTGTGCGCGCCTGAGCGGAACAGACACTTTTGTTGGGTGACAAACAAACAGGAAAAAAAAACTGATAATAACAAATGTGTTGACAACTAAATTCATTCAGTAACTACTTGAGTTACAATACTGGGGTTTAAGTGGTCCCCTCATACTGTATCTGAAGTCTCTTTTATATAGATCTTAGTGGTCCCTTCATACTGTATCTGAAGTCTCTTTTATAGAGACCTTAGTGGTCTCCTAATACTGTATCTGAAGTCTCTTTTATATAGACCTTAGTGGTCCCCTAATACTGTATCTGAAGTCTCTTTTATATAGGCCTTAGTGGTCTCCTAATACTGTATCTGAAGTCTCTTTTATATAGACCTTAGTGGTCCCCTAATACTGTATCTGAAGTCTCTTTTATATAGGCCTTAGTGGTCCCCTCATACTGTATCTGAAGTCTCTTTTATATAGACCTTAGTGGTCCCCTAATAATGTATCTGAAGTCTCTTTTATATAGGCCTTAGTGGTCCCCTCATACTGTATCTGAAGTCTCTTTTATATAGACCTTAGTGGTCCCCTAATACTGTATCTGAAGTCTCTTTCCCGAAATTCAGCCTTGGTGCAGAATTACAGCCACTAGAGCCAGTCCCACAATGAGCTTTCCTTAGGATGTGCAGTACAGGCTGCCTAGTTTAAACTCCAGAGGAGTCACATTCTATCAGGAAAACAGACTTCGACGGATGAATTGGATTTGACTTCGTTCTTTTACAGCATTACGTGAAGTTCAAAGTGTGACACGCGCGCCAAATGATCTCACACAACTGGAACCGACTGTGTCACTCTTCGATGACTGCACTGGTTCTCGTTGGTTGTTATGGCAACAGGGCGCCGGTGGGGCGGGTGGGAAGCGGTGGAGAGACGTGGGTCTCCGAGCCGTCGGGCTGACAGCGACGGCCCCTCGACTGCAACCGACGAGTCAGCCAATTCTCCTGACGGCGGACGTTGGAGAGCTGCTTCGCCGGAGGAGCAGAGACACACACAGATGCTGAGGAGGTATTAAGCTGCTCAGCTGAAGGCCCGTTCCCCCGTTAGCTGTGTTCGGGGAAGAGGTGGCTCACTTTAAGACAAGCTGGCTCTAATTAAAGCTGAAGACAACTGCTGGCGACAAAAGCTGCGAGAGTAAAGTAAAGACGATCAGAGTAGCGTAACCCTACATGCGTGTGTGTGTGGTGTGTGTGTGTGTGTGTGTGTGTGCGCGGTGTGTGTCGTACGTGCGATGCGATGGGTGTGTGTGTGTGTGCTTTCGCGGTAGTGCATTGGGTGTGTATGTGTGTTTGGTGTGTGTATTGTGTGCGGCGTGAAATGCATGTGAGTGTGTGTGTGTGTGTGCGCGCCGTGTGTATTATTGTGTGTGCACAGTAGGCCATACATATGTGTGTGTGAGTGTGCGTGTATGTGTGTGCGCGCAGTACGTGGGTGTGTATGTGTGTGTGTGTTGTGCAGCCGCAGTACGATGGTGTGTATGTGTGTTTGGTGTGTTGCGCGTAATGCAGATGTGTGTATTGTGTGTGTATTGTGCGACGAATGCAGCGTGTGAGTGTGTGTGGTATGCGTGGTTGCGCGCGATCGCGGCGTAATGGTCGCGCATAGAGCGGCGTGTAGTGTAATGGCGTGCGGTGTGCGCAGTAGGCCATGTGTGTGTGTATTATTATTGTGTGCGTGAGTACGTGTGTGTGTGTGTGTTAGATGCGTCGCGTGTCCGTGCGTGTGGTATACGTTGCGTGTGCGCAGTAGGCCATGTGTGTGTGTTTGTGTATTGTGTGTGTGTGTGCGTGCGTGCGTGCGTGTGTGTATGTGTGTGTGTGTGTATGCGTAGTACGCGTGTGTGTGTGTGTGTGCGTGTGTGTGTGTCCGTGCGTGTGTGTGTGTGCATGCGTGTGTGTGTGTATGAGGGGCCGTCAGGGACATTATTCAGAATTACCTCTCGCACACACTACTGAAACGCTCTCACACATACAAGTGAACGCAACGCTCTCACACATACAAGTGAAACGCTCTTATATATACTACTGAAACGCTCTCACACATACAAGTGAAACACTCTTATATATACTACTGAAACACTCTCACACATACAAAGTGAAATGCTCTTATATACACTACTGAAACGCTCTCACATACAAAAGTGAAACATAGCCGCTCTCCACACATACAAAGTGGAAATTCTCTTATATATACTTACAGACGCTTTCACACATAAAGTGAAATGCTCTTATATATACTACTGAAACGCTCTCAATACACAAATATAAAGCGGCTCTTATATATACTACGAGCGAACGCTCTCACACATACAAGGTGAAACGGCTCTTTATATACTACTGAAACACTCTCACACATACAAAGTGAAATGCTCTTATATACACTACTGAAACGGCTCTCACACATAAGTTGAAATGTACTTATATATATACTACTGAAACGGCTCTCACACATACAAAAGTGAAACGGCTCTTATATATACTACTGAAACGGCTCTCACACATACAAGATTGGAAATGCTCTTATATACACTACTGAAACGGCTCTCACACATAGGAGTTGCAGCAACGCCGCTCACACATACAAGTGGGAATTCTCTTATATATACTACTGGAAACCCTCTCCACGGCATAATACTGAACTGCTCTCATAAGCGTACTGAAACACTCTCATAAACACTACTGAAACGGCTCTCATAAACACTACTGAAACGGCTCTCCGGCACAATACTGAAATGCGGCTTATAAATGCTACTGAAACGGCTCTCATAAACGCTACTAAAAAGCTCTCACACTTCACAAAAGTGAAACGGCTTCATATATATATTTTCATGTTTTAATCCTGCTTCCACCGGGACACTATGGTGGCTCGGCATCAATAATAATAATTAATGAATATATATAATATTTATATATAATAACAATGTGCAATAACTACTGTGCAATACCATTCCATATTCACTGTGCAATATATTGCCTATGTGCAAATGCTGCTGATGCTACTATTTCTGTTATCTATTGTTTGTGGATTCTTACTGTTTTCTCTTGTACATAGTGTTTTATTTGTTATTTATTATTGTCCTACTCTTACTGTTTTGTTATACTGTTTTTCTCTATCCACTTTGCTGCTGTAACACTGGACTTTTCCCATTTGTGGGACAAATATAGGAATATCTTATTTTATCTTTTCCACCTGATTACATAAAGGTGCATACACATACCACATAGCTAATAATAAATATACAAGATACAGCTTATGACAACGTGCCCTTCCAATTCAGATTACATCGTCCTAATAAACATCATACAGAAACTGTTCTTAATGTTTTATCTGGAGATACATATAAGTATGAGCATTTTCAGAATTTCAGTCCAACAACCAACGTTAGTTAACGTTACATTCTCTGTCGTGAGAGAGCTTGATTGACAGCGGTGTGCGCGTGTTATGGCGAATCAACACATGGCTCATTTGAAAATTAAAATTAGCAGGTCACGACAAGAAAATGTAACCAATGAAATTACTTATTTTGACCCGGCTTTTTTGACACACATTTTAGCCAATAAGTATTAAACTAACAAGTTAATCTGTCAAAGGTGGACCTTTTGGTTATTTTATCAAAAGTGAAGTCAAGTCATTTTATAGCACATTTAAATGAACAACAGTTGGCCCAAAGTGCTTTACAGGTGAGAGCAGGGCGGGCATAAACAGTATACCTTAAAGATACATTAATCAAGTAAACAAGGTACCATGAATACATTTTGGCAAAAGTAGAATCAAATAAAGTAACATAGAATAAAACAACAATGGAACATTTGTAAAAACCAAAGGATAAGAAAAGATGAGTTCAGTTCATAGCTCTGAATCTTAAAAAAAACCAAAAAACATTAGGAATCAAAGGGAATTTAAAACGTAAGAGAGGTAGAAATGCATCTTCAGATTTGATTTAAAACTAACAATTGTATTACATAAATTGATCTGGGGTGGGAGGGATTTCCAGAGTTTGGGGGCTACTACAGAGAGACTCCGTCCCCCTCTGGTTTTTAGGCATGTCCGGACAATGAGTGTGTCGAGGCTTAGCGGACTGTCCAGCCTTAAAGCCTGAGGAATGGCCTATCTATATATATATATATATATATATATATATATATATATATAATATTTCACTATAATGTGTGAAAGGATTTCACTATAGTGTGTGAGAGGTGTTTCAGTAAAACCGGAAGGCATTTCAGTCAAAACGGAAGGTGTTTCAGTAAAACCGGAAGGGCTTCCGTTCAACAAAAATGCGCAATTCACAGCGCGATTCACGTGTTGATCGTCAGCCATACATTGTTCCGCAAACACTAATGTCTGCCCAACAGCCTGCAAGCAGCCCTAACGAGGCAGCAGCGTTACTTCACACCGTACTTGCGTCAGCGGAGACCATCAGAACCGTTGCAACTTCAAGCCGCGACACACTGGACAGTCACATAGCGTCACTTTCCCCCTCCGGACAGCACAGCAGCATGACACTGCCAACTGCAGCTCCAGTGTGAGCAACGCTTCAGCTCTTGGACATCAGCCACAAGGGTGGAAAAGGTAATTATAAATAGTTTTTTTTTCTAAATTATTGTTTAATCCAACGCAACGCAACAAGGCATGGTAGTGAGCTAAACAGTTAGCTGTTTGTGCCTCCACTACAAACATGCGCTCCCTACCGCAGACCGCTCACTACCACCCTAATACCCGAAGGTCCTAAGAGTCTCAGATCTACTGCAAACTTGGCATAGTTCTTGCAGGGGCCTAGATAGGTACACTGTCGAATTAGGTGCATGTAAGTGCCAGCAGCTAACTTAGTATTGTTTGTAGCGTGGTTGCTATGGTAACATACGGCAATGTGCCTCACGTGGTGGTACGTCAGCAGGTAGTAAAATCAGCTGTTCTTCACCTGGTGTGTATTGACTTGATGTTTTAGGACTGTAGGAACATTTCACTTCTTGTGTTTTTAGCAGCAATAAATATACACAAACCAGCATTCCTCTACTAAATGTTTCTTCATCATTTCTGCACTGCTGTTACACCAAGCATAATCTAATGTTGTTATTTGGCCATATTGGTTGTTTACTTGAACAGTGCCATATCTTAAACTAATGTTACTGACTGTTGTTACTGTTGTCTGTTGTTACAGACTGTTACAGTCTGTAAATCCTTTGTTATTTTCTGCCCCACACTGAAGCAATAATACATTTACCAGTGATGATCTTCACTGCATATTACTGCTGTGATTAAATACATCCTTCATCAGTATTTGAGTCAAGTACTTTAGTAAAAATACTGATTATAAATAAAACTACTTTTATGTATGCCCCTTTTTGTCTTAGCTTATTTCTCATCTACAGTACGGCCAAAAGTTTTGACACACCTTCTCATTCAATGCGTTATATTATTTATTTTCATGACTATTTACATCGTAGATTCTCACTGAAGTCATCAAAACTATGAATGAACACATATGGAATTATGTACTTAACAAAAAAGTGTGAAATAACTGAAAACATGTCGTCTTATATTTTAGATTTCTCAAAGTAGCCACACTTTGCTTTTTTATTAATAAGGGAAATAATTCCACTAATTAACCCTGAGAAGGCACACTTGTGAAGGTAAAACCATTTCAGGGTGACTACCTCATGAAGCTCATTGAGAGAACACCAGGGGTTTGCAGAGTTATCAAAAAAGCAAAGGGTGGCTACTTTGAAGAATCTAAAATATAAAATATGTTCTAGCGTTATTTCACACTTTGTTAAGTACATAATTCCATATGTGATCATTCAAGTTTTGATGCCTTCAGTGAGAATCTACAATGTAAATAGTCATGAAAATAAAGAAACACATTGAATGAGGTGTGTCCAAACTTGGCCTGTACTGTATGTCTCAGCATAAAGGAATGACCTTTATTGCATATCCCCTTTTCACGTTACATTTATGTCACTCAGAAACACCAGTCCCATTTCAAGGTGGCTGCTGAACTCTGACTTAAGCGATTGTCACCTCAGTTGACAAAATTATAACCTTCCATGCCCTGTCCACAGCCTACAATATCTAATGAGTCTGTGTTAAAGGAAGGGACAGACATATGGTTTTTCATGGTAGATTTATGGCTCAGAGAGAAATCACGTATATAAGAGTGTTCAGGGCTTAAGTTTGATAAATTGGTTACATGAATATATTTGACCAAAATCTGAATATTAATGGGTTAAATATAACTGATATTGATAACCACTACCCATTATTTACTGTATATAATATTGATAGCGGGTGGTGGTTAGTATTTTGTATTGTATTTCCTATAGCAGTATGACATTATTGTACTGGCTGTTTTCATGTGTTCTGAGTAGTGTGCAAACAAGGTCCAAAATCATGGTTACACAAACATGGACACATCCTTTCTGATCCTTAGGACTGGGACCACCAGACTGTTTTAGGAACGCATCAGGGATGGCTTTGGGGGAACACATTCCAGACGATGTCAGGTAAATGCCTCTTTTTCCTCTTACTTTCATGATTATTACAAACATTTGCTATATTTGCATATTTTTAGTATGAAGCGTTGTTTTAATCTGGCCCCTGTTTGCCCTGTTACAGTTACTGCATTATGTGATAAATTCAAAATCAGGTCTTTCTGTATCTGTTTTCAATTATAATCCCTCTGCCGTTTCATGAAATTATTGCAGCAATGTGTTGTGCAAAACTTTGATTTGCAACATTCCCACATTGCCCTTGAAATTTGGCTACTGTCATCTTGTGAAACATGTATGGTACTATACAATCCAGTTTTCTGAATTTGGATAGTCACACTGAAAAGGAAAAGTCAGTATTTTTCACCCTGGACCAAGCAAAATTATATTGCTTAATTTATTAGATTAAGTTATTGGAAATGTACATCATCCTTGGCATGCATATTATATTGCAGCTCACTTCTCCATTCATGTTTTACACCTAGCTTTTATTTGTTTGTGTAACCACGCCCTTGGTCATCATTCGAGACCCGGCCTTTTAATTGACAGCCAGTTTTTGTTTGGCTCGGAAATGTGGTATTTATCAATATTGTTTTTTCCTTTTGCGCCATTGTTTTGCAGCTATGAAAGAGGACTGGTAATACATTGCTGGCAAAGCCATTGCTGTGAGCTTGGTACATGGCGGTCCACCACCAAACTTCCTCTCTCAGACATAGCTGACACAGAACTCTTTGGAAAAGTCAAAAGGTCAGTTTGATAGATTTTGAATGTTATACTGAATTAGTTTACATTAAAAGGTTCTCTTGTTGTTTTCCCTTTGAAAAGGAGTATCAGCCCACTTTTTCCATATTATGTTGTAGTTTGAATGCCACCACTATTCAACGGACAAGTGTCGACAGCAAAGCATATTTTCCCTCTTATTTATGCGCATTGTAGCAATGTACAACCCTTGAGGGACCTTGAAAAGTCAAATGCACCTTTGCTTGACTACTTGGCCAATGCAGGATGTCTGAGGCCTATGCGGTCGATAAGAGACAGGGATCTGCCGAAATTGTCATGTTTCAGGTCATCCACAGAGTTCAAAGTCCATTTCAAAGGTATTCAGTGTTAGTTGTTGTACAGTCAGATCAATCTCAAAAGGAGTCATAATTTTAACCATTGACCAACAAGGTATAAGACTAGCTTCACAAAATCTATTGTGTGTGTAGTATAAAACCAAGGGACAATTTGACAGTGTACAAATTGAATTATGGATTGCACAATTATTCCATGTTGTTTGTACAGATTCTGTGAAGGACTGAAAACTCTTTGGGTTCAGGACCAAATGACGACATCAGACAGCTTTCGACCCCGGTCGTGCTATGAGCTGTGGATGATCTTTTCAGCATTCGTCTCTCTCAGAAGGGAGCAACAAGAGAGCTGCTGACGGATGCGTTACTTTCTAGAGGGACTATCTCAATGCAGAGGGAATTTCCAAAATGCAGGGGTAATTAATGGTTTTAATGGTCATCTGTTTTTTTAGTATCATTCTTTTTATTTTATTCTCTTGGTAGTCATAACATTATCACAAAGCAACCTGCGAATGTTGAAAGATGAAAGACCTGTTATAAATGAATTGCTATAAGAGGCATTCAGATTTTAGACGCTTTGGTTTTGAGAAGTGAAATACTCTTACTGGACAATTTATTCAGTATCAGCTGATGTTAATTGCTTTAGAGATGATTCACATACATATTAATTTGACCAATTACCACTGATAATGTTTTTCTTTTTATAGAAGAAGGGCCATCCAAACTAGAGAAGATATTGGCCTTCACAACTTGAGCATCTGACCAGTTCATTCACAAAGGAGATGATGGCTTCTCTACATCAATGTTCCCTCTTGCCAACACATGTGTTAACTGCATCAACTTGCCACTACATGTGTCTTACCAACTGTTCAAGGAGAAGTTTGACTTTGCATTAGGGAACACATATGGGTTTGGCAGGGCATGAACATGTCATGCTCTGAAAACTTTTTCTGTCTGTGTCTCACTTTCTCTGTTTGTCTCTACCTTTCTGCTTGTCTGTCTGTTTTCTGAAAAAAGTTTCAAACAAGAGTTATTATTTTCATTTCTGAATGCCGTATGCAATATAACTTATGTATTTTATATAGTTTCACCACGATTCAGTTGACTCAGTCAGCCTATGTTTTAAAACATATTTACATTTTAAGGGCATGTTTCATATTTTTCCCAAACCTTTTACCAAATGTTAATTTATTTTTCATAAAATGTTTTACGTTTTAACAAAACTTTAATTCACAGAATACACTGCACAAGTGAAGAAAACATTTTAACAAACCTTAACATAACTCCTATGCTATTCACTTAAAGGAACACACCGACTTATTGGGAATTTAGCTTATTCACCGTAACCCCCAGAGTTAGACAAGTCGATACATACCCTTCTCATCTCAGTGCGTGCTGACGGCTCCAGCAGCATCAGGCCAGCACAGAACATCAGGTAACTGGTTCCAGTAATCCTACTGCTCCGAATAAGTGACAAAATAACCCAACATGTTTCCTATTTAAATGTTGTGATTTATAGAGTCACAAGCGTGTACAAAAACAACGTAACATGAGACACAGCCGTCTTCTAACTGTAAACAAACCGGAAACTATATTCTCAGGCGAGAATATAGTACTTGGTCGGAGGTGATATGCTTTCGCAGCAAGCCTGTCTGAGAATATAGTTCCGGTTTGTTTACTGTTAGAAGACGTCTGTGTCTCATGTTACGTTGTTTTATTTTATGCTGTGACTCTACAAATCACAACATGTAAACAGGAATATGTTGGTGTTTTCTTGTCACTATCTAATTCAGAGCAGCAGGCTAGTTGGAACCAGGTACCTGCAGGATCTGTGCTAGGCTAAGCTAATGCTGGAACCGTCAGACAGCGTATACAACACACATGAGGAGGAAGGGTATGTATCGACTTGTCTTACTCTGACTTGGGGTTACGCGAACTAAATTCTAATAAGTCGGCGTGGTTTCCCCGTCTTTAAAAAGTGCAGAAGTGAAGAAAAACATCTATTCCATGGTCCCCATCATTTTCAAGTGGGTTTACTGCGTTGAATAATGTTAGTTGTGGTCTCATTAATAGTTACATCTATGTCTGGAATTACAACATTATTATTGGTTTGAAGTTCAGGTAATGGCCCTTCTTCATCAATGCCATAGTAGTTATCAGCATCAAAAATGCTGTTTAGAGCTGGATGGATTCCTGCATTATTAATGACACCTGAATGCCACAGCTGGAGAGGTGTCTGCCCCCCTGGTGTGGAGAGGTCATGGTGGTTCTATTGATTGATTGATGAATTATGTTACTGCTCTTTCAATCCTTGGTAAATAAAAACAATGCAGACAAAATAAATGTAGTTCATTCAATGAATCCAGTACACCCTGTTCCTCCATGAAGTTAAAGATGTTTATAAAGTGTCTAGATACAACACTATTGAGTTCTGCCCATATTCTCTCAATCCTTTGGTTGTGTACTGATAAACCTGTAATAACACTGTTCAATCATCTTCTTTCCAACATAAAACAGGCAACATTTATATTTTCCTTACCATGATCACATCTGACCCTTAAGGGCAAGCTATATGAGCACTATTTTACTAGTATTTGGTAAAGCTTTGTTGTAGTTTATGCAAATGAGAGTGAGAGTGTTTCAGTAGCGTTTATGAGAGCGTTTCAGTAGTGTTTATGAGAGCGTTTCAGCATGCAGGTGAGAGCGTTTCAGTAGCGTTTATGAGAGTGTTTCAGTAGCGTGTATGAGAGCGTTTCAGGATTGCGCGTGAGAGCGTTTCAGTAGTGTATATAAGAGCGTTTCACTTGTATGTGTGAGAGCGTTTCAGTAGTATATATAAGAGCATTTCACTTGTATGTGTGAGAGCGTTGCGTTTCACTTGTATGTGTGAGAGCGTTTCAGTAGTGTATATAAGAGCATTTCACTTGTATGTGTGAGAGCGTTGCGTTTCACTTGTATGTGTGAGAGCGTTTCAGTAGTATATATAAGAGCGTTTCACTTGTATGTGTGAGAGCGTTTCAGTAGTATATATAAGAGCATTTCACTTGTATGTGTGAGAGCGTTTCAGTAGTGTGTGCGAGAGGTAATTCTGAATAATGTCCCTGACGGCCCCTCATATGTGTGCGCAGTAGGCCATGTGTGTGTGTGTGTGTGTGCGTGCGTATGTGTGTGTGTGTGTGTGTGTGTGTGTGTGTGTGTGTGTGTGTGTGTGTGTGCGTAGGTGTTATGCGCAGTAGGCCATATATGTGTGTGTGTGTGTGTGCACTCTTGCAGTGTATTTTTGGGACGACATCTTTTGAAACTGAGACATGACATTTTTCTTTTCAAAGTCAGGACCGGGCAGAAGTTGATGCCTAGACTGTTTAAGTGAAGCCAAAACATCTAGTTCACCTGAAACTTCAAAAGTCAGAAGTACACGTCAATATGTTAGTTGTGCAATATATAGGCTACTGGGGTTGTGCAATATGTTAGTTGTGCAATATGTAGGCTATTGGGTTGGGCGCTATGTCATTTGTCCAATACATAGTCTATCAAGGCTGGGCATTGTCAGTGCATTGTGGAATTTATGTGATATGTAGGCTGTTGGGGTGGGGCAATATGTCAGCTGTGCAATATTGTATTTTTGTAATATTCTACTGTGCAAGGGCTGTGTCCCACTTATTGCAGAGACTACATCCGATGAGTTGTTTAATGGGAAGTACCAATGAAAGGAGTAGTTAATATGCTATGTATATGGAAGCATGTTTGTATTGCAAGAGAGTATGTGTTGAGAGATTTGTATTTATTGTCTTTTCCTTTTTTGTATTGTGTGTTGTCTTTGTGACGCTGCAGAATGGACAGAGTCCAAAACAAATTTCCCTCCAGGGACAAAGTATATCTTATCTATCTTATCTTATAAATCCATTTTTTTCCCAGAAGATGGAGTCTGTCGTTTCACGAAGTTCTGATCACGCTGGTGTTTGTTCAAAAGTTCATTGTTCCAATCAGCTTGGTTTTTATTAGTTATTTGATGCAATAAAAACGGGCAGAATCGTCATGATTGACAGCTGGGATTGACTTGTGATGGTAAGGCAGGTGTGTGGGCGGGACTTTAAATAACCTCGTCTCATATCATAGATTGTTTCCAGAAATGTGCTATTATTCATGCACGCACGCACGCACGCACGCACGCCTGCACATACACGCACGCACACACGCACACACGCACACACACACGATCCAGAGCGTCAAAAAGTGCCGTTAAGAGTCCCAACCAAGCGCATCTGACTGAGATGCCAAAGGAGACTTTTGGCGATGTTTTTCTACATTTTTCATTTTTATACATACATATTTAACCTTTTTTGTCCCTGTTTTGACATTTTCGTCGTTTGTTTGAAGCTTTTGACGTTTTGTCTTAATGTTTGTCACTTCTTTCAACGTTTTTTAACGCTTTTTCCAACATTCGTTGCTTTCATCGATGTCTTTGTCCACGTTTTTATCGTTTTTTTACATCCTGTATTGTTTCTAATTGCCAGCGTCTTGTTAGCCAGCATCTTGCTAGCCAGCGTCTTGTTTGCCAGTGTCTTGCTAGCCAGCATCTTGTTAGCCAGCATCTTGTAAGCCAGTGTCTTGTTACCCAGCGTCTTGTAAGCCAGCGTCTTGTTAGCCAGTGTCTTGTTAGCCAGCATCTTGTTTGCCAGCATCTTGCTAGCCAGTGTCTTCTTTGCCAGCGTCTTGCTAGCCAGTGTCTTCTTTGCCAGCGTCTTGCTAGCCAGTGTCTTTTAGCCAGCGTCTTGTTAGCCAGCGTCTTGTTAGCCAGCGTCTTGTTAGCCAGCGTCTTGCTAGCCAGCCTCTTTTTGCCAGCCTCTTTTTAGCCAGCCACTTTTTAGCTAGCGTCTTGCTAGCCAGCGTCTTTTTAGCCAGCCTCTTTTTAGCCAGCCTCTTTTTAGCCAGCCTCTTTTTAGCCAGCATCTTGATTGCCAGCATCTTGATTGCCAGCCTCTTGTTAGCCAGCGTCTTGCTAGCCAGCGTCTTGTTTGCCAGCGTCTTGTTAGCCAGCGTCTTGTTAGCCAGCGTCTTGCTAGCCACCGTCTTGTTAGCCAGCATCTTTTTAGCCAGCCTCTTTTTAGCCAGCCTCTTGTTTGCCAGCGTCTTGCTAGCCAGCCTCTTGTTAGCCAGCCTCTTTTTAGCCAGCGTCTTGCTAGCCGTCTTGCTAGCCGTCTCGGACGCGTTGAGGTCCAACAAAGTGGAGTTCATGACCAACGTGTTGATGGAGTACCAGGAGGAAGACAAGGACAAAGAGGAGTAAGAAGAAGGTTTTTTAACCTTCTTGTCGACGTTTTTTTGACTGTGTTGTCTGAACGCCTTATTCCACTTCCTTTCTGAGAAATGCCCTTTTCCTGTTTGTTTTTTTTCCCTGTTCCTCCTCGACTCACCCGGTTGATCAGCTCTCCCACCATGCCGGTCCAGCTGCCGTTGGGCTCCGGCGCTCCGTACAGCCCGTCGTCCACCAGCTTGATCTTGAAGGAGAACTTCAAGATGGCTGCCAGCTCCCGCAGCATGTCCACACAGAAACCCTTGTACTGGTCGTTGCCCTGGTAGTCCTGGTGGTTGGCCTTATGCATCACGTACGGGTTTTCCTGTCGGAAGAGAAGTAACATTCAGAAGGCGGAGATTTAATTTGACGCCGACGAAATTCATTCATTCATTCATTCCATTCAGATCATGTAGTGGCGGCCCTCATTTACAATGACATGGAGTAATTACAAAGACAACAACAAGACAACAACACAGAAAAGATTACAAGATGAAAAAAAGACAATAAAACTTTCTGAATTGGAAATTTGATAAATAACATTTGATAAGTTAATTAGGATAATATGGACACGAAAGAAAAAAAAGTACAGTTATGTCATGCACGTACAGGTAGAAGTTTGCAAGTTTAAAACCAGATTTCTAAATTGTCTAAAAGGCACAAGTGAGTTGATTTTTAGAAAGTGCAGCAATTTGTTCCAGTAGCCAGGCCAGTGGCGTTTTTAGACCCATTTTAGAGGGGCTCAAGCCCTACATTTCATCTCAGCCCCCCTAAAAATTATAAAAACAATTTATTTATTTTTTTTTATCAATTTTAGTGCTTCGAGTTAGAGTTTGCGAACTTGTCTGTTAGTGACAGAGGGCGAACAATTACAGGTTCAAAGAAACAGCATTAATATCCTGTGTCGCCATCGCCAACGCTATGCACCTGTAATATATATATATATACATTTTTGAATAAATCACCAGAAAAAGAGCTGAGTTGTGCACTGCGTCCTCTGTCATCTCCAAGCCTTTTGTCGAGTTTAACCCTTGTGTTTTCCTCGGGTCAAAATTTGACCCATTTCTAAAGATTTTTATATCAGAAATATGCGTTTCTTTCAACCAAATTGCCCAAAAATAATTGTTTAAATGGTTTCAAAAAACAGTGTTGTGACTAAACTGTGACATATACCAGTCTGTGATCCACTCAACATCCTCTGATCTTAACTATTAGTCAAAATAATTCATAATTTCTGCTTCTTTTTTTTAACTCACAAGTTAGGTATAATGTCATATAAATTAGGTTTATTGACCATGACTTAAAAAAAGGGTTGGAAGAAGTGACAAAAACGTTTAAAAAAAGCTTCAAAAGCATTGAAAAAGGCCAAAAATGTCATTAAAAGGGCCAAAAGAAGTTAATTTTTCATTTTGACCCGGAAGAACAACAAGTTCATGGTCGAGCGAAGACAACCACGAGGGTTAAGGCAGAACTCCCAAATAACTTCGACAAACGCCAACCGGTGATATATCTACGCCTTCACGTTGTGTAGGCTACGTGGCAGATTACCAGTATGGTGGTGGCGATGGCGCGTCTTGTTGCCAGCCGCGTCTCTGACGCGTTGAGGTCCAGGGAAGTGGAGTTCATGGCCAACGTGTTGTTGGAGTACCAGGTGCCGATCTGTCCGTGTAGGAAAGAAGAAGAGGACAAAGAGGGGTTAGAAGGAAACGTAGTTGTGTAACATTGTATTCATCGACATTTTTGTTGATGCTTTTGTCGTTTTTTCCACGTTTGTCACTTTTCAAACGATTTTTGAAGCTTTTTATTTACGCCTTTGTTGCTCTTTTAAAGCGTTTGACGTTTGTTTTCGCATATTTTACATCCTGTATTGTATCTTGTTGTTCACCAATGGTCTTCATCGATCTGAAACCGGAACACAACAGCCAGCGTCTCTGACACGTTAAGGTCCACGGAAGTGAAAAAGGGGGCGGGGCTTGAAGAGGGGCATGGGGGGTAGCACTAACGCTATAGCTACAGCTATATAGCTGGCGCCCGATAATGTGACGTCATGGAATCACCGTAACGTATTTATAGCCGCGCTGGTGGTCGCAACACTAGCTGCAGTCTTCTCCTGAACAGAGGTGGCGCTAATGAGCAAAGGCTACCCACGTTGCTATTTCTACGGACTAGAAGAAGACGAAAAAAGATAAACAACGGCAGAACTGGCAGCGGCATTGACGTCAATGCTTCGATTTGATTTGATGACCTACTTGGTCGGATCCCAAAAAAAAAAAAAGAGTGGTGCGCGACCTCGGCTCGTGCGCTGGCAAGATCTACGTCATTTTGACGCCACAAACGCGCATGCCAGCTTGGCTGCGGCTACTGTAAAACGGCTTTAACGTATGCAGACCATTCGCGGAGCACATGGTGCCGCGGAATGTAGCTTTTAACCGGCTCCACCTGCAGCACGCACGCGGCGTGGGATCGTGTGAGTCACAGGCGAGACGGAGAGCTTGTGCTTTTGGGATTGTTGTCGTTTCTTCAGTTTTTTTTGGAGCCGGCACAGCGCTGTGAAACGTCGATCTACCGTCAGCTGTTATCAGAGGACGCAGGTGAGGGGAAACCAGAAATGCTGAAACTCTCTAAACGAAACGGCCAACACGCTCTTTCATCGTCATTAAGTCGTTTCCTGTACATCGGCAGTTTTAAAGGGGCTCCAGGCGATGTTGGGTGACGGCACTTCTCGTGGACGTTTAAAGTATTTTCAAACAAAACCTCCCTCCTCCTCATCTCCTCCCTTCCGCACTAACACCCTAGCCCCCACCTCCAACTCCTTTTAGTCAGTTATTGTCTGAATCGCTGGAACACTGTTCGTTACGTTTGGTGGGTGCAGGTCGGCGCAGTTTGTTATTGTTGGCTTTTTGTGGAGCCTGGGCTGTCTACAGAGACCCCGTTTTCTTTACCATGTGTTCAGGGGACAGGCAGCTAGTGGATAGCGAGGAGATGTTTGCTTTATGTGACAAAAACGTTGTAGCCTAAAAAACGCATGACATCGCTCAGAGCACCTTTAATTTAAAAGAAATATAGACACTTTAGGATGAAAAGGCCGTACACACCTTGAAAAAACATAAAATCCAAGACTGTCCTATTGTTACGCTTGTAGAGCGGATCGCCACGGAGCATACGCACCACTAAGCGCTGCTCTTGTGCCCGGTGTCGCCGGTTTTAATTGATTATAGCGGAAGCGTAGTGTTGGAACGTCCGCTCTGCGTGCGTTACGCGTGCAATGTAGCCAACCCGTGAGCCTATAGAGAAAGAGGGTGAGGGTTAACTGCTCCTCAGATCTCTGCAGGGTAAATCCAGACAGCTAGCTAGACTATCTGTCCAATCGGAGTTTCCTGTTGGCGCTGAGGGTAGAACTGATAGGACATATTATTACACACGAGTGGGGGTGTTTGTGGAGGCTGGTTTAACCCAGTACTGCAGGTGTGTGGGAGAGATTCATTGGGGATTCATCCAGGAAGAAAAAAAAAGAAGAAGAAGAAGCTGGAGGCTTCAAGCGGTAAGACACCAGAGTGTTGTGCCTGGCCAGTTTTTAAAATGGCATCATCGTGACCAAGGGCGGACTTGGACAAAAATTGGCTCAATGGTGTTTTAAGCCCCCAACGTCGACTTCAAGGCAGCGCTGCGACTGTCGACTTCAAGACACCTAACCCTAACCCTAAACTCTGCACCTCCTTTCTCCTTTCTACTTGTTCCACGAGCGTTACGTTGTAACATCTGTTACTTACTGGCAAAAAAAACACGAAGGTGATTATGCGATCGCATAATTCAATGCATAATCAGCCAAAGTCCGTATATTCATGTGGGGGCCGCATTTATTCAAATACGCCGCACTTTCGCCGCATAAATTGCCGATTTCTGCGAAAAATATGCGGGGCTTGCATGATTTCATAATCCCCGCATTTTCGTTGCGAAAAAAGTCACTTAGCAGAAAGTTGAAAAATGTTGCGTTTACTTCACATGATCACACAAGAGCAGCGTCGTGAACATCATCAAAAAGCAGGGTGTTGGGGGGGGGGAATAACTTTTTTGTCTCTTTATCATCAAACCGCAGTTTTTGCAAGTTCCTGCAATTTCATCGCAGAAAATTGCATAAACATCCCGCATATTCCATCGCATTTTTTAAGAAAACGCGCGCGCAATCAAGGATTTTTTGCCCGCAACAATCACAAAAAACAAATGTATCTGGAAGGACTGATTAAATGCATATTCGGATTTTAAACAGTTAATTGAACCCTCCTGTCCGCGTCCCACTTGGCCCCATTTGATGTCTGACCTCTTTATGGCCCCTGGGGTGTTTCTCCAGGATCTTCAGCGTGTAATTGGTCCGCTGGCCTTTGCTGTTGAACTCAATGTGACCCGTCAGACCGTCGTACTCCACCTGACGAGAGAGACAGAGACACAGGAAACCATAAAATGTTGACAGGTGAGTGGCTCCTGCCGGCAAGCAGGGCTAGCCTGGGATATCAGAGCCTCCGGCCCACGGTGGAATGACAGAAAAATGTTCGTAGCGGCTGAATTAGCTTTGACCCTACTGCGGTTTAATGAGACACAAAAAGAAGGGCAATTATCGATTCATGTGTGTGTGTGTGTGTGTGTGTGTGCGCCTGCGTGCGTGTCTGTGTGCTGAAATCTGCAAATGAGCGTGAGGTTTGTTTGATGCATGTGCAGCCAAGCATGCAATTTGTGCCTGAGTTTATGTGAGTAATGTGCAACTGAGTGCACGTAGCCTACACGATGAATGAATCTGTGCATGTAAGTGTGTGTGTGTGTCTGTCTGTGTCAGAGTGTGTGTGTGTGTGTGTGTGCGTGTGTGTGTGTGTCTCTCTGCATGACTCAAGATGAATTACATCCCAAAAACTCTGTGGTGAGAGAGAGAGAGAGAAAGAGAGAGAAAGAGAGAGAGAGAGAGAGAGAGAGAGAGAGAGAGAGAGAGAGAGAGAGAGAGGATGAGGGAGAGAGGTCTCTGGTTGCTGCCATAAACATTGTAGAGATGATGAAGTGATGCACTGGGAGCAACAAAAACAATATGGAGGAAGGGGAGGGGAGGGAGGGGAGGCATCCTCAGTGGATGGAAGGAACAAGAAGTGGCAGGCAGACAGAAACAAGGAAAGAGGACACTCTCTCTCTCTCTCTCTCTCTCTCTCTCTCTCTCTCTCTCTCTGTCCAGCAGCAGCACTGATGAGTCCAGCTCTGATCTGCAGCAACTCACCATCATCGTTGACATCAACAGGTCCTCCAAACTGAACTACAAAATACATATTGTGGGGGGTTTGGTTTCAAAATCAAGACACATTTTGTTGTCTATCTGACGCTTCCATCAGCGGGACAACATTTAGTTTGTCTTTTAAAACAGCTACAAAAACTTTCTTTGGGTGCAAAAACTGCTTGGTTGATGTCACGGAAAGATGGCGCTCATGGTGGTTTGACGAAAGCAACGTTGACATCCCGGTAACAGATGTTAAAGGGATACGCCACCGTTTGTTGAAATAGGGCTCATCACGGTCCTCCCTAGCTGTAGATAGGGGGGCCAACGCATTTTTTTGTGCATGCATTGTTTTAGTCCGGTGCAACACCGGCAGCGCCGCTGCTAGTTAGCTTAGCGTAGTGAATGGAATCCTATGTTGCCGGTTAGCATGTTGTGAGTAAAAGTGAGCCAACAAAAGACATAAAAAACAACCTAATTACTTGCACTGAGACAAAAAATGCATTGGCCCACCTATCTACAGCCAGGGTAGATAAGATAAGAACTATTTCAACAAACGGTGGCGTATTCTTTTAAGGGATGTGCACAGTAGTGTCATATGTCAAAGTCAACTTTGTTGACCCATGCATCCCACCTTTACCTCCGCCCTTTAAAAGGTTTAAAGGGTCACTTTTTTTTCAACCTGGACCCCATTTCCCTATGCTTTTTTTTTGTGTGACTGATGGGAATGACAATCTTTGAAATTGGTCCAGCATTGAGCGCGAACCCTATCTTGCACCCGGCGCAGCGCAAAGCCCGACCCAAGTGTCTTTGCCAGTTTAAGACCGACGCAGTTGTCGATTTCCCATCCAGCGCCCGCGTCGTTTAAATAGCAGATGCACCTGCGCCCATCTGTGCGCCCGTGGGCGTGCTAGTCTTACAGGGAGGTGTGTTCAGGTGCATTCTGGGCGTTGCTGGTCTTACAGGGAGGTGTGTTCAGGTGCATTCTGGGCGTGCTGGTCTTACAGGGAGGTGTGTTCGGGTGCATTCGTGGCGTGTTGCTATCTTGAGGCAGCGGGAAGTGATCGCGCCATTGACCAACAAAAACCTGGTCTAAAGTCAATAGCGCAGCATTTCATTGTCATTTTAACAGCGCATTAGTAAAATGCTCCTAGACTTATGCTCAGCACACGCACACTATGCTTGTCACACACACACACACACACACACACACACACACACACACACACACACACACACACACACACACACACACAGGGAAGCGCAGCAACACACACATGCAGAAGATTACAAATAAAAATATTACATTGCAAATCCGCCATCATAATGGCAATGTGCCAAGGTCCAAACATGCCTGGCTTTTAAAGGGAATGGGAGATGATCTCTGATTGGTCTATTGCATGTTACGCCCAAAACACACCTATGAATTAATGAAGACACTAAGTACAACCCTTTTGAACCATGTGCCCGACGCACGGAGCCTTTCTTACCGCGGTCAAACTAGCAAAAGTGGATTTGGACACGCCCCCGCTTCACGTCGTACGCTTAGATCGTTAAAATAGGGCCCTAAATGTTAAAATCTATATGGGAAATTGCAAACTGGCAGAACGTCTGTGTGTGTGTGTGTGTGTGTGTGTGTGTGTGTGTGTATACCATGCGCAAGTAGTTCATGAGGCTGGTTCCATGCTGCCAGATGAGCGGCGACGTGCAGCTCAGTGGCTTCACCCCGATCTCCTGACTGCGGTTCAGCTCGCGCACTGCGCTCACCACCACGTGGACCGCGTCGAACATGAGGGCCGACGACAGCTGCAACACACAAAATAAAAAGAGTACAGTAACCACCTATTAACCAACAGCTGGAACCAGTGCAAAAAAGGAGGCCAGACATCCTGTGAAGGTGATGCTTTGGACGCATGGCTAAGGAGCTTACTAGCTAATGCTATTTGAGGTGCTGGATTCTTTCTCTTTTGGTAGTAGCGAGGGGTTTCCCCCGTGTTTCTCGTGTTTTTCCTAAGCTATGCTAAACTACAAAGCTATATTATTTATCCAGCAAACAAGGAGCAACCTGATAGTCACGTTTGTGTCCACCCAGGCTGTTTTTATGAACCATACAGCAACGAACAGTACAGCACTGTAATTCGTAAGCATTTCATTTCATTTTTGCTGTATGCACCACATTGACTGCCGCTGTATGAGAACGCTGTGGAGCGCGTAGTGAGGAAGTCAGGGTGGAAGAGTGGGTCATGAAACAAAGCGATTTCAAGTGGGGGAACAGAGTTCGCTTTCCGGGGGAAAACAAATACTTTCACCCAGGAAATGCATGTTGTTCCTCGGGAGTGTTTCAAATTCAAGCCGTGATCTTTTTCCTAAACTTAACTAGTCGTTTTGGTGCCTAAACTTAACGGTCGTCGACGAATTACGCTCACTTTCTTCTAGGGCTAAACTCAACTCCCACGGCCACTGATAGGACATCAGGACGTCATCTGGCGGTGCCTGTACCCGCTTCACAGTCCCCTTTTGTCGGCTAAACACAATTACAAACAGCCGCTCAGCGTCAGGGTGCTCTGTAGCCGGCGTCACGTGACCAGTCGGCGGTCGCCTAGTTTCATAGGATATCTTGCGTATTGGTGTGCATACTTTTTCGTACATAGATCTTACGGACCCGATCGCGAGAACGCGTTGCGATGAATCTAAGTCCAGTATTCACTCCGCCAGTGTTGTAGTCAAGACCCACTAAACCGAGACCAAGTCAACACCAAGGCCTGAGTGTATCGAGACCGAGACATAACCGAGACTTTGAGGGTTTGAGTCAAGACCAGGAACAGATCAGTGCCAGATGGCCAGAGCTTTTTCTCCTGTTTCCCGCATTCACTTTATTGAGAGTGCGTGTTAAAGGGTCAGGGAGAAGTGATTAACAGTAGTAAATTAGTCATAAATGAGTCAAGTTATTGGTTGCATTTGAAGCAAGAAGTAATGCACAGGCAATTTGGTGATATCCCAGCAGCTGTGGTCTTGACTGGTCTTGCAATCAAATCCGAGTCCTTTTTATCCAAGACCGAGACAAAGACCGGTCTCGAGTAGTACAACACTGCACTCTGCTTTTAGCTCTGCTTTGGTCTCCTCCTGAATAGGCGCTAAAAGAGGCTAGAAAGCTCAGTCGAGCTGCAGAGTTGGTGATTATTCTCTGCCATTTGATTGATATTGTTCACACAAAAACAGAGTCCTACAGAGTGTCCTACACACACACACAATAGAAAAACGTGTTTGTGTGTTTTATTGATGCTCCTATAGGCGAGCGCGTCAGGGAATGATAGCAGCTCCTGCTATCAGCGGCGTTCAGCGTGCGCCTCGCACAGCTCAGTGATCCTATCAGCGTCTGACGTTCTGGTCTGTTTAATCAGTTGTCAGTCAAATTGACACTCTGAGGGAATCAGACAAATTGTATGGAGGCAGAGCTGCAAAGTCTGTCGACGGCTGATAAAAAAAGATGGATGCATGACTGAGTGTGATTGAGGTTCTCTCCGACTTGATAATTTCAGGGCTGGGTGAAAATAACTAACTACAGTTTTAAAGAGCGAAAGATAGAAGAGGGGAGACAGAGACGGAAAGAGTGAAAAGTAATTGCTAGCTCTCACCAATCTGTCTGTCAGGTCCAGCAGCTGTTTTCCTCTAGTTGACATGTGAAGCGGCTTTAAGGAACACACGGTTAAATAAACTCTGAATGTGATATTGCCTCATCGTTTGTTTCAAGGTCTAGAACAGTGGTTCCCCTTCTTTTTGGTCTGAAAGTGTTTTATTATGCTAAACTGAACAGCAGGTCACATGCAGGATGTGAAGCATGGTGCTTTTTGCACTCCCATCGACCCCAAACACCTCATGATGACTCCTGTGGAGGACCACAAAGTAGCAATTTGTGGACTGGGAAAAAACAAACTTGAAAAATTCAATAAAAAATAGTGCTGTCAGTTAAACACGTTATTAACGGTGTTAACGCAAACCCATTTTAATGGCGTCAATTTTTTTTAGCGCGAGATTAACGTTCTCTTTGGCCTATCAAACTTTGTAGTTTAGAAAACCTTAGAAAAACTACAACACCACACGGATCTAACTAGACCGCAAACTAAACAACAGGTACACCGCACACACTTTTGAATGGATGGTGAGCGCGATACGCCGAAATGGATGCCAATAAGATTCTGAATGGAAAGTTTACTTTTAAAAAGTTGCCAAATGGTTCCATTGACAAGACCAAAGCAATCAGTGTGTTTTTGTCGTTGTGAACTGAGCTATCATCGCAGCACGTCCAGTCTGAATATGGCCAAGCACACAGCTGATGCCAATTCTCCACCCCCCCCCTTCGTCAAAGCCAGGCGACAAAAGCACAAAGCAAGCCGATCCACTTTTCCATGTTGATAAGAGCATTAAAATGAGAAAAAAAATAATGGGACAAAAATAAATCAAGGGACATTTAGAATAGATAAAAATGTGTGATTACTTGTGATTAATTGTGAGTTAACTATGACATTAATGCGATTAATCGCGATTAAACAGTTTAATCGTTTGACAGCACTAATAAAAAACTAAAATTAACTTTCATTTGGCTTATGAAGGGGGGGCCAAACTTGTCAACTTGTCATGACCAAGACAACTTCTGGTAATGTCACTTTGATTAATGTCAACTTGTCATAATCAAGACAACCCAAACAATATCAACGAGTCATGACAAAAACCGATTGACACTTAATGACAGAAGTCATAAACGTTTAGGACTTGTTTATAACGTTTATGACACGTTCATGACAGTGTCATGTCATGATTATGTCGATATAAGTGTTACCCATAGCGTCAATATCTTAGATAGGATGTTAATTGGAGTAGTACTTTTGTATGAGTTAAAATGGTCTGTTTGATTGACTGTTTGACTGTGATTTAGTTGTGGTTAAGACTGATGAAACTAGGGCTTCTACCTATCCCTTTTCCAACGGGTCGAGTGTCATATTGAAATATAATTTTTTGGTAATTTGTTTATACATTTTACATACATACAGGGCTTAAAATTGACACCCGCCAAATATGGGTAAAAATGAACTTTGGCGGGTAACATTGTAAAGCTACTATCCAATTTGGCCGGTGATGAATGAAGCAACACTGCGCCTGTTTGAATCGACCGGCTGCTGCATAAACAATGTGCCAGATTTGGCCTGTTTCCCGCCAAGAAATTTTGGCGGTTTTGCGTGTGTTTGGCACGAAAACGTAATCTTCATCTGGCCGCTAGAATCCACACAAACTGAAAGTTACATATAGCCACCTTAAGTAATAAAGTTTTTAACATTTGTTGAAATGAGTAAAACTTTGGCTAGTGAAAAATCTGATTGGCTGGGAACTTCAAAAATGTACTAGCTATGGGCGCCTGGATAGCTCAGTTGGTAGAGCGGGCACCAACATATAGAGGTTAACTCCTCGACGCATCGGGCCAGGGTTCGACTCCAACCTGCGGCCCTTTGCTGCATGTCATTCCCCTCCCCTTTCATGTCTTCAGCAGTCCTGTGGAATAAAAGCCTAAAATAATCTTTAAAAAAATTTACTAGCAATGTTGGCTGGTGAATAAAAAAGTGAATTTAAAGCCCTGTGTATATATACATTTCTTTTAATCGTTCGAAATAAAGATTTCATTCATTCATAAAACGACTAACAAAACAGATACAACCAAAAACTCATCCTTAAAATGCGTTCATTGCTTATTTGAATCTTTCAAATCATTGTCATCATAATTTTCTGACAATGATAAAAAACATATGAAATAACCAGCCTTCCTTGAGGAAAACACCAGGGCTGTTTCCGTCACGTCATTCTGTGCCAGCAGTCATTTCACACTGAAACTCTTTATCTGATCACTAAGTAATAAGCGTAATCATCTCAATAATAAAGTTCATTACAATCCAAACAACCAGCCTAATGGCTCTTACGCAACTCCGTCATGCACCTTAAGTGGCTAAATACGAGATGATGAATCTCCAGGGGCCGCTCGCTGCAGCGACGATGGCGTCTCCGGTGATTGAGACAAACTCCATTGTCATTACTATTATCTTTATTAAAGCTGTCTGCTCAGGCGTTATTGCCTCCGCGGATATCGGAGCTGCGAATGAGACAAACAGCTCGGAGAAGATTGATTTGTCCTGATGGGTCTTTTCATTGTGGAGGAGGAGAGAGATACAGCGAAACAGAGAAAAGAACGATGGAGGAGGAGTGAAAAGATTAAAGGCATTGCTTTACAACTGCGTGCAATCAAACCCAAATCTGCAGAAGACAATTTAAAAAATCGACAGCTTCTTCAATCACAGAGACAGGTTTTTCTCTTCCAAAACCTATATCCACGACGTTCCACTTCCGGGATTGCTCCGGTGCCGTAGAAAATTCAGCCGGATTTCATTCTTTTCGACCTGCTTTCTTTGTGTTGGAATTCTAAACTCCGGTGGATTTGTGAGGACTATGGTTAACTGCTCCTCAGATCTCTGCAGGGTAAATCCAGACAGCTAGCTAGACTATCTGTCCAATCTGAGTTTTCTGTTGCACGACTAAAACAACTTTTGAAGGTACACACGTTCCACCCAAACAAGTTCCTTCCCGAGGCTATTTTGCAGCGGCGCCGTTGCGCTCGAGAGGATCGTGATTGGTTTACAGAAATGCCAATAAATCCGAGAAAGTTTTTCTCCAGTCCCGGAATGTTGTGTGGACTAGCCAGATCCTCCTCCGCAGCGCTGTGGAGGGAGGTCTGGCAAAGCGAGACCACCTACCCTCTAATACAATGGTTCTCAACCTTAGGGTCGGGACCCCCAAGGGGCCACCGAGATAATTTCTGGGGGTTGCCAGATGGATGGGGGAGTAAAAAAATGAAATAACATATTCTAGACTGGGGAATTTTTTTTTTACATTACTGTTTGAGTTTGGTATATTTCGTGTGTTATATTCAGAGCTTCTTTTGTAAATCTGGAGGTCCAGGAACACAGAAAGGAGGTCTGAAGGCGGGTCGGGGGGAGAGGCTAGGCGCACAGCCCTAGGTTCCCACATCCCAATGGTCCCACAGCCCTATGGTCCCACATGCCTATTATCCCACAGCCCTATGGTCCCACAGCCCTATGTTCTTACAGCCCTATGTTCCTACAGCCCAATGTTCCTACAGCCCAATGGTCCCACAGCCCTATGTTCCCACAGCCCAATGATCCCACAGCCCTATGGTCCCAAAGCCCTATGTTCCCACAGCCCTATGGTCCCAAAGCCCTATGTTCCCACAGCCCTATGGTCCCACTGCCCTATGGTCCCACTGCCCTATGTTCCCACTGCCCTATGTTCCTACAGCCCTATGGTCCCACAGCCCTATGGTCCCACAGCCCTATGGTCCCACTGCCCTATGTTCCCACAGCCCAATGTTCCTACAGCCCTATGGTCCCACAGCCCTATGGTCCCACAGCCCTATGGTCCCACAGCCCTATGTTCCCACAGCCCTATGGTCCCACTGCCCTATGTTCCCACTGCCCTATGTTCCTACAGCCCTATGGTCCCACAGCCCTATGGTCCCACAGCCCTATGGTCCCACTGCCCTATGTTCCCACAGCCCAATGTTCCTACAGCCCTATGTTCCCACAGCCCAATGGCCCCACAGCCCAATGGCCCCACAGCCCTATGTTCCCACATTTCTAAGATTTTTCTTAAAATTAGGCCTTATGTTAGGGTTAGGGTTACATTCCATATGTAGTCCATTGCTACTGGATAATAGGTTGGGTGTAATTAGCTACCAAATTGGAAGGGGGATGAAATCTGATACAAATTTATGAAAAAGTAAATGTGGGAACATAAGGCCTAATTTTGGAAAGAAATCTTAGAAATGTGGGAACTGTGGGAACATAGGGCCTAATTTTAAAAAGAAATCTTAGAAATGTTGGAACACATGGCTGTGGGAACATAGACACGCTCCCATACAAACAACGTCTTGGAGCGTATTTTTTATTTATTTTTTTTTTCGAGGGGGAGGACAGTCTCTTAAATGTCCCTCACCGCCGGTCCTGGGTACGGGGTGATGTTGCAGCCTTCTCTCCAGGATAGGTTGAGGCTCCGGATGAACTCCAGGTAGAAGGGATGACTGCAGTTCAGCATGGAGAAGCCCAAAATGTTGGACTGATCGCCCACCACGTCGTCCAAGCGCAGCAGAGGGAAGTCCTAAAGACGCACAGACAGAAAGAGAGAGAGAGAGAAGAAGTTACACCTTCTTGTCCGTCTCATGTTAGTCATTTGTGGAAAAGACAGGAGTTGCGAGATACAAAAAACTAGCTATTGAAAGATCACAGTGGCAAGGAAATCCCAGACGAGGAAAAAGATGAAAGAAAAGCAGAAGGAAAGGGGGCAACAGAAGCAAACGAAGGGTTTGATTGAAGTTTTCTTTTGTAGGCTGCACAACGTCAAGTTTAATTTTTAGATTCAGAGCAGGCTTACAGAGAGAGAGAGAGAGAGAGAGAGAGAGAAATAAAGGTTTAAAAAAAAAAAGATGGACATCAAACACTGGGGATTTTCAAAGAACTTCAAATAGTCCTTGAAGACGAGTCGGTGTCACACGGAGCTCTGGTGCTGAAACAAACCCGGATCAAACTGTCGCTCGGCCCTCGGAGCCTTTGTGTTTGCTCTGAAACAGATGCGGCCAATGAAACATTTAGCTTCAGCTGTGAAGTCAACGCCGGCAAGGTTCCAGTTTGAAACGTACCCTGCGACCCCGCAGATACGAACCCGAAAAAAAGATGACTTCTGGCATGTGCTCTTCAGCTCAAGTTGAATGAAATTAACACCGCGTGCCTTTTATTTTCTCCAGGGTAAATTATAGATATCGTGATTGTCGAGTAATGCGCACGTTAACATTTTGATTCATTGTTAAATGTGATAATATCATTTGGAGCACAGTGCCATCAAAAATGGAAACATTAAGGTCTTGAGGTCCAAGTCTGTGAACACTGGGCCACCTTTATACAGTGGGGCTCATAAGTTTAGGAACCCATGCTAAAGATGACTAAAAAGGAGGAATCTTTTGGAAATTGATCTTAATGCCTTAATTAAAAAAATTAGGAAAAATCCAACCTTTAAGGACACCAATTTCCTTTGTGAATGAATAATGTATCGTGAATAAATAAATGTTCTTCCTTAAAATACAGGGGGCATAAGTAAGTACACCCCTATGTTAAATTCCCATAGAGGCAGGCAGATGTTTATTTTTAAAGGCCAGTTATTTCATGGATCCAGGATACTATGCATCCTGGTAAAGTTCCCTTGGCTTTTGGAATTAAAATAGCCCCCCCACATCATCATATACCCTTCACCATACCTACAGATTGGCATGGGCTACTTTCCATAAGATCACAGGAAACTGTTTGCAAACTATAATTACGTGATTTGCCAGCTTTGCCGACATTGAGAAGCAGAGAGTTTGCATATTCAGGCCGTGAAACAGGTTGTTGTGATTCGGCTGTGTGGTAGCCTACTTGATTTGCTAAATTCTATGATGGCTAAAGAACTTTTTGCAACCAAACTAAGTGAGAAAACTATTCGATTAGATGTGATTAGATTAGTTTCAACTTTAAGTAAGGACAACCAGTACAACGAAATGCAGTTTAACATCTAACCAGTAATGCAATCATTAAAAAGTGCTTTTTCTTTATAGCAGTGCTTAAAAAAGACATAAACACAGAATGCAGTATGATCGTGGTAGTCCATTACCAAAGTGCATTAGCAAATAAAGTGCATAGAGTTCTGAGAAATCAGACAGTCCACTGTCCATATAATAGTAGAGACAGAATGCAGTATGATCATACGTAGTGCATTGTTGAGGTGCATTAATAAAGTACATAGTGATTAGAGGTAGTCAGACAGTCCATAGCCCATGTGCAAAAGGAGAGGGGGCGTAGCGGGTTTGGCGCAGAGCCAGGGGCTAGTGTTGGGTCTTGGTGTTGAGCAGCGTTATGGTGTTGTGAAAAAAAAGCTGTTTCTGAGCCTGCTGATGCGACGGCTAAAAGGTGAATTATACTAGCCGCATCCAAGGTGGCGCGCGCCATCGTGACGTCAAAATGACGACAAAGCGGAAACAGGTGGCCTGAACGAGTTCGCCGACAACCGGATGCCTGGACTCTCACCGTGACTGCAAGTCTCTCTTGTAAACTTACTGGGTTAAGATGAGTTATTTTATGGCGAATGAAAGGCTCGATCCGACGAAGTATGTCATTGAATCAAATCGAAGCACTGACGCCAATGCTGCTGCTGCCAGTTCTGCCGTTGTTTACCTTTTTTCTTCTTCTTCTAGTCCGTAGAAAGAGCAACGTCGATAGCCTTTGCTCATAAGCGCCTCCTCTGTTCAGGAGTAGACTGCAACTAGTGTCGCAACCACCAGCGCGGGTATAAATAGTCACGGCGATTTCATGACGTCACATGTGCGCGCGCCAGCTGGGCTGCGGTTACTGTAAAACACGCTTAAGGCTCCTGTAACGTCTCCCAGACGGGAGGATGGAGAACAGTCCCTGACTGGGGTGGTTGGGCGTGGTCCTCGATGTGTGCACGTCGCAGATACAGTGAGTGATGAAGGTCAGTGACGGCCCGGAGTGATGTGCCAATGATTTTTTCATCACTCGCTATGCAACCTTGTGTTGCATAACCGCCCTCATCGGCTGTTACAAAAACGTGTATGAGACATGTTAACAATACAGTCACAAGTATGTTACTTTTTCGATTAAAAAATGTCAATTAACTCCACATGTCTGGCCCTTGATGGGATTCTCATTTTCCAGTGCGGCCCCTTTGAGTTTGACCCCCCTGGGCTAAGCGAACCTTTAGTAGTGGTGGTCGTTTTAAAGGTCCCATGGCATGAAAATTTCACTTTATGAGGTTTTTTAGGACCACTAGGGCTTTTGTAAAAGAGACTTCAGATGGTCCCCCTAATAAAAGAGACTTCAGATTCAGTATTAGGGGACCACTAAGGCCTATATTAAAGAGACTTCAGATACACTATTAGGGAACCACTAAGGCCTATATAAAAGAGACTTCAGATACAGTATTAGGGGACCACTACGGTCTATATAAAAGACTTCAGATACAGTATTAGGGGACCACTAATCTATATAAAAGAGACTTCAGATACAGTATTAGGGGACCACTAAGGCCTATATAAAAGAGACTTCAGATACAGTATTAGGGGACCACTAATCTATATAAAAGAGACTTCAGATACAGTATTAGGGGACCACTAATCTATATAAAAGAGACTTCAGATACAGTATTAGGGGACCACTAATGTCTATATAAAAGAGACTTCAGATACAGTATTAGGGGACCACTAAGGCCTATATAAAAGAGACTTCAGATACAGTATTAGGGGACCACTAATCTATATAAAAGAGACTTCAGATACAGTATTAGGGGACCACTAAGGTCTATATAAAAGAGACTTCAGATACAGTATTAGGGGACCACTAAGGCCTATATAAAAGAGACTTCAGATACAGTATTAGGGGACCACTAATCTATATAAAAGAGACTTCAGATACAGTATTAGGGGACCACTAAGGTCTATATAAAAGAGACTTCAGATACAGTATTAGGGGACCACTGAGGTCTATATAAAAGAGACTTCAGATACAGTATTAGGGGACCACTAAGGCCTATATAAAAGAGACTTCAGATACAGTATTAGGGGACCACTAAGGCCTATATAAAAGAGACTTCAGATACAGTATAAGGGGACCACTAATCTATATAAAAGAGACTTCAGATACAGTATTAGGGGACCACTAAGGTCTATACAAAAGAGACTTCAGATACAGTATTAGGGGACCACTGAGGTCTATATAAAAGAGACTTCAGATACAGTATTAGGGGACCACTAAGGCCTATATAAAAGCATGCAAAGAGCACCATGTCATGGGACCTTTAACGAGCCAGGTTAGTTTAGCGCGTTCGTAACAATGGGGTGATGGGAGATAAGTTACTTAGCTCTTTTCCATGTTGTTTTTATGTTGTTGTTTTTTTTGTCATTGTTGTTTCTTTTAGTAAATAAAGGAGAAATCCAGACAGTAGTTGTTGACACGTCTCACTCTGGACCAACGTGTTGGACGGACAAACCGTCACCGTCATCATTTGGCTGCGGCGCAAGCAAGTTTAAAAATATTCTGGCACAGAATCTATGCAGTCTGCAGAAACTGTCTGTGGAGGGTATGAGGTAGGGGGGGAGAGAAACGAGAGGGGGGGGGGGCTATTTTGATTGAGGTCCAAAACCCTGAGCTTCCAGTCCAAGGCCCAGGAAGTATTCAGACCCTGGAACCTGTTCTGTCCGGCTTGTTTAGCAGCAACCGCTAACCTGCGTGTAAGGTTAATGCATTTTCCCTGAATCTCTTCCGACACTTATTTACTTAACCCCGTCCCTGCCTGGCGGGAACCTGCTGCTGCTGCTTTTGTTGTCGTTGCCGCCGGGTTTTGGTCGCCAGTTGCCAAACCAATTTCAGCCCCAGCCAAGTACACAGTCAGACGGTAGGCCATGCCAGCCGTGACAAAGAGCAGTTTGGCTGCAGGAGTCGGCACTGCTGAGCGGGGGGGGGGGGACAGTGTGTCCCAGAAGGACGCGGCAATGCTGGGACTGCAGCTCAGTTCAGCTCAGTTCAGATTCAGTTAAGACGTCCGTTTTAGAAAAAGAAGCCCGTTCTTGTTAACAGTCGACGAGGGCGGTCACAAGGTCGGTTCAGCGCGCCGTGAAGAAAAGCACGTGGCGGCCTTTGTGTGAGTTTCAAAAAAGCAATAAGTAAGATTTAGGAGAACGTGACCATCATATATCTGCAGGGGTTTGATGAGATTATTAATCAATACCTGGGACTCACTGATTACATTCACCCAGAATGCCTCCATTAAAACATTTGTGAGATTCATGACTCAGGTGTCTCTTAAGTTCTACTTCCCGTTGACATCACATAGTTGAGCTGGCTTCCCCCGTCCTCTCGTGTCCTCTCTCTGCTGTCGGCATTTTTTGGGAGCTTTTCCAGCTGACTCCTGCTCTCTCCTGTGCTACCGCAGCTCTTTTTTTGGTTTTGTTGTGTTGTTGAGAAGCAAGCCACGGGAACTTTACTTGGGTTTTTTTCACGGAGCTGCTGGACTTGGACCTCAAGTAGTTAAGGTCAGGATAGCCGATTGGTCAGTGGATGGGACCTGAACAAACCCGGGTTCCGTTACCTCGCGTGAGCATGGCCCGCCTGGCCGATAGTAGCGTGAACGCTTCAGAATGGCGCTTCTTGCCTGGAGCCGCAACGGGTTCCGTAACAACGCCACGATTGACTGCCAGAACCTCCGGTATTTGGTAGGGGTGGGAATCACCAGAGGGCCTCACGAAACGATATCATCGCGATACTTATGTCACGATACGATATTATTGCGATTTTAAACATATTGCAATATTCTGCGATATATTGCAATGTATGAACTGTTTTCCAACTTCAAATTTTTTTCCCAATTTCAAATGATGTCCCCAAAAGGACAATGTTGTCAACATCTGTTTTATCGAAAAAGATACATTTCTCTGTTTGTTCATCTCAATATGCAATATGGGATTGTCAAGCAGACAGACTGACCGACACATATATCATAAAAGATCGATACATGGCGTCTGTGTATCGATACCGTATTGCCACGAAAAATATCACGATACTATACTGTATGTATGAAGGGTCAGAAAGTCCGGACCAAACGAGGTAGGAGTTGAAGGGCCCCTAAGTCTCTTGCAGCTTCTTTCCTGTAGCCTATTGTTTTTCCTTACTTTCCACAAGCCGACATCTTGTAGCCAAACTGAACTCTACATACCGTCTGCCGTATTACGCTGAGTCGCCTTGTCACAGTCAGCAGAGCGTGTTTAACACAAAGTTAAAGGGAGGTTAAAGACAGTGCTGCGAGTGTGTGAGTGGTGTGTGTGGAAGTGGTGAAGTGGGGAAATAATTTCACTTTTTGGTCCTTATCCAGGGTTCTGCTGGTTCAAACGGTACTTTCGCCCTTGGTTTTTTTTTTTGCGAGCGTGGCGTGAAGCGCCCTTGCAAACGGCTCCGTTAAAGTCTGCAACACGCCGGCGTTTAGAGACGAGGCGGAGACCGAGACTTTAGAGTTATTATCCGCGCAAAGTCTCTTTGCACAAGGGCACGGCACCAGACAGTGAAATTATAAAGATGACAAACGACGACGGGACCAGCATGCATCTCTGATGAGAAGAGAAAGAGGAGGAGAGGATTTATGGGTAAAAGAGGATATGTATGTTGGCGCTGGTTGAGGTGAGAGAGGAGAGGAGGCAATACCTGGGGGCATATAGGCTTAGATTTCGGTGGGAATGCAGAGGATATGTCCCCCACTATGTTTATTATATTGTTAGTTCAAGGCTGGATTACTGTAATGCAATTCATGTTGGCCTTAATCAAACTTCTATTTCCCACTGTCAACTTATGCTGCCCCTTTTGTAACAAATACCTCCAGGCTTGCACCCATTACCCTTTGTTCTTTACACTCTCCATTGGTTTCCAGTGCATTTTAAAATTGATTTTAAAATTTTAATGTTTGTTTGTAAGGCCATTATTGGCCTGGCTCCGGCGTATCTGTCTGAGATTTTAACCCTTCGCAAAAACGAACAGGTCATTGCAGTCATCCAATCAACTTGTTTTAGAAGTCCCAAAATCATAGAATAAAATAGAATACACTGAGGGTAAATTTGTCATAGTGCTACAATCTGTTTCACAACACAAACATGGCACAGAAAAAAACATTATAAAACCGACATAAAACCAACATAAAAACATAAACATTAGATCAACAAATCATCTTAGGACACGAAAGGAGGACATATATGACTGGACAGACGATACGACATCTTAAATGGTTACTGTAATAATTAAAACGTACAATCTGTAATTTTCTGCCGCGGGACGGTAAACACAGACTTTTTGATGACGTTGTGAAGTTGCGTGTTGAATCATTGGAAATGTAGTTTTCATTGCTAAACACCATCGTTGATTAGAATGCAACTGTTCTAGCTTACCCATTCAAGTTTATTCCCATTACGTTTAGTAACGTTTATTCATGTCATTCTAATAAACGAAGACCAGAAATGTTTATAGAGACGTAGCGTTACGGATGGCCTCTGTTCTGACTCGGGTGCCTTGGACTGATATGGTCTATTTCCTGATGGTTCTAGAGTTAAGTGCTGACTGGGTTTGGATTAATGTGATGATAGTGGCTGGCTGCTAGCTGTTCGAATGTGACCAGTTTTATCGCAAACCGCTAATTAGCTTATAACGCTAGTTGTCGGGGCACGGGTAAAAAGTCAGTATTTCTACACCACTAACAAGGCTCAATATAGCACCACACTTCCACGGTAGCATAACGAGGGTCCCTACATGTAAACCGAAGCATTGAGAACTTTGTAAGTGTACAGACAGTTTATTAAAAAGATAGTTTAGAAAGACAGTACCATTCACGTATACAGGCGGGGGCCCCATCTGGGAAAAAACAGTCACGACCAGTCGAACGCCGAACGCCGTGCAACGTGAGCTGAAATGGGGATATTTCAAGTGACAGTTCAGGTCACGTTGCACGGCGCTCGGCGTTCGACTGGTCGCACCGGATTTGTGCTTTAACTATACTGTACGTCGCGGGCTGTTGTCAGCTCTCATTCCGACTGAAGTCTCTTAGCGCTGGGGGAGTATGGGTGATTTGGAGAGACAAATGGGAGAGGATCTTTTCAATAAAAATCCTCCTCCTGAACAATCTGTCCCCCGTCACTTCTGTAATTACGGCTACGCCCCCTGCTCGTAACCATACAGTCTTAACCTTGCGTCTCTTCTCTTTCTCATGTGTGTGTTGAATATGCAGAGAGTTCTTCTTCGAAGGGAAGGAAAGAGGGAGAGTGGAGTTCAATGGAAGATGAGTGGGCGAGACAAAGAAAGACAAAAGCTCTTACCATGGTGGTGAGGATGTACTTATAGAAGGCTGACATCATCCCCAGCTCGTTCGCCTGCACGTCCCCAGAGAAGAAAATACAAGAAACTAATGTTTGAAACAGGAAGTACACGGCCTCAAACAGAAAACACTAAGTTTTTTAAAGAAATATTTTATATTCTCCCCCTCTGCGCGCTGCAGTTCTTCCCAAAATTGGAGACAATTATGTTTTCGCCCTGACAGCCTGTGTCGGAGCGTTACTGCTTCTTAAATAACACAAAACGGTGATTATGCGTCGGAATACAACTACAGGATCTGTCAGCGGTGAAAAGATGTTCAGAAAAGTTTTGGGGAGGTAATCATAAGAAGGAGAATAATGGCTGAAAGAAGCCCAGTTTGTTCTGATGTAAAAAGACATCTAGACGTTTTGCTGTTATCTGGGTAAAATCTGTCCAAAAAATTGCTCTTAAGAAATGTTATGTCTATTGTCCCCCCTCCATCTGTTAGACGAAATGTACCCCCATGGTCACAACTATACTATACATAGGTAGAAAGTGGTCACAACTATACTATACTATACATAGGTACAACTATACTATACATAGGTAGAAAGTGCAGCGACCAGGGGCGTAGCACAAAATTCTGGGCCCTGTAGAAAGGCATTTTCTATTGGCCCCTCCCCGCATCCACAGGTATTCATTCTAGCATCTTTTTGGGCCCTCCTCATATGAGGGCCCTGGGTACTCAGTCCCCTTTTTCCCCCCAGTCCGACGCCCCTGGCCGCGACTGTCATTCCCCGGCTGCAATGAGACGGCGCATACGCTGACCAATCAGTGAAAACTGGGCTTTTTCGTGAGGGTCTCTTAAAGAGACGGATGCTAAAACGGATCGTTTTCAGACAGAAGGGGAATACCGGTATACTCAAAAAGACAGCATGAGAAAAAATAATGTGCCTTTTTAAATTAAAGCATTTAAAACTGTTCTAAAAGAAACCTAAAATACAAGAATGAACCTAACAATTGGCATAGAACGTGGGACCTTTAAGGTACGATACGTGGTTTGAAACCAGAAAGGAACACCTGTCTCCCGCGTTAAAGTCTGCACGTCTGCTTCACACGGTTTGAAATCTGCTGGCACAAATGATCAGCCAGGCTGGGATTTGAACTGGCAACCTCTCAGGGAAGAGCTCCAAACGGACTCTGTTATTAATCCATTAACCTTTCCTCACACTGAGCCCTCGTCTCTGAGGTGTTCCGCCTGCAGCCACTGAGCTTCACAGGGAAAAAATAAAGAAAGAAAGACAAACATGGCAGAGTTACTGAGCGTTTTTTTTATTTTGTATTCAGAACTCCTCAGACCCCCAAGGTTACCGGGCAGAGAGTGAAATTACAACCTGCCAAGAGCTGGTAGATTTACATAGTTTGGGGCTGTAAAGTCTGTCGACTCTACCGGCCAGTTTGGCAGCAAACCAACCTGCGTCTGAAAGTCCTGGACTACTCTGCAACCACCGCAGGGAGAGAAACAGACAAGACGAAGCAGGAAATAAAGACGTTAGAGAAGCATGACGACTGCTCAGAGGGCTTTTTTCTTAGCATAACAGAGTTTGCACTTCTCCTGGAAACCTGCAGCTGTATGTGAATGCCAGTGTCATTTCATAAAACGTGTATTGGCACTACAGTTCCCATTATGCTTTTGGGTAGTCTTGATCAACGACGACTCGAATAGCCGCCGCCGGATGGCCATCGCCTTCCACTCTCTCTAGTATTAAGTGTACAGCTTGTATAACAGTGTAAATGTGCTGTCCCCTCAAAATAACTCAACACACAGCCATTAATGTCTAAACTGCTGGCAACAAAAGTGAGTACACCCCTATGTTAAATTCCCATAGAGGCAGGCAGATTTTTATTTTTGTAAAAAAAAAAAATGTATTTCATGGATCCAGGATACTATGCATCCTGATAAAGTATCCTTGGCCTTTGGAATTAAAATACCCCCCCCACATTATCACATAGCCTTCAACATACCTCGAGATTGGCATGAGGTACTTTCCATAAGATCATCTCTCAATGCAAATCAAACCAGCTATTATCCATCCATCTTCAGCTCCAGCAGGGGACCCCAAACTTCCCTTTCCCGAGCCACATTAACCAGCTCCGACTGGGGGATCCCTTGGCGTTCCCAGGCCAGGTTGGAGATATAATCCCTCCACCTAGTCCTGGGTCTTCCCCGAGGCCTCCTCCCAGCTGGATGTGCCTGGAACAGGGGGCATCCTTACCAGATGCCCAAACCACCTCAACTGGCCAGCTATTAGGCTAACTGAAATAAAACCATGCCAATCTCTAGGTATGGTGAAGGGTATGTGATGATGTGGGGGGGCTATTTTAATTCCAAAGGCCAAGGGAACTTTATCAGGATGCATAGTATCCTGGATCCATGAAATAACTGGCCTTTAAAAATAAAAATCTGCCTGCCTCTATGGGAATTTAACATAGGGGTGTACTGACTTTTGTTGCCAGCGGTTTAGACATTAATGGCTGTGTGTTGAGTTATTTTGGGGGGACAGCACATTTACGCTGTTATACAAGCTGGACACTTAATACTTTACATTGTAGCAAAGTGTCATTTCTTCAGTGTTGTCCCATTAAAAGATATAATGAAATATTTACTAAAATGTGAGGGGTGTACTTACTTTTGTGAGATACTGTATATATATATATATTATTTTATATAAAGAGCAAATAGGTCCATATATATATGGACCTTTGCGTTTCCTATCACGTTGGTAACTATGTGCTTTGTCCAAGTGGTGTTGCCGTTGCTAGCTGTCAAAGATGGCGCCCGTTCTGCACACGCGCCACTCACGGCGTGTTGACAAGGAGCAATAAAACCTTTGCCATCCTGACCTTCCGGAGGATGTGGTAGGAGATGGAGGCGTTGGCGTCGATGATGATGGTGGCCACTTTGTCGTCCCGGATCTCCTTCAGCAGCGGGGTGGGGTCCAGGCTGTCGTCCAGCATCCGCACCGACAGCGTCTCCCTGGAGATCAGGAAGCGGTGGACCAGCTCCTCCAATCGCAGCAGGCCTACGGGGCGGAGTTAGGGATCAGTGGGGGTTTGTTAACGGTAGCACAGACGTTCATAAAAACAAGGATGTTAAGGCCTATATAAAAGAGACTTCAGATACAGTATTAGGGGACCACTAAGGCCTATATAAAAGAGACTTCAGATACAGTATTAGGGGACCACTAAGGTCTATATAAAAGAGAGTTCAGATACAGTATTAGGGACCACTAAGGCCTATATAAAAGAGAGTTCAGATACAGTATTAGGAGACCACTAAGGCCTATATAAAAGAGAGTTCAGATACAGTATTAGGAGACCACTAAGGTCTATATAAAAGAGACTTCAGATACAGTATTAGGGGACCACTAAGGTCTATATAAAAGAGACTTCAGATACAGTATTAGGGGACCACTGAGGTCTATATAAAAGAGACTTCAGATACAGTATTAGGGGACCACTAAGGTCTATAAAAGAGATTTCAGATACAGTATTAGGGGACCACTGAGGCATATAAAAAGAGACTTCAGATACTATTAGGGGACCACTAAGGTCAATATAAAAGAGACTTCAGATACAGTATTAGGGGACCACTAAGGTCTTTATAAAAGAGACTTCAGATACAGTATTAGGGGACCACTAAGGTCTACATAAAAGAGACTTCAGATACAGTATTAGGGGACCACTAAGGCCTATATAAAAGAGACTTCAGATACAGTATTAGGGGACCACTAAGGTCTATATAAAAGAGAGTTCAGATACAGTATTAGGGGACCACTAAGGCCTATATAAAAGAGAGTTCAGATACAGTATTAGGAGACCACTAAGGTCTATATAAAAGAGACTTCAGATACAGTATTAGGGGACCACTAAGGCCTATATAAAAGAGACTTCAGATACAGTATTAGGAGACCACTAAGGCCTATATAAAAGAGACTTCAGATACAGTATTAGGGGACCACTAAGGTCTATATAAAAGAGACTTCAGATACAGTATTAGGGGACCACTAAGGTCTATATAAAAGAGACTTCAGATACAGTATTAGGGGACCACTAAGGTCTATATGAAAGCATCCAAAAAGCAACATGTCATGGGACCTTTAAATGATCGATTCCACTTGGGAGAAGAAGAAAAAAGGTTCCAGAAATTGATGGGGCTCATTAGAGACAAATAACTCTTCTGCTTCTCAAAAAAAAAAAAAAAAAAAAAAGGAAACCCTCCAGCTGCAATAAACAGAGACGGGGATGAAGGTGATTATCTTGAAAGTCCATTAATTTGACATTCTTTGTCCATAAAAATATTCATGGATATCTAGTTATGTCTATTGCAGTCGTATATACACTCAGAGAGAGATTTATTTTGTTCAAAAGTAGATGAGAAAGTTTTCCTGGGCAACTTTTAGAAAAAGGCTGCTGCTCTTGCATCAGCTCGGTTTTTAAGTCTCTCTCCTAGTCCGGCCCTGACCGACGCAGCTGGCGTGTCTCGTCTGATCGCCGCCATAAAGCATACATCGCGCCAGCGGCAGGGTTTAACTGGCGGACGGCAACGTTCCCGACAACGCGCGGGCCCCGTTAAACACCGGCGTTAACCAGGCGAAGACGCGTTTAAAGGCTGAGAGCGAGAGCAGGAGAGCGTTGAAACGGTGAGCCGGGTGCAGCCCAGTCGGGTGGAAAAAAACAAGAGGGAGATCGATGAAGGCAAAGTGGAGGGGATAAAAGAGAAAGTAGCAAAGTAGAGGAAGGAAGCAAAAAGGACAGAGAAAAGGAAAAGGGAAGCGAACCGGAGGAAACCAAAGGTCACGCCGAGCATTTCAAACTTTCACACCCAAAATCAGTGGCTGCGATCGTTGATTGAGTTCAACTTTGGTGAACTTTGACACGTGAGTTTGCACTTTTGTTGCCCGTATAGATCCAGGAGGGAAGGTGTAAACGGAGAACACAACCAGAACAGAAATTCTGCACCAAGGCTGAATTTTGGGAATGAGACTTCAGGTACAGTATTAGGGGACCACTTAGGTTTATATAAAAGAGACTACAGATACAGTATTAGGGGACCACTAAGGCCTATATAAAAGAGACTTCAGATACAGTATTAGGGGACCACTAAGGTCTATATAAAAGAGACTACAGATACAGTATTAGGGGACCACTAAGGCCTATATAAAAGAGACTTCAGATACAGTATTAGGGGACCACTAAGGTCTATATAAAAGAGACTTCAGATACAGTATTAGGGGACCACTAAGGTCTATATAAAAGAGACTTCAGATACAGTATTAGGGGACCACTAAGGTCTATATAAAAAGAGACTTCAGATACAGTAGTAGGGACCACTAAGGTCTATATAAAAGAGACTTCAGATACAGTATTAGGGGACCACTAAGGTCTATATAAAAGAGACTTCAGATACAGTATTAGGGGACCACTAAGGTCTATATAAAAGAGACTTCAGATACAGTAGTAGGGGTCCACTAAGGTCTATATAAAAGAGACTTCAGATACAGTAGTAGGGGACCACTAAGGTCTATATAAAAGAGACTTCAGATATAGTATTAGGGGACCACTAAGGTCTATATAAAAGAGACTTCAGATACAGTATTAGGGAGACCACTAAGGTCTATATAAAAGAGACTTCAGATACAGTATTAGGGGACCACTAAGGTCTATATAAAAGAGACTTCAGATACAGTATTAAGGGACCACTAAGACCTATATAAAAGAGACTTCAGATACAGTATTAGGGGACCACTAAGGTCTATATAAAAGAGACTTCAGATACAGTATTAAGGGACCACTAAGACCTATATAAAAGAGACTTTAGATACAGTATTAGGGGACCACTAAGGCCTATATAAAAGAGACTTCAGATACAGTATTAGGGGACCACTAAGGTCTATATAAAAGAGACTTCAGATACAGTAGTAGGGACCACAAGGTCTATATAAAAGAGACTTCAGATACAGTATTAGGGGACCACTAAGGTCTATATAAAAGAGACTTCAGATACAGTATTAGGGGACCACTAAGGTCTATATAAAAGAGACTTCAGATACAGTAGTAGGGGACCACTAAGGTCTATATAAAAGAGACTTCACATACAGTATTAGGGGACCACTAAGGTCTATATAAAAGAGACTTCAGATACAGTATTAGGAGACCACTAAGGTCTATATAAAAGAGACTTCAGATACAGTATTAGGGGACCACTAAGGTCTATATAAAAGAGACTTCAGATACAGTATTAAGGGACCACTAAGACCTATATAAAAGAGACTTCAGATACAGTATTAGGGGACCACTAAGGTCTATAAAAAAGAGACTTTAGATACAGTATCAGGGGACCACTAAGGTCTATAAAAAAGAGACTTTAGATACAGTATTAGGGGACCACTAAGGTCTATAAAAAAGAGACTTTAGATACAGTATTAGGGGACCACTAAGGTCTATAAAAAAGAGACTTTAGATACAGTATTAGGGGACCACTAAGGTCTATAAAAAAGAGACTTTAGATACAGTATTAGGGGACCACTAAGGTCTATAAAAAAGAGACTTTAGATACAGTATTAAGGGACCACTGAGGCCTATATGAAAGCGTCATTACAATCGTCGTTACAAAAAGTTGTCAAAAACAGCATGCTTCCATTTTAGTATATAAGTATATGTTAAGAGTTACAGTTTCCATCATGGCATTTCGAGGGCCGGTTTTGGAGCCGGTGCCCAATAAGACGTGGAGGAGAAATTGGGAAACAGAAGACGTGACACGCCTCGCAGACAGACTCACACTCTGCCTTGGCGCAGACGAGGCTGGCCGTCGGGTAGCCGAAGGAGCGCAGGATGGAGCCGATGGCCAGGCTCAGGTCCTCGTTACTCGGGTATAGGGTCACCGAGGCGAAGCGAAGGTACGGCAGCTTCGGGGTTTCCTCCGGACCGATCTTCACGTGAGGGATCTGCGGGCATGAGGGAGGAGGAAGAAGAATTATTAACCTTCCTGTTGTCCTCAGGTCAAATCTGACCCATTTTAAAAAGAGTTTCTACATCAGAAATGTGGGGGGTTTTTTTCAACCAAATTTTTAAAACAAAATAACGCGGATGGTTCCCTACAACGCTATTCACAAGTTGAACGAATGATCAGTTCACTACTTTCATTGAATGTGGGTGTTTTATTCAATTTCATAGCATGTGAAAAAAAAATGTATAATAGACGGTTGAAAAACGTGGGAAAACAATGTCAGAAAAGCTGAAAAAAGTGGCAAAAAAACTTGGAAAAATGTGACAAAAACATTGGGAAAATCTCCCAAAAACATGGGAAAAGCTTTAAAAAAAAAAAAAGTCTAAAAAGTCAAAAAAGCGCAGAAAAAATATTCAGACCGAAAAAAATAAATGTGTCGAAAAAGACGACCAAAACATTGGAATTTGTTTTCTTTTACATTTTGACACAGAAAAAGTAAAATTTGCATGGTCGACGGGGGAAGACAACACAAGAAGAAAAAGGAAAGGAAGACAAAAGGAAAGGAAAGGAAAGTTTTCTTTGGGCCAATCATTACGTGAGGGATCTGCGGTCACGAGGGAGGAGGAAGAAGAATTATTAGGAAGGAAAGGGAGAGGAAAAAAAAGAAAGGAGAGGAAAGGAAAAGACAATCAAAGGGGAAATGAAATGAAAAGCGAGGAATGGAAACGAGAAGAAAGAAGGAAAAGATTGCTAAAGGGGAAAGGAGAGATAAAGAGAGGTGATGACATCAAGGGAACAAATGTTTTTTTATTTTTTTTATATTTTTTTTTTATGAAAACCATCAAATCTCGCAGGCTTTACAGAAAGTTCCGATAAGAGAAAGCTTTAATCAGACTCTGACGCTCGCTGATAAGCGAGTCTTTGTTCACTTTCAAGAAATAATATCTGAGAAAAGGGGGAGCGAAGCCTGGAACACCGGCGGTATTAGAAAAGTGATGCGTGCAGAAAGCACAGCGAGAGGTTGTGTTCACCTCCGCTCAGATGAAACATTCATATCAAAAGGGATTTATGGAGTTTTTAAAAAAAGAATACAAGATTAACAGATTTGTGCAATGCAAAAAAACATTTATTTTCTTTTTTTTAAGGTGAAAAAAAAGATAAACAATTATAATAATGAAAATCTAAGAAAATAAATTACAAAATAGACGAGTATACACATACATATAGTATACATACATTAATAAAGTATAATGAATAAAAAAAAATTTATAATTAAAAACAATTAAAAAAATAATTAAATAAAATAAAAAATAAAAAATAATAGTAATAGTTGCTTACCAGTTCAATAAGAAAGGATTAATTGATGCGATGTAAAAAAAATAAAAAAAGAATAGATAGGTATCTGGATACACCTACAATGACAACGACCAGGGACTAATAATCAATATAAGATTCAGCATGGACTATAAAAGGACCCCATATTTTCTCAAATTTAAAGGCATGTCCTCGCAGTATTAATCTTAATTTCTCCAGTTTCAAGTGCTGCATTACATCTCTTAACCAGACAACATAACAGGGAGGCTGTGGGTTTTTCCAGTTAAGGAGAACCAATCTCCGTGCTGATTTATGGAGTTTTTAAGAGAAGAAAAGAAAGAAAGAAGAAAACCTAGCAATTTAGCATTATTTTCTAAATAAAAATGGCCAAAGTCCAGGAAGGGAAAGATGACAAGGGTTCACCCTCTGGGGAGCATTAGTGTCATCTCAGCTGTCTGCCAGGGATATATGCACAGTTTTTCATGCTATTTGATAATAGAACGCCTACAAATCTGTGCATCGTTTGGGAAAAAAAACAATAATAGTTTCCATCCTATAGAGCTGACGTTCTATTTTGTATCTAATAGGTTTTCCTCATTCTGAGAGGCCTTACTAAACACTATATCAAAATAGCGTTCTTTTCATTTAAGACCATTGTATAAAAAATGACAGAGCTTCAGAAACATTAAAAAGTTACATACAGGTATAGTCACTTTCATTTTTTAGAAAGACGCCGAGAGTTTGAAAGCTCTTTTTCAATTTAAAGCTCCACAGAGCAAAGGGACCTGTGACTCACAGCGTCTGTATTTTAAGATGAAAAATGAATGACAAACTGAAAAATGAATCACATCAGTGACGAACGGAGAATCAGGCCAGAGGCCAAAAATGTCCCGCGTGACCCCCCGCTCAGCGATTTCACCTGAGCTCACGGCCTGCAGAGGTTGGGATGCTAAACTGTAATTAGCTCGGCTGAGCTCGCCTCTGATATGCAGAGCTTATTTTAAATCCAGAGCAAAGAATTCCAATAATATGAGCCCCGTCAGGCAAAGGGAGAGGATATCTGGACGGTCAGAGGCTTAGAGACGAGATGGAGATGGCAGGAAAACGGTTGAACAAAAGTTAAACCCTTTAAAATCCATCAAAGATGGCTGGGTCATTTTCAGGTTTTGTCAACCTGGACCTTATTTTGCTATGTTTTTGTGTCTAAGTGACTGATGGGAACAACTATCTTTGAAATTGGTCCAGTATTAAGCCTGAACGCTGTGCCCAGCAGTCGCAGACCGGGCTGCAATGTAACTCTACGGGGCGAATGTGCATCGTCAATTAGTTTAGATTAGACAATTAGACAGGCTCAGATTAATATTCTAAGTGTGTGACAACATTATGGAAAGGATCCTTTCAGAGATAGGTCTTTTTAAAGGGCAACTATTATATGGCATTCATTTTTTTTCTCTCTTTCGCGCAGGTCATGTTTTGAAAGATGCGGTCCTGTAGCTTACTAATGTAAATCGATAAAAATGTATACAAAAATGTGATGATGTCCGACACGTTTTATGAAGACGAAAGCCTAAAGTTTAAAAAAAGAAAAAAGTTGTTGCAGTGTGTCAGTGCCTGGGGATAGAGATTGTTGTGGATTTGTTGCCATCTGTCGCTCAAGAGTTATGTGTTATGAACTTTATTTTTTTTTAACTAAATTGAGCTTGAGGTTTTCAAAAAATGACTTATGACGAAATCTGATAGGTACGCGTATCCACCGTCCCCACCGAAATCGACACCTATGCCTGACTCTTTAATCCCTCCTCCCAAAAAAGGGTTATGGTTTATGTGGAAATCACAAATATAGGCTTTTAAACAAAGTATTACACAACTGGACATGTCCCAGCAGTAAAGTGACCGGAATTTGGGGAGAAATGACCAGCACTGGCCAAAATTACAGCTATGTCACGTTAGCATGTGGCTGCTTAATAGTTAGCAGTATGCTGACGTTAGATTGTAGTGGAACGAAGCAGCACTTTATACCGTCAAAAATCGCAGATAAAGGCTTCTGAACCAAACACTACCCAATCGGACATGTTTCAGCAGTAATGCGACCCGGATTTGGGGAGAATTTAACAAAATTGGCCGCCCAGACGACATTGTTTACGCCATTAGCCATGTAGCTACTTTAGTTAGCAGTTGACACTAATAGAATATAGCAGCAATTTCTACAAACGCTAAGCAAATAAAGGCTTTTAAACCAAATGCTACATAAACAGAAAATGTTTGAGGAGTAATGTGACCCGGAATTGAGGAGAATTTAACCGGCAGCCAAGATGACATATTTTACTGCTGTTAGCATTTAGTTACAAGGGACAATGTTAACACCGCAGTGGCTTAAAAACACCTACTTGGAACAGATGACCAATCATCGAAGGCCAGCTTAGAGTTGCGTAACACTTGTTGAAACCGGAGCGTTCCGAATAGTTGGAAATCTGAACGTTTTAGCTCACAAGGATTTGTCTAAAATATGTTTGCCTCATTATTTAAAGTTTTGGCCACGTTTAACATGAAAACCCAACATTATAACATTGTAGATGTGACAAAAAACACGGAAAAGCATAATATGTCCCCTTTAAAACCTCTTTGAGACCTTTCTGTTTAACCAGAAACAGCTCTGAGGTCGCTAGCGCTAAACCCACCAGACTCCATTTAAAAAAAAAACAATACTTTTAGCTTGCATAGAGGCAACATATTTTCACATGCAAATCAGTAAACTGTGTGTGTATTTCAAGCAACACTAGAGGTGTGATTGTTGATGACCCAAAACAGCTTTTAATAGTTTTCTCTTGTTTTTGTCGACTTTGAATGAAGAGTTTTTACGATGCTTAAATTAGCCTACTGTTTATTTACATGGAGTCTGGTGGCTTTAGCAAATGCAATTTCACGGATGTTTTTAGGTTTAAAAAAAGAATCTTACACTCTAACAGAAAGGTCGACCTCACTAGAAATCCTTTCCATAATGTTGTCAGAGACTAAGAATATTAATCTGAGCAATCAGTGGCAAAATGAGCACTTTTGTGAAGGTAAATACAAGTTCAACGTTTGCCCTATTAACTTACATTGTAGCTCGTAACACTGACTGTCGACTGCAGCAATTTTGCTTAATACTGAAAACAGGGTCCAAGTTGAAAAAAAACGGTAGTTACTCTTTAAAATCTGAGGTTTCATGTTGTTGGAGCCAGATGTGACTCACCTCTTTCTCCCCACAGATGTGACTGATGGTGGACCCAGAGGCGGGGCTGGAGGCGGGACCAATCACTGAGACCACGCCCTTCGTCAGGATTTGACACACTGAGAGAGAAAACAGCACGAGAGGGGAAAAAAAAAAACAGAGAAGTTAAAGCTGCAAGAAATGATTTTCTGCCACTTTGGGTCAGTGGAAACCAGTAGTGAACAAATCATCAAGAGCTGCTTATTTTGAGACCTATATCACAAATTGTCAAAAGAAATAACGTGGATGGTTCCATACAACCATTTCTCTTCACAAGTCAAAAAAATGATCAGTTCACTACTTTCATTGAATTTGGGTGTTTTATTCAATTTTATAGCATTGATAACAATTGAACAAAATTGATAAAAGAACATTGAAAAGTGACAAAAAGCTTCAAAAACGTGGGGAAAAAAAGTTTAAAAAAAAACGATAACATCTGAAAAAGGGAGAAAAAAAACGTAGAAGAAAATGACAAAAACATCGGGAAAAGTGACAAAAACACTGGGAAAGGCGACAAAAATGTCAAAAAAGACGACCAAAATGTCAAAAAAAATATTAGAATTTAAAATTTTGACCCAGGAAAACTAAAAGTTGCACGGTCGACGCGATGAAATACCTGCTGTCGCCTGATTTTCTCTTTTGTCTGCTGTGTTGTTAAATTGGGCCACTTTTGTGACCTGTACATGGCTCTAACACCATTGTTAAGTTTACAGACGACACTACGGTGATTGGCCTCATCAGCAAAACAACGATGAGATGGCCTACAGGGAGGAGGTCCAGCACCTATCCTCGTGGTGCACTGACTACAACCAAGAAGACCAAGAAGACCAAAGACCAAAGCTCATTGTGGACTTCAGGAAGTTTGAAGCTGGCACACACACCCCCACCCTCACCAACTGGACTGAGGTGGAGCGTGTCACCAGCTTCAAGTTTCTGAGTGTTCACATCTCTGAGGACCTCTCTTGGACCATCAGTGCCTACATCCTGATCAAGAAGGCTCACCAGCGTCTCTTCTTTCTGAGGAGACTTAAGAAGGTCCACCTGTCTCCTCAGATCCTGGTGAACTTCTACCGCTGCACCATCGAGAGCATCCTCACCAACTGTGTCACGGTCTGGTACGGCAACTGCTCCGCCCGTGACCGGAAAAGCACTGCAGAGGGTGGTGAAAACTGCCCAACGCATCACCGGTTCCTCACTCCCCTCCATCGCGACCATCCAGGGCAAGCGATGCTTGCGTAAGGCGCGCAGCATCATCAAAGACTGTTCTCACCCCCCAACCACAGCCTGTTCACCCCACTCCCGTCCGGGAGGCGTCTCAGGACTCTCCGCACCCGCACCAGCAGGTTCAGAGGAAGCTTCGTTCCTGCGGCTGTCAGCCTACTGAACTCTAACTCTGCATCCCGGTAATAATTAACTTACTAAGCCACCCCTACCCTAATTTGCACTACCCTACCCCACCCATACTGTTCTGTTTATTTATTTACAGAAGTACATACTGTAATTACACCTATACATAGCCATATTCTACTGCTCTTCATACTAATCACCCCACACATACTTATTCTTACTATTCTTATGTTACCACACTGCACATAGCTGTACATATCGGTCTATACGGCTCATTCAGTATATCCATATTTATTCAGTTTTTCTTACTATATATTCTGTTAATACAATGCATATATCTCTATATTATTCTTACTACTAGTATAATGTCACTGCTACCACATTGCACATATCTGTACATGTTGTTCATACATTGTTCATATTACATAACCATATTTATTCTGCTCTTATTACTTTTTTTTGCACTTCTGGTTGGACGCAAACTGCATTTCGCTGTCTTTGTACTTGTACACTGCACAGTGACAATAAAGTTGAATCTAATCTAATCTAATCTTTTGGGGCGCCGGATGCGACATACCCTCTTAATTTGTTATGACGAACTTTAGCAAACGGGTGCTTATTTACACATTTACACATCCAGCAGTTACGGAGGAACAATATCATTCATTTGGAATCGTCTTTGTGTCCACCTGATGAATGTAAGCCCAACGTTCACTCTCTTTTACCTCTGTTTTTGGTCTCTACCAAGGGAAATGTCTGTCTCTTCAGCTGCTAAATGCTCCGATATGTTCACCAGCTAGTCCCTAACTGTGTCTGTTTGCTGCTAAGCAGGTAGTACACAGTGGCTTTTTCAAACAGCTTTGTGTCTAAATACGTCACTATGAAAGCCCTGAGAGTAAACCAGAAGAGTGAAGTTGCAGCCGACAGAGCAACCTGTTCTGACTCCTAACTCGTCAAATACGGACGCTTGGTCAGTGTCTCTCAGCGTCAGATACCAACGCAAAAATCACCATTTAGCGTCTGTATGGAACGCACTGGGCAGAGCAGCAGCTAGACTGCAGCGCTATAAGATGACGTAGTATTGGGAGCGACAACGGTAGCAAGTTAGCCTGACAAGCCAGACCCACATCAAGATGTTGGGTCTGGGAACTCACCATTGGCAGGGCTCAATCCGAGGGGCGGGATAAACGGTTGTCTTTCAAATTCCCTCTACATGTAATAGGATAGCGCTACAACCAACCAGAGCAACGCTAGTTGATAGATTCAACTTTTGCCGTATCCGTTCGTATGTGTTCGGCAAAACTCCGAACACATCGTCCTTTTTTTAAGAATGACTTCAGTGCCGTTCTTTGTTCTTTTCTCAAAGAAAAGCTGAACTCCAAGTCTTCCAGAGTCGCGGCCAAAGCCGATTCCAAAGACCGCTGTTCGCCAGCAGCAGCAGCCATCTTCTTTATTTTCAAGTAGCAGGGAATTCACGCAGAACTATCGCAACTCTGCCGTCGTTATGTTAAGCCCCGCCCACCGACTCTATACAGAGTTTGTTTTTTCCAGCTCGCAAGCCAATGGAGAGTTGCTAGACGACCGTGGCTGCAAATTACATTTGCTGCCGCTACAGTGCGTCTAGATTTTTAGGCAGCGAGTAGTATGAAAGACCGAAAATTTGTGTATGGAGATTGGCTGGCGTGGTGGATGGGTCAAACAACACAGGACTTTCACCCAGGAGACCAGTGTTCTTGTCCCGTTCTTGTGCCGCATGTCAGTTAAACGTGCATTTTTTTAAATGACGCCAAATCCCCACCCAGAGCGTCAAAACGTGATGCCAAGAGTCCCGACCAAGTGTGAATGAGTTTAGAGTCCGACTGCGTCTGAGACGCTAAAGGAGGCTTTTTGCATCACTAACAAACGCCAAAGGGAGTGAGAATGCATTGGACAGATAAACAATGAACTGAAACTATAAAGCTCCGTAAAGCAGAGGGGAGCTGCAGATTCAGCTGCTGATTCACTACCAGAGACACACATCCCATCACATGTCGATTATTTTTTATATTATTTAAAGTGAATTTGTCATGTTTGTGTGAGCTGGAGAGCATTGGATGGGCTTCATAGAAAATATATTTTTTTGTCTATTTCTGCATTTCTTACTTTTGCCCAAACTAACTTAACCAATCAGAAGTTAGGGCAGCCCGTAGATCAACTAAGAGACCCAGAGCAAAAAAGCAACCAGACACCCCTATGCTCTATTTTTATTTTTTTAACAGGTACAAGAAAACAGGAACACATAACACCTGTCTTGGCCTCTCTTCATGGCTTCCTGTACATTTCAGGATTGATTTTAAGATGTTATTACTTGTCTTCAAGGCTCTAAATGGTTTGGCCTCCTTTCTATCTGGCTGAACTTTTACATCACTATTCACCAGTCAGGACACTGAGGTCGACCAACCACTTGCTTTTGGATGTACCAAAAGCTTGGCTAAAAAGTAGAGGGGGTCAAGCTTTTGCGGTGGGTGTTCCCATCCCCTGGAATAGCCCTCCACTGTGTATTTGAGAGGCGCAGTCTAGATATACTTTTAGCTAAAAACATACCTTTTTACTCTGGCCTTTGGTCCCTAGCTGAGTCTGGGTGTCAAATGTCTTTTAAAGTGCTCATATTATGCTTTTTGGATTTTTCCCTTTCCTTCAATGTGTTATATATCTTTTTTGTGCACGTTATAGGTTTACAAAGTGAAAAAGCCCAAAGTCCACCCCAAAGGGACTTACCATCTCCAACAGAAAACACTGTTCACAAACTGCTCCAAACAGCTCTATTGTAGTCCAGCCTTTACTTCAGAGACAAACGTGGGTCACTTTGTAACACACGTTATAATGCTCGCCTAGCTGCTAGCATGGCACGCCCTCATACTCTGCTTCTGACTGGCTAGTAGTCCTTACCTAGGTACTGTCAGGGCACGCCCTCATATTCTGCTCCTGACTGGCTAGTAGTCCTTACCTAGGTACTGTCAGGGCACGCCCTCATACTCTGCTTCTGACTGGCTAGTAGTCCTTACCTAGGTACTGTCAGGGCACGCCCTCATACTCTGCTTCTGACTGGCTAGTAGTCCTTACCTAGGTACTGTCAGGGCACACCCTCATACTCTGCTTCTGACTGGCTAGTAGTCCTTACCTAGGTACTGTCAGGGCACGCCCTCATACTCTGCTTCTGACTGGCTAGTAGTCCTTACCTAGGTACTGTCAGGGCACGCCCTCATACTCTGCTTCTGACTGGCTAGTAGAGATGCCTCACTATGTAGCTAAAACAGAGAGCTCAACACACAGTGGGAAAAGAGGAGCTGCAGCAATGTGTAATACAACAAAAATATGATGTTTTTTTTAAGTTAAACCACGTAAACCTATTCTGACACAATCTCTAAATACAATTATGAACGTGAAAATGAGCATAATATGAGCACTTTCATGTGTTTTGTTGTTTCATGTTATTTGTAACAATGTATTTGACGTGATCATTTTTGTATTTGATATTCTACCTTGTTCAGCAAATTGGTCAACCACAGCGTTTTTAATGCGCTATTGACATTACTGTAATACTTTACTTATTCTGTATAGATTTCAGGTAACTGTGCTATACTATGGCATGTTGTTTTTCTGATTTTCATTTTTTAGTTCATGAAAAAAGATAAGTCGATTAAAACTCATTAACACTCATTGACTGTTTGTTTTTAATTTCTGTGATTAAAGTCATAAATGTAAGAGAAAAAACCTAGATATTCTCTACAATAAAATTAAAATTTAGAACAAAAAAGGGGAATCATTTGAGCGTATCAACCAGAGCTTCTCTCATCTCTGACAGCTTTTAAACAGGGTCAGAGGACACTCATTAAATCTGCCAAATGTAGTTTTTTTTTAAGTAAGGGAGAGATAATCACAGGCCTTTCACAGTACTTCCGAAAGGATCCCACAGAAACCAAAAGATACACTCACTCAGCAGGAAGAAAACTAAAAAAGGCTTCTGGGTAATATGAGGTGCTTCGGTGCCTGTCGGAGGAGAACGTGAGACGGGTCGAAATCAGTTTTTTGAAAGGTTTGAAACAAAAATAGAAAAGCAAACTAGTTCAGGTTCCTGGGTTTTAAAACGGCTAAAGAACCGGAACGTACACAGGTCAGATGTTATGGACAGGTAGGTAGTGTATTAATTTGTATTAACTTGCTTGAGTTTGGTTCTGATCTATTTAGAACTTCATTGTGCTTGATTAATATACTGGATGGACAGTTCAATCTAAGAAATACCTGTATGAACAGTTGTATGACTGTATATTTTTAACAGAAAATGTCCATGGAACGTGATTCACCGTCGTATTTCTGTTTAATCACATTTCAAATTTCAGCGTCAGTACTGTAATTGTGTGGTAAGCTGATCAACGTGCATGTCTTATTGGATGTATAGGAGTTTAAAATGTGGTTTGGCTTGGTCATGTGTCACATGTGTAGTGACCTGGTCACAACAACGTTATATCGTTAATCATTTGAAGTGCTCATATTATGCTTTTTGGCTTGTTCCCTTTCCTTTTATTGTGTTTTATATATATATATATATATATATATATATATATATATATATATATATATATATCTTTTTTTGTGCATGTAATTGGTTTACAAAGTGAAAAAGCTCAAAGTCCACCCCAAAGGGACTTACCGCGCCTGTAAAGTGGCGGAGAGCAGGCGGCAGCAGAAGTGGGCGGTAACTAAAAGCTGCGGTCAAGTCGGACAGCTTACAGCCGTTTCCTGCAGCCTTCAGTCTGAACAGGAAGTCACTGAAACACTCACATCCTGTTAGGTCCGATTCTGATGTATTAAAATGTCATCAGACCCAAATATCAGCTTGTACGCAGTCTCCACTTGATTTCATTATGAAAGAGAAGCTGTTATAATGCTCTATACGCGATCTGTGGCTGATTAATATGGTTAATAACCAACAGGCTGTAGATGATTAGTAATCAGAACAGATTTAGTCTCTCGGACTTCTAAACGGAACTATCAGCCACACGACGTATTCTGTACACAATAAGCCTTTAACGCAGAAAATCATCATTTAAAATCCCTCCAAATCAAAATCAATAAAACGTTTATATAAAACATCATCATTTTGAGTCGATTCTGAACCAATCAGCTGTTAGATCAGCTGAGAGGCCGGCGTTTCCCAGCATGCCCCTGGGTCCGCCTGGGTCTTGCAGTCGGTGAAAAGCAACTGCGCTGCCTGCGTCTCAAACCTGCGGCGGTCTTGATCTCGTGATGTTGTCGTTGCCCACGTGTGCGTGACGTCGGAGCGAGTCGGGATCAAGTCGGACACAAATCTAACCGGCGTGCATCGGGCGGCGATTGCCGGTGATCGATTCTGCGCAGGCCTGGCTCATCTCGAATGCGCCTACTGTTCGCAAACTGCTTGAAACAGCTCTATTGTAGTGCAGCCCTTACTTCCTGGACAAAACGCACGTAATTTTCCGTCACTTTGTAACACACATGCTCGCCTAGCTGCTAGCGTAGCACGCCCTCACACCAAGGTTGTTAGAGCGGAGGGCCGAAGAGTTCAGATAGCTGTATCGCGATGTCCAGGAGTGCAGAATTTAAACGTTACGTCTGAAAGACTAATTTGTTAACATTTAAATAACTCACCGCTCTGAAACGTCTTGCTCCAGTCTAGGTTGCGAAGCTGGTTTGGGTTTTTCTGCCTGTGTTTCGGGATCAGACTCGCGGGTTTGTTTTGGATCACACTAGCACGCATGTCAGGCCCCGCGCTACCCTGCTTCTGACTGGCTAGTAGTCCTTACCTAGCTACTGAGCATGTGTGACTTCCAGCAAAGATGGGATAGAAGTGCAATGCCTAACTCGGTAGCTAAAACCGGAGAGCTCAACACACAGGGTGAAAAGAGGAGCTGCAGCAATGTGCTGTCCGACAAATATATGGTGTATATGTATAATATATGTAAACCTACTCTGGTACAACCTCTAAATAAGATTATGAACCTGAAAATGAGCATAATATATGAGGTCTTTAACCAGCGCTTGGATTAGCGAGCAAGTGTTGGAAAACATAAAAAAAAAAAACAGAGCAGCTTTGTATGAGATCATTTTAAATAACTAGTAATGTTCTGCATTTTTATTATAGCTACACACATTTCTGTTTTTAATAATGGGTAATGAGCTGTCAGAACTTTTTGTGTTGGGATATTTTACGGATTTATTTGTTTAGCTTAAGGTAATGATGGAATAGTAACTCGATCAAGTGATTGTTCGGCAAATGTTTTTGGATTTTGAAGATGTTTTCTGTTATGGGTGTTACGGTTGCATTACTTTATAAGGATTATTTTGTAATTAAAGATGGGTAAAGGTGTGGACTTTTGAAAAGCATTATGCTTCTTCCTACTCACTTTTACGTTTTAATGTTTATTCTTTTGTACGTTGTTGTTTGAAATGAACCATTCATTTTGTTTCTGCATGAACGGATCATTATGCCATAATGACATAATGCATCCTTTGTACTAGGGCTGGGCAATATATCAATATTATATCGATATTGTTATATGACGCTAGATGTTATATATATAATATCGTTAAATAATATCGTTAAATGGTAGGCTTTGTCTTTTCCTGGTTCAAAAGGCTGCATTACAGTAAAGTGATGTCATTTTCTGATCTTACCAGACGTAGGAGCTGTTCTATTATTTTATTTGAATAACTTAGTAATTATAACCACATTATTGATGATTATTAATCCAAAATATTTCTGTAGGAACGGATCAACATGACGTATTTGTAACGTATTGTTTACTGCGTTATTTGTACTGTACAATTTGTGCCAATTTGACTGTGAGTGTGTCTCTCTCTGTGTGTGTGTGCGTGCACGCGTGTGTGTGTGTGTGTTTGTGTGTCGCTCTGCCCTTACAGACATTAAGTGGCGCTCCTGCGGGAAGTCTCTTTTCGCGCCGCAGGCAGTTGGTAATCGATAAACATCCACAGCAGCTGCTGGTGGTGCAGAACGCTGCGAGCTCTCCGGTCACGATGACCTCGCGCCACACGACGCTACACGCTCTGAATGTGTAAAACACCGCCATCATTCATCTGGATGTCTGCACCCATCATGTTTCGAGCAGAAAGTCATCGAGTGCGATGATGTGATTATATTCATAATAAACAGAATGAATTAGATCCAAAATGAAATAAAGCATAATTGTCCTGCATGGCGGAAAACTGCCTTTGGCCCATCACAGGCAGTTCATTAAACCATAAACACTGACAGTATGGACAGGGGCTTAAAGTAAATAGGTTGGGGGCGCGTTAGTGGAACCATATTACAATTTTACAAACTCATCAACTGATCTGGACCAGAGCAAACCAACTATCAGTGTGAAAACGCCCTAAGAGAAGTGAGTGAAATTATTCCAGTAGTGTCTACAGCAAGGGGAGATATGGATACTTTAATTGACGATGTCTCCTTTGGACAGCGGCACGCGTGTTGTTGCTCTTCAACTCGCTCCCTCCGTCTTTCTGTCTTTAAAGATACAGCGGCGTTCTGGTTGCTGGAGTGTTTTTAAAGGTCCCATGGCATGAAAATGTTTTTTTAAGTATTAGGGGACCACTAAGGTCTATATAAAATAGACTTCAGATACAGTATTAGGGGACCATCAAGGTCTATATAAAAGAGACTTCAGATACAGTATTAGGAGACCACTAAGGTCTATATAAAAGAGACTTCAGATACAGTATTAGGGGACCGCTAAGGCCTATATAAAAGAGACTTCAGATACAGTATTAGGGGACCACTAAGGCCTATATAAAAGAGACTTCAGATACAGTATTAGGGGACCACTAAGGTCTATATAAAAGAGACTTCAGATACAGTATTAGGGGACCACTAAGGTCTATGTAAAAGCATTCAAAGAGCACCATGTCATGGGACCTTTAAAGGAGGTGGAAACGATTAGCTCAAGCAAATCATCAACAAAGAGTTATTATGAATGTTATTTTTCCCAGCTGTGCTTTTTCTGCTGTGATGAAACTCTGAATAATAATGTGAGCCTGTCAGTGGCCAAAACTGCACTTTTAGTGGATGTAAAGTGAAGGTGCGCAATTGACCATTAATGTCAAATTGCAGATTGTTTCTCTGCTGCTGGCTTCAGCGTTCTTGCTTAGTACTGAACTAATACAAAAAAATGTTTGTTCCAATCAGTCACATGGGAACATAGAGTTCAGGTTTAAAAATACCAAAGATACCTTTTAATGTTTAAGGGAGAACAGCAATTGGATTCAGATTCTCCTTCTGTACTGTCTTTTATGTATTTGTTATTGCATTTTATGTATTTTAAAGGCATCTAGGGACGGGGGATTGCAAATTTCCTTCGGCTATAAATGCTGCGGTGTGTGGTATAGGTTTATGCTACATACTTGCTACATCCTTGACTTGCCTTAACTAAGGACTCCACTTGACTTGATATAACCTGTGACTTGTGACCGGTGAAACAAGCTACAATGTAAGTTAATAGGACAATTGTCCAGCTTGTATTTACCTTCAAAAAAGTGCTGTTTTTGCCGCTGACAGGTTCGGATTAATATTCTAAGTGTCTGACAACATTATGGAAAGGATTTCGAAAGGAGGTCGACCTTTCTGTTAAAGAGTAAGATCCTTTTTTTAACATAAAAAACATCTTTGAAATCGTGTTCACTAAACCCACCAGACTCCATGTAAATAAACAGTAATTTTACCATCTTAAAATACACTTCATTCATAGTTGACAGAAACAAAATAAAACTTTGAAAAGCCGTTTTGGGTCGACATAGTTTACTGATTTACATGTGAAAATATGTTGGCTCTATACACGCTAAAAGTATTGCTTGTTTAAATGGAGTCTGGTGGGTTTAGAGCTAGCGACTTCAGAGCTGTTTTTGGTTAAACAGAAAGGTCTCAAAGATGTTTTAAAGGTCTATCTCTGAAGGGATCCTTTCCATAATGTTGTCAGACACTTAGAATATTAATCTGAGCCTGTCAGCGGTAAAACGAGCACTTTTGTGAAGGTAAATACAAGCTGGACAATTGCCCTATTAACTTAGATTGTAGCTTGTTTCGCCGCTGCCAACTGCAGCGATCTCGCTTAATACTGGACCAATGTCAGAGATTGTTGTTCCCATCAGTCACGTAGACACAAAAACATAGGAAAATAGGGTCCCAGTTGAAAAAAATGGTAGTTACCCTTTAACTTTTCATTGTACAGCCTGTTTGCTCTCTGGTGTGATGCTCCGATGAACACGTGTGGTATTTAAATTGCAGGTTTACTGAGCCTGGGATAATCATCTGCACCTGCTGCACTACCGTTAAATTCATGTCGATGCTACATTGCCCTGGCCTCCTCACACAGCGTTTCCTGAAGTTTACCTTACCACTGGAATTGTCAGAGTGAAGAGCAGCTGCACACGTTCAGGTATTACAGAAAACGAAGGAGACGGAGACTTACTGGTGTCAGTGGTGTCATACTGGGAGTCCGTCTGCAGCTCGTAGACGTCCACCTCCACCCTCGCCTGGGAGGAGCCCTCCATCAGACTGTTGATGTTCTCCCTCGCCAGAGCCAGCGCCAGACGCTCGCCACGACCACACGCTGACTGGTCATCCAAAATGGCCGCTGGGCGGAGAGAAGGGTTCAGAAATGAAGAATGTGTAAAGAGGAGTTCACTTTACCAACAGACCGGCCATACCTGGGGTTATGAGATTTTAGTTAGAGGACATCTAAGGACAATCAAAGGGAAAGGCTGATGTAAAAGATGTAAAATGACCATAATTGGTGGTGTTTTTTTTAGAAATGTGTCATGTCTTAAGTGTTATTATTTCAGAATAATTACAATCTTCTCTAGGGATGCATCGATCCGACTTTTTCAGTGCCGATTCCAATACCTGGGCGTTGGTATCGGCCAATACCGATGCAATACCAGTGTTTATTTAAGAAGCTGGAGGCCTCAACTTTATGTAAGTGACTGGGATCATTGTATTATGTGGAAGGCAACATCATTACGAGGTGCACCTGAACGAACCATGAAGTCCCGTCGGAGCCCACACTTTCACCTTTTGTTGTTTCTTTACATAACTCACGGGGAAGGCAACATGATGCCACACCAGGAACTTCCAGTTTTCAAACACAAGTATAAAAGCCGTAAACTGCAGATAGCTGTCATTTTCTATAGCTATATTATCCTCTAAAATACTTGATTGTTCATATTTGCGATGTTTTCCATGGTTATTTCAGGGCGGGCAACTATTTTTGTTGTTGTTTGGTGGGAGAAACTTTTCATTCAACACACTTCACACCCATCTCCGCATTAGCATTTTCTTTTGCCCTACAGCTACAAATACTCTGACAGCCAGTGGGCTATTTATATGCATCTCCTCATCCCGAAGATACATTCAGATGGCAGTTGTCCTCAGTTCCTTACACACCTTCTTACGAACACATGCGTTGAACATTTTTCATTGTTTTGATGGTATTTTTGGACAAACAACAGCTGTTCAGGATGCTGCGTTTGGAAGCTAAGAAAACAGAACATTGTTTGACAAATGTATCAGTGTAGAAACTGATGGAAATGTGATGAGACTTGAGATCGTACATTCTGCCTAGACGTTGTGTAAGTGATACACTTATATTTTCACATATGTAAGTCATGATTGCAATTGAATGATTATTTCTACGGTGATTATTTACAGTTGAATAACGATCATTTATCGGTTTAGAACGATACGCATTTCCACTTGTCATGATACACTTAAAGTTGCAATCTCAAAGATCTCCATTTTGTCTTATAATCGGCACTTACGGCGATCAGCGGCAATCGCAGGCGTGTTTTTGGATCTCACTTTCACTTGATTTTCAAGTTTCATCGTATGTAGTCATCGCATTTGCTCGGCCATAGTAACCGTTTACTCTCAAAGCTCGCAGAGACCGCAAAACTGTACGCTGCATTACACACAAGCGAGTTAAAGAGCATGTCAAATTAAGTGTACGCTATATTTAGAATATTTTCACCACTTTATGGCTGTCAAACTGCCAGTTATCTATGTTCTCTTCAAAGCCACGAGACTCCTTTTGAAGAAAAAAAAAAACAGTGTTTACCTCGCACGACATGGGAGTTGCTGCTCTAACCTGCTGCCAAAGTCACGCAATAACACCAACACACTAACCGATCGCGGCAGCAGCATAGACAAGCAACTTCTGTGTCCCCCCCCCGTAAACTTAATCAGGGCTGGTAAAGCGCTGAAAATATTCCAAATCAACAAGTCCTCCAAACCATATACGGCGATATGGGTCATTTGTTCCTACCCAACCCCTTCTCTCTCCAAACTCGTAAAATACGGACATTTGGACAGTGGCTGCCAGCGTCTGAAGCGAAGAAAAAAGCGCCCTTCAGCGTGTGTGTAGAACGTTCCGGGGAGAGCAGCAGCTACACGCCGTTTGAAGATGACGTAGCACTAAGAGTGACGACCTTTTCCTTAACATAACTGCGTAAAAAGGGACACCAATAGTCCCGACCAAGCGCGTTTAGACAAAGCGCGTTATATTACGCTAAAGGACACCTGACCAAGCGTCCATATTTTACAAGATGGGAGTGAGAATCTGTTGTCCTACCCTACAATCACTAACGGGAGCGTATCATAAATTAGTGCCCCTAGCAGTGGCGGAAATATGACCTCATATCTAAACCAGAGAACATCGGTCGCGGTTTTAAACACGTCTTTAACGTTGTTAAAGGGTCGCAGTTTGGTTATGTTTAGGCACCAAAACTACTCGGTTAAGTTTAGAAAAAAGATCGTGGTTTGGGGTAAAATCAGAAGTCACCTCGCTTAAGTTAAGTTGAAAAAACCCTCGCCGTTTACAGGACTTTCACTCCCGAGTGAAAGTCCTGTGTTGTGTTGATTTGGCGCTCTAAAATGTCGTCACCTTACTTCCTGCTTTGCTCTCGTCATAATTTCTACGGCCACTAGAGGACGCCGCTACTATAAATGTAAATATATATATATATATTTTTTTTTTTTTTGCTTGAACAAATGACTTCTGGGAGCGCTTTTTGGGGGAGGACAGTCTCTTCTAAATATAGCATCCACTTAAACATGATATAGATGTCTAAATCACAATTAGCTGCTGCCCCCTTCTACAGAAGTACAATGCTTAGCTTAGCTTAGACCCTCCTCCGCAGCGCTGTGGAGGAAGGCTCTGGCAAAGCGAGTTTGTAATGATCCAGATACAAACTGCCCTCGTCTGCAGATGTAAATGGGACAACAATGACTGAATGTCAGCCAGGTGAAAAACAACCTATACAGAGTGTGAGAAGAGAAAAACATCAGCAGCAGCGAGATGACCCCAAAAATAGATTTAATGTCCTTGGATTTGAACATGGAGCAGAGCGAAGCGTCTGGAGCAGCTGCAGCGTATTGAAAAAAAAAACGACATCGTCATCGTTTCTTTTTCCACCTACTAGAAATGGTAGAGAGGGAGTACCTGGCGGCTGTGTACAGTAGCACCTGGCATGTTTATTTCTGTAGCGCCTCCCTTCTGACTCGCCCGCTTTGCACTTTAAAGGTCCCATGACATGGTGCTCTTTGGATGCTTTTATATACAGCCCCTGACAAAAGTCTTGTCGCTTATCTAAGTTGTAGGAACAACAAATTATAACTTGACTTGTAGTTGATCAATCGGAATCAGAAATGGCATATATGAAAGGCAAAGTCTATTGGATTATGCTTATTATACCAAAATAAAGTCTTGTATCATCCATTGATTTTTATCATTGAATTAGGACAGAAAGGTCAGATATGGCTTGGACAAAAGTCTTGTCGTGTCTTTAAATGATTCAACCAATCACAGATTAGAGCTTCACCTGTGACAAATACTGTAATTAACACATTCCCGGGTGTGTATAAAAAGAACTCCAGCACACCAGACCTTCATGTGAAGTGCAACCTGACCAAAGTGCTCATCAAGAGCCTGAAGACTAAGTCTGCTGCTGAGGTGGCAGACATCTTCAATGTATCCAAACGTCAAGTGGAAAGGATAAGAAAAAGATTTAAAGAAACTGGTGAAGTTCATGATAAGCCCAGGTCAGGCAGACCCCGTAAGACAACTGTTCGAGAGGACAGTTTGTGGCTCCCACAGTCCAGGGCCAGCCCTTTTTCTGGGCTGGCCACCAGAAACTGCTGTATCTATAAGAACAGTTTGTCGAATTCTCTCACGCAGTGGTCTCCATTGCCGAATTAGTGCTCATAAACTAACATTAAACAGAAGACAAAAAAAAAATTTTTGTTGCATTTGCAAAGGCCCACAGCTTGGTGAAAGGATGGACAGTGGAAAAGTGGCAGAAGGTTGATTTTTCTGATGATCCATTGAACTGCATCCCAATTGCCGCAAATACTGCAGAAGACCTGTTGGAACCTGCATGGACCCAAGATTCACCCAGAAAACAGTCAAGTTTGGTGGAGGAAAAATCATGGTTTGGGGTTACATCCAGTATGGGGGTGTGCGAGAGATCTGCAGAGTGGATGGCAACATCAACAGCCTGAAGTATCAACAAATTCTTGCTGCCCATTACATTCCAAACCACAAGAGAGGGCAAATTCTTCAGCAGGATGGCGCTCCTTGTCATACTTCAGCCTCCACATTAAAGTTCCTGAAAGCAAAGAAGGTGCTTCAGGATTGGCCAACCCAATAACTACACATGAACATTATTGAGCATGTCTGGGGTAAGATGAAGGAGGAGGCTTGGAAGATTAAACCAAAGAATCTTGATGAACTCTGGGAGTCCTGCAAGACTGCTTTCTTTGCTATTCCAGATGACTTCATCAATCATTTATTTGAGTAATTGCCGAGACATATGGATGTAGTCCTCCAAGCTCATTTCCTTTTTCCCAAGGCACCATGACTTTACATATGCTCTGATGTTATTGTAGCATGTTTGTGCATTCAAAATAAAATATAATTTCTACCGTACATTACTGTATTTTTGTATGCGACAAGACTTTTGTCCAAGCCAAATCTGACATTTCTGTCCTAATTCAATTATAAAACTCAATGAATGATACAATACTTTATTTTTTGGTATAAAATGCATAATCCAGAAGCCTTTGCCTTTCATAAGCCATTTCTGATTCTGATTTCTGAAGTTATTATTTGTTGTTCCTACAACTTAGATAAGCGACAAGACTTTTGTCAGGCACTATAGTGGTCCCCTAATACTGTATCTGAAGTCTCTTTTATATAGGCCTTAGTGGTCCCCTAATACTGTATCTGAAGTCTCTTTTATATAGGCCTTAGTGGTCCCCTAATACTGTATCTGAAGTCTCTTTTATATAGGCCTTAGTGGTCCCCTAATACTGTATCTGAAGTCTCTTTTATATAGGCCTTAGTGGTCCCCTAATACTGTATCTGAAGACTCTTTTATATAGGCCTCAGTGGTCCCTTAATACTGTATCTGAAGTCTCTTTTATATAGACCTTAGTGGTCCCCTAATACTGTATCTGAAGTCTCTTTTATATAGACCTTAGTGGTCCCCTAATACTGTATCTGAAGTCTCTTTTATATAGGCCTCAGTGGTCCCCTAATACTGTATCTGAAGTCTCGTTTATATAGACCTTAGTGGTCCCCTAATACTGTATCTGAAGTCTCTTTTATATAGGCCTTAGTGGTCCCCTAATACTGTATCTGAAGTCTCTTTTATATAGACCTCAGTGGTCCCCTAATACTGTATCTGAAGTCTCTTTATATAGGCCTTAGTGGTCCCTAATACTGTATCTGAAGTCTCTTTATATAGACCTCAGTGGTCCCTAAAACTGTATCTGAAGTCTCTTTTATATAGACCAGTGGTCCCCTAATACTGTATCTGAAGTCTCTTTTATATAGACCTTAGTGGTCCCCTAATACTGTATCTGAAGTCTCTTTTATATAGACCTTAGTGGTCCCCTAATACTGTATCTGAAGTCTCGTTTATATAGACCTCAGTGGTCCCCTAATACTGTATCTGAAGTCTCTTTTATATAGACCTCAGTGGTCCCCTAATACTGTATCTGAAGTCTCTTTTATATAGACCTCAGTGGTCCCTTAATACTGTATCTGAAGTCTCTTTCCCGAAATTCAGCCTTGGTGCAGACCAACTGCCACTTTGCTCGTTTGAAAGCTATGATGTCTCTCTCTCTCTCACGGGTGGGCCAAATTCTCTGGGTGGGCAAAGCAGAGAAAGGGGAGGTAACCTTGCTCCTTATGACCTCATAACGAGAAGATTCCTGATTGGCCCATCTGAGCTTTCATTTTCTCAAAGGCAGAGCAGGATACCCAGGGCTCGGTTTACACCTATCGCCATTTCTAGCCACTGGGGGACCATAGGCAGGCTGGGGGGAACGCATCTTAATGTTAAAAAAAAACTCACAAAGTGAAATTTTCATACCATGGGACCTTTTAAGGGCGCTGGGAAAAAAAATGCGGCCCTGTTATCGGAGAGGGGGCTGAATGCAACGGAAAAGAACGCTCGCAGAGAGCAGGTAGCAGATTGGAGACACGAGGAGAGGGCAATCGGCTTGTCTATGGAAACGTGTATCCAGAGGGAAGATCACATTTTAATACCAGGATGTAAATAATGTCTGCTGCTGCAAACTGACCTGAGTACCAGATGAGATTTTTTTCTCCTGTTTAAACACAGACGAAAGAGAGACAGGAAAAAAACAAAAAAAACTTTCAGGCCCAGGACTTGATTACGAGCTTTAAGATGGATTTTCTTTTTTGCAGCGTTAACTCATCCTTCCTTATTTCCTTGTTTCAGTGGACACTGAGCTGTAAGGCTGCAGAGCAAAGACCCCCGCACAACGAGACTGGAAATCAAAGTGAACATGCTGCTCAGGCTCAGTAACAAGCAGAAAGGCAGCTATCGCCGATGCCGCTGCCACTGGGGTTTCTTCTGGATTTGATTTGTGTGTCCTAAATAATTAACGCCCCTCGAGGCGAACTAAGAGGCGATTTATCGTGTCCTTCCTCAAAAGGACTGTTGTGGGTTCCTGCACTTTAAAGGTCCCATGGCATGAACATTTCACTTTATGATTTTTAACATTAATATGAGTTCCCCCAGCCTGCCTATGGTCCCCCAGTGGCTAGAAATGGTGATAGGTGTAAACCGAGCCCTGGGTATCCTGCTCTGCCTTTGAGAAAATGAAAGCTCAGATGGGCCGATCTGGAATCTTCTCCTTATGAGGTCATAAAAGGAAAGGTTACCTTCCCTTTCTCTGCTTTGCCCGCCCAGAGAATTTGGCCCACCCATGAGAGAGAGACATCATGGCTTTCAAACGAGCAAAGTGGCAGTTGGTCAAGGCCACACCCCCACCCTCCACCTTGCCCCCCTCTCCTCCTCAATAGCTACAGACACAGAAATGGCCCATCCTAAGGAAAGCTCATTGTGGGACTGGCTCTAGTGGCTGTAATTCTGCACCAAGGCTGAATTTCGGGAAAGAGACTTCAGATACAGTATTAGGGGACCACTAAGGTCTGTATGAAAGAGACTTCAGATACAGTATTAGGGGACCACTAAGGTCTTGCAGAGACGGAGAGCGTAAGTATATGTTAGGAGATAATATCGCCCCTGACAGTCGTATCCCTGAGATAAAGCAGCATATTGGGGACTTAGGCTCATCTGTTCAGCCGAGTCTCAGGAGCTTAGGTGTGGTTTTTGATTCAGCTATGTCGTTGGATCACCACTCTTGGAACGGTTTCTTCCAACTGAGAAATATTTCTAAGTTACGAACACTTGTGACTAAGGATGAATTAGAGATGATCGTTCATGCTTTCATTTCTTTACGTTTAGATTACTGTAACAGTCTTTTTACCTGTCTGAGTAAGAATCAGCTTTATCGTCTCCAGACTGTTCAGAACTCTGCTGCAAGGCTTTTTAATGCACGCTGACAAAAGAGCACACATCGCACCTGTTTTAGCAGCACTTCACTGGTTACCAGTCCAGTATAGAATTCAATTTAAAATCCTGGTCATTACTTTGAGAGTCTTGCACGGTCAAGTTCTTTCCTACTTCTCTGATTTGATACAGCTACATACCCCCAGCCCGTAGTCTGAGATCATTAGGTCAGAGGCTATTAGTGGTTCCCCGCGCTCAGTTTAGAACTAGAGGTGATCGGTCATTCCAAGCAGTGGCTCCTAGGCTGCGGAATGACAGCCTCTCTCGCTATGTTGTGTGGATTCTGTCGAATCTTTTAAAAAGCAGCTGAAGACTCTGCTGTTCAAGCAGGCTTTTACTTAGTCGAGGGGTTTTTATGGTTGGTTGTTATGTTTTCTATTTGTATTTCAGTTTTCTTGTATTGTGACTTCTTGTGTTGTATTGCATTTTATTGTGAAGCACTTTGTGATTTTTATATATATACACAAATAAACTTTACTTACTTACTTAATATAGGCACAGGCTAATTATTGCTAACTAAAATGCTAGTTAACATTAGTAATTAAACTTAAAACAGCTAACAGCTAAAACAGCCTGCGAGCTTCTCCTGTACTATACCGTAATTCCTCTACTATGTGACAGTAAGTCTCGTGGTTATGACACAATCGTTAGCCTATTTTTTACAAAACGTCTGCTACGGGGCCATAACGTGAGATACAAGGTAATGGAGCCTTTTATACATTGTCGTGTTTCTTTAGAAATAAACAAGGACAAATAGTTTAAACGCGCTCAATGTGTGTGTGCTGTGGTGCGTGTTGGCAACATTGTGGTCACATGCACAAGGAACATGACAACATGAAATGACAACATGAAGTGTGTGTGTGCGTGCATGTGTTTGTGTGTGTGTGTGTGTGTGTGTGTGTGTTGTGTGTTGATTTACGTGTGTGTGTGTACGTGTCTGTTTGTGTGGGTGTGTGTGTGTGCGTGTATGCATGTGTGTGCGAACATTGTTGGTCACGCACAAATGGCAATGCAGTCATGGTGCAGTGTCCCTTGAAAAGGAGCTTTGCATTTGATTGGCTACACAAGCACAGGAAAGTTGTGGAGTGTGTGTATGAGATTTTATCTCCTGGATGAAAATTATACTCTTCCACTTCCTATGCGGTCATTTTTACCGTAAACAAAAGAAGTGTGACTAATTGAATAAATCACTCAAAATTCAAAGAAAGTAGTCACGATGAATGTTATATGTTGAAATGCCTTTGTGAAGGAATAAGGTCATAAGGTCTCAGGCAATCTGATGAAAAATGCCATATTTATGGTACAGGGATGTGAAATCAGTCATTTTGACCGAACAGTGTTATGCTGATTGAGGAATTTAAAACTGCTTGCCAGAGAGAGTCACCCCTATTTGAATGAGCAGAAACGTAAAGTTGTCTGATGCGCAGCTCTGGCTGATGAATATTTCTCACTCAACAAATCCGTGTTTGGTGAGAGACTTGTTGCAAAAAATCGGGTTGACGCAACGGTTTAGAAAGGTTTAAGTGTTCCTGGTCCCATCTAAAAATCTGTGTAGTAGTACAGTGGAAGCCTAGGGAGGTTGGGGATCTAAGGAGAGATGGTAGTAAAGAATTTAATAAGAGCATCTTAGGCACTGGTGTGTCAGAATCAACAGTCTGAGCTTGACCTTTTTTGCATTTCTTATGGATTAGCTTAACTGGGAATGGTGAAAAGGTTTCAGTAGCTATTCTGAGGGACACAGCGGCGCCCAGTCGTTCATTTTGAGTGCTCGTTTTCTCTCTGATGAGTCTGCTGTGCATTCTGATGTCCTTGCGGTGGCGTGCAGTTTCTTGGGGTGGCCTATGCATACTGTGTAACCGATCTGGTGCGGGGTCCATTGACTGTGGGGTTCGCCCGTTTTCAAAATGATTTGGCCGGGGTTAGGTGCTGGTTAAGCCTGAAGTGACCACCGTCTATGTTATCGGAGTCTACATCTGGCTCGAAATGATCCCGGTGTGTTTCTGCGGTGCTGTAACCTGTGCCATGTCAATGCCTCAGTTAGGTATGAAGACGGTATTAATTTCTTTTTTTTGGAGTTGGACCTATTGTTCACCTCCCCGCTTCTCCTGTTGGCTGTCATCTGCTGGGAGATTGTGGTGAAGCAGTGAGTGAGCATTGGTGATGTGCACTGCCTGTGGCCGTGAACAGCTGGGGTGAGCCTTTGACGGGTTATCTGGCTGTGTTGGTCCTCTTCCGTAGCAAGTCAGGTAATACATTTCTGTTAACTGTCATCTGTTACACAATTTTTTGGAGGCTGGCTTACCCCCATGGTCGCCATGCTCTGAAAGCCACGCCCACCGGAGGAGGAATCAATTCTCCGCTCTCCGTTGACTTGCAATGCAGCAAGCCATAGTTGTTCTCTCCCTCCGGTGGGGGGCGGGACTTAAATGCACACTGTGGAGAATGTGGGGCTAGTGGGACTTTGGCTCCATCCAAAGTTGACAAAATCCTCAGACCAGCACAGAAAGGAGAGTTTAGAACAACAATGATATTGTGGGAAGTGTGTGTGGGGGGGGGGGGGTGATGCTTGTTAGATCCCAAACAGATAGAGAGGTAGAGCTCAGTCACTTCCCAGAATGCCCTCTGAGGAAAAGAGAGAGGGAGGATGAAGATGAGAGGGGAGATAAAGAGTCTCAGCAGTGTTTAGACACTATCTCCATTTAAACCATATCTGGTTCTCAGGGTCACTGCTGCGACCACACACAGACAGACACACACACGCACAAACACACACACACACACAGGCTAACAATGCTGGAAAGACACACGCACGCACACACGCATGCACGCGTGCGCGAGCACACACACACAACACACACACACACAGGCTAACAATGCTGGAAAATGTGGTGCAGGTGCTTCTTAAACAATTCTTTAACCCTTTGAATGAATCTCTCTGAATAGGATTTCCCTGAAGGTGTTCGTGAGGCCCCTATTTGTTGCAGTTTGTGATTAACTCGTGTCATTCCTCTCTTTGTGTGTGTGTGTGCGCGTGTGTGTGTGAATGTTCCTCATGACAGCCCTGTTTACCAACTCTGAGCCATGAGAACAAGCTCCGCTCAAATTTAATATCAAATGATGCTGTTTCAACTTCACTTTTCAACCCCGAGGATGGAAGCGCCTTCTGCTCCCGTTTCCCTGCCCGCCGGTGCAGAAACGTCATCTTGTATTCATGTAAAGAGGTTGTAGAGCGAGTCGGGCTGCCGCTGTGCGTTTTGTTCTGGATTCAACCTGAGACGCGACGACAAAAACTCTTTTTATCGAAGCAAAGGGAGCACTGCAGACCGGAGGCGGTGTGTAACTTTAGAAAGAAATGGACAGACAGGTTCTTCTTGTCACTTCCCACATCTGAGCTTCGTGCATTTGATATTCTTTGATACGAGATGTGGTAGTCTGGACTCTGGGGGGAGGAGGGCAGGGAGGTCGACAGATTTGACGAGACAAGACCAAACGGAGACTGAAAACAACACATCGCTCCGTAGGCCGGGGGGCGGGGGGGGAACAATCACAGCACTGGTGTGTTTTCACAGGCAAACAAGACGCCTCCACGGACACATCGACCAGTGTGTACAAGTGTGCGTCCATGTTTTGGAAGGGCGTATTGATTTATCTCGGAGCGGGCCACCCTGACGACTTGGTTCGAGGGGAGAGCTGCGATGTGGGGAGAGCTGCGATGTGGAGATAGCAGGTTAAACAAAGATGAGACCAGCGGTGGAAGATGTTTTCAGATTCTTTACTTGAAGTAAAAGTACTAATACCACAATGTGAAAGTAGGCTGTTACAAGTAAAAGTCCTGCATTGAAAATGTGACTTAAACGGATAGGCCACCGTTTGTTGAAATAGGGCTCATCACGGTCCCCTAGCTGTAGATAGGCGGGCCAACGCATTTTTTGTGCATGCATTGTTTTAGTCCGGTGCAACACTGTCAGCGCTGCCGCTAGTTAGCTTAGCGTAGTGAATGGAATCCTATGTTGCCGGTTAGCATGTTGTGAGTAAAAGTGAGCCAACAAAAGACAAAAAAACAACCTAATTACTTGCACTGAGACAAAAAATGCATTGGCCCACCTATCTACAGCCAGGGTAGACCATGATAAGAACTATTTCAACAAACGGTGGCGTATTCCTTTAAGTAAAAGTAGCATATTGTAAAGTATCGTCGGGAAAATGGACTTAAACGTATTAAAAGTAAAAGTACTCAACGCAGAAAAAAAAACCTCGCATTTTAGAAACGAAAAAAGGGTTGAAAGCCTTAAAAAAAAATTTTTTTTAAAAAAGCTTCAAAAGTGTCAAAACAAATTCTGTATTTAATTGTTTAATGGTCTACTCATTTCAGCTGGACTCGTAGGCTGTTATATTGTTGGCTACTTTAATTTATAATAAAACATTAGATTTTACAAACTACATTAATTTGTACTACGCTTAAAGTACAATTCCGGCGCAAAATGAACCTAGGGTTTAATAACACATGTGTACCGAGTCGACCGTTCTCTGGGATCTGGGATTCTCTGTTTAATAAACTGTCTGTACACTTACCATGTTACAAAGTTCTCATTGCTTCGGTTTACATGTAGGGACCCTCATTATGCTACCGCTGAAGTGTGGTGCTATTTTGAGCCTTGTTAGTGGTGTAGAAATAGTAAATTACCAAGTGCCCCGAAAGCTAGCGTTAGCAGCTAACCACCGGTTCTTTCGGGGAATGATCGTAAAGATTTAAAAAGAATATGTTGACGGCGTTTCCTGTCTAGCTGGAACGTTTTGGGACCGATTGGTGGCATGATTGGTGTGGACGAAGTACACACGGCGTTAGACTGGTATGAGCAAATACTGTTTAACCGTGTATCAGCTAATTTAACCCTCCTGTTGTCCTCGGGTCAAATTTGACCCATTTTGAAAAAGTTTCTATGTTAGAAATTTTTTTTTTTTTCAACCAAATTGTCAAAAGGAATAACATGGATGGTTTCATACAACCATTACTCCTCACAAGTAAAATAAATCAGTTCAGCACTTTCATTGAATTTGGGTGTTTTACTCAATTTTATAGCATTTGAAGTAAAAAAATATTAATAATAATTGATGAAATAACGCTGAAAAAAAGTGAGAAAAATGTTGGAATAAAGCTTCAAAAAAACGTCCGGGAAAAGTGACAAAAAAATCCAAAATGTAAATTTGAAATTTTGACCCAGGTTCGACGGGAAGACAACACAAGGGTTTAATAGCTCACGTTACATGTATTGTGTCAACAGTTAACTTCATTTAATATTGTATGGGGCGTTTTCTTTTGCGGAGTGCAAATGTTCCACCAAAACAAGTTCCTTCCAGAGACTATTTTGCAGAGTCACCGTCGCTGCATCCAGAGCTTGGCGCCGCCCCAAGACGATTGTAATTGGTTTAAAGAAATGCAAACAACCCAGAGCGGGTGTTTTTCCCCCTCCTATCCCAGAATGCATCCGTGGTGTAGCCAGACCTATCTCCACAGCGCTGTGCAGGTCTGGCAATGAGATACCTTGTGATTTGTGACCTGGCTATAGCACCCTCTATGTGCCTGCTCTGTTGGTTTTCCCGCCCTCACATTGTCTGCCCTGATTGGTTAGTTCAATCACATGTCAGATGCTGACATATTCCCAGATAGTAATCAGAGACAAAGTCTGCAGTTGAAGTTTGAGAGTGATTTAGCAGAGGTACTTTGTTAAAGTCGAGGGTGCGTTTGTAAAAAGTTGGTTTGCTTTTCTCAAACGGAAAAAATCCTTCAGATTAAAGCTCCGGGCCGACGAAAAGGGTTTGTTTACTTCTATTTTCTCTGGCGGGTCGTTTCTCTCTGCTTCCATTCTGATTGTTCTCTTCTCTTCCCATCACTATTTTTTACCTTATTTTTTTCAAATGCATTTATTCCTTGCAGCTTTAAGAGACTCAGAGGTCGGATAAAGGGGAACAAAGTTTCTTCCACTAAACGTATTACTTCATTTATATTCAGTTTGGGTTTTCCCCCTAAAATGAAGACATTTGCCTTTTCAATGAAAAAAACGACATCTTCACTTACAAAATGAGTTACCCCCAGAATTTGAAAAATGTACTTTGAAGTAATTTTTAAAGGATTAATGTCACCGCTGTTCTGCGGTGACAAACTACCTTTTACACACCGGCTCTTCTGTAGTTCAGAGGCATTTACTGACGAACAGAAGCTAATGACTCCTTCAGAATGACTGATATACTGAAATAATTCATGGTTTTTTTTTTAGCAGCGGCTGAAGGACACCGATGCTGCTGAATTGTTAAACTCCTTCACTACAATATTTATGCACTTGATTTTTATTCCTGCCGGAGCAGAAGGTATCTGCATGCTGATTTTACCTGAGGGTCGACACAAGAACGCGAACGGCTGTGCAAAGCAATCCGATCCTCTGACCACAATGTGCTCTGTGGTACCTGTAACCACACCCAACAGTGATGTCACCGGGTCACGGAGTACACCTGTATTGGTGTGTGCATTTGTGGTTTTAGAGGAGGTGACACAACGCAACCGAAAGTTCTCTATAACTAAAGAAAGTGCATTCCGTGAAGCGCCAATGGTATTAAACGGTACAAACTTGCTGTCTCCTAAATGGCCGCGGCCTCGTTTGAAAATGTTGTGAACGTCCTGCGGATGGATGAAAAGTTCATATTTCATTTTGCTAATATGTGACTTAACACAGCTAAAAGACTTATTTAGCGTCACAAACGTTAGTTTTTTTAGGGCGTTGGTGAACGTTAGTTGACGTTGGCTTATCCGTGTTGCCAGATGTCGCGAGAGTTTGTTTCCAGCGTCGGTTGAACTTTACAGTTGTGAAAAGTAAGAAAAAATAATAATAATCTGGAGTGAGGTAAAAGAAGTGATCTTACAGGACCTCTGTAGCCCGCTGCTCATCTCTGCTCCAGGCTACATCAGCTGCACATCACATGTTTTATCACGATACGATATGATATCGATACACCATTTACTGATATCACAATACACAAACACAATATGATTTTGATACAATGCAGGGGCCTGCGAGCGATACGAGACATCACTGCAGCCAAACGTCACAAACAGAAATGTGAAAAGAGCCATTTGTGGTTTCGAGAGGGAGTTACATGGTGCAATGTATGTATGTATAAATCTAAACAGTACTTCTTTGCAGTCAGTAGCTGAATCGTAACTTCTCTTATTTGATAGCTTCTTGCTCCTCGCTTGAACCGGAAGTCGTTCTGGTCTAGGGGCGCCGCCATTAACGGTGCATCCAGCTCTCACAATACATCCACGAACACATCACAATCCCTGACTGAACTGTGAGTGGTCCAGTTGCGTTGTGGGTAATGCAGGCGGCATGTTTTGACAAGGAAGAAGAATGTGTGGAATAAAGATGACGATCTCTATGGTTCTTCTGCTGATCCGACAATGTTAGAGGAGTGTAATGCTCCATCTGTGGAGGCAAAGCAAGTAAGCATTCAGCTCAAAGCACCACTACAGGCCTCACAGAGCCGCTGTAGATTCTCATCTTGTTGGAACGGAGTTGAATTAAATTTATCTTCCTTCCGAAACAAACCAAAGGGTTAGGGATAGGGGTTAGGGTTAGGGTCAACGGCAAACATTTCATCTTTGTGTAAATCCACACTGTTTGAATCAACCGTCTGCTGTTTTCTCTTCTTCAGCCACATATTGGCTCCTGTTTTTTTCTCTTGTGGCATCAGCATCCCTAAACACTAAATGCGAGCTGGTGTGGCGGCTTGGCCGGAGACCTGCGACAATAACACAGAGTAATTACAGTCGCCATCTCTGATCTCATCTGGGTCACTTCTCAGCGTGACGGCGATTAGTCTAAATGTCAGACATATGATTGATAATTACAGCTGGGTCATTTCTGATTCGTGATTTGATTGCTGGTCATGTGAAGTGTTGGTTATAATTGCCTTTTTCTTGGAGGGTTTGCTTGAGAATGAGATTGTGTCAAGGTAGTGAAACGCTTCAGCCGTCTGGAGACACATTTTGTGCATGTGTCCTTGTAAATATCTAAATATGCACGGTTCACCGGCACACACAGGTTTGCATATTTGTTAGAAGAATTCTTTTTATCAAAACCTTGTTTAGGTAGACAGGTTTGTTCCTATGTTAGGTAAATTGTTGGGTATCATTGTTTATCAGGCAAGCCGGTGCAGGAGAGGGTGAAATACATGATAATACATTCCTGGACAATGGATCCAAACCTCAGAGATACCAACTTCGGGCTATCTATCCATCAGCTGCATTGACACAAAAGGACGCCATCAGTCTGTACGAAGCGTCTAGATGAAATTCCATCTTCAGACCAAGTGAGGCTCCTCGACTCATCAACAGCAGTTCTTTCTTGTGATCCATCATGTGGTTGAACAGAGGCTCACCGAGTAAACGCTCACTTGTCGCAGAGTACAAACTCCAGGTGATGGTTGGTTACGTCAAAGACAGCTTTTGAAAGTACAAATGTTCCACCAAAACAAGTTCCTTCCCGAGGCTATTTTGCAGAGGCACCATTATTGCATCCGGCACTTATCGCCGCCTAGGATGATTGTGATTGGTTTAGAGAAATGCCAATAAACCAGAGCATGTTTTTCTCCCATCCCGGAATGCTGTGTGGACTAGCCAGACCCTCCTCCGCAGCGCTGTGGAGGAAGGTCTGGCGATGCGAGACTGGGATATGCGTGTGTCCTCGTGATTGCCCGATGTTCCGTGTCCTGTCGCAGCAGCAGGTAAATGTGCCCTGCAGTATCCACCGCAGGACAAAACGTACCAGCATTTTGACTTCTGGCAGTTTCCCCGAGCCCTTGATTGACAAAAACTCTTCATCAGTCCTTTTTACTTCTCAGCTACTGAATGGTACAACTTGAAAATGTGTCCATAGCTGAGTGTGTTGGAGTGGAACTAAAGTGCATTTTCCATCACCTGAAGACAGCTGAAAGAAAACATCCATGCTCCTGATTTGAGATAGTCTAAATGTTTTGCAAAAAGAATAGATTACATCAATAGATTCCTATCTCAATTTTCCTATTTACATTTTTTTTTCCTACTTCATTTATATAGCTCCTTTCATGCACAAAAATAAATGCAGGGCAAGGTGCTTTACAATTTAACCGCAAAAAGCAACAAACAATAAAGAAAGACAAGTTGAAAACACATATACATATACACAAGGATGAAGGGAGAAAGTGAAAGCTGTTAGTTATAGGCTATTTTAAAAAGATATGTTTTGAGTGGTCGTTTAAAACTGTCCACTGAGTCAGCAAGTGTAGCAGGCTATATAAAGACAAAATGTTCCATATTTTTCGGGCGTAGTGGCTAAAAGTAGCATCACCAAAGGGTTTTTGTGGCAACCTTGGTAACAGTTTAAAGGGCAGCTGTGGAGGATCATGAAACAATAGCAAGTCTGTGATATACAGTAGAAGGGGGCGAGGACATTTAGTGCCTTAAACACTAAGAGACAGACTTTAACATTGACAACCTAAAACATACAGGATGAGTTTAATGAGTCAAATTAACAAACTTCCTGTCAAATGTCTACTCGAGTTAGTAAATGTATTCTTCAACCGATTGGATTACATATCAGTACAAAACTGCCTTGAGAAAGCAATAGATTCAAGAGGCGTATTAAGAACAAATTGCTTCCCCAAATTCTCCCCAGAGCACCAACTGTGGATTAATCCACCACCGAAAATAGTCCCTTTAAAAAAAAAAATAAAAAAATGTTTAAGAACTAGCTGTTTTTAGGAAATTACTTTTTTCTTTACAAAAAAATTTAACTAAATACACACAAAGAGACAAAATATATATTTGTGAGGTGATTTTAAATATAAAGGCTACGTCTTCAGTAGGAAGCAATGGGAAAAGCAACAGACAGGAAGACAGACAGTATTCAAGACAGAATAACATTATTTGTTTGGGTCTTTTTATGGGATTTCTTGACAATAAGAAACATATAAAACCAGCCTTTTCCTTTAATTTGGGTGTGGAATGTTTCAATTTTTATTACTTAATATTTTTCCCTTGTGAGAGTCTTCCTTCTCCATAATATAATTTGCGAAAGTGAGACTTTTCTTATTTTCACTGTAACTCCACCTATCAGAAATGAAAGAAATTAAGACTGAAATATAAGTGTGTGTGTGTGTGTGTGTGTGTGTGTGTGTGTGTGTGTGTGTGTGTGTGTGTGTGTGTGTAGAGCAATCAGCTGCCATTAATGGAAGAGTAAAAGGTGAGCCATTACACATCGCCAGGTGACCTGGTTGCCATGGTAGCTTGCACGTAAGTGTCCACAGGTTTTTCCTCCAAGCCCCGCGTGATTAAAAGCAACATGGATTTGAATACGGGGCCAACAGGGCTGAGAGATGAACCGGGAAAAAAAAAAAAAACGTATCTGCTGCAAGGAGTGGGCTGAACTTTTACTTCCCAACGTTAAGTCTCTGCTATTGTTGGAGTTAATCTTCCTCTGCGGGTCGTGATGGGGACACAAGTAAGAGGTGCCGATAGCAGAGCTATCCGTTAATAACGGAGGGGAAGTCACGCAGACGCTCGGTGATCCAGTTTCTGCCGAGTCTATTTGCGCTTACAAACGATCCAAACTGGGATGAAAACAAAATGAGCAGGCAAGAAGAAGAAGAAATGGAAACACAGAGCGAGCGGCGGAGACAAAGGGAAGCCTCGAGGGGCTCGTAAAAAGACAAACAAAGCAAAGAGAGATAGTGTGAGAGGAATCAAGATGGCAAACAGAGACATGGGTGGGTGTTGAGGAGGAAAAAAAAACTAAAAAGGAAACACAGGAAGAGAGCGATACAAAAACAACAAAACAGAGGAGTAACGAGTGAAGGAAAAAGAATAAAAGTGATGCGGAGGAAGTGTGTCTTTTTATTTGTTAACAAGCTCCAACAGGAGAGAAAGAGGAGGATACATACAAAGAATGTGTGTGTTCATTCATAGAGGCAGTAGTATTCGTGGGTAAATAATGACACTTTCTAGAAAGAGCTTTGGCGTAAGGGCCTCATGTATCCAATTAACTTTCTCCTTTGCATCCGAGAACTTATTTACCAAGTTCAAACTCGCCAACCATAGCCAATTCCCCCACAGTGATTGGCCAGCTGTATTTAGGTGAGACACTAGGCGGGGTTTAACACTAGAAAGGCCATGACGGTCATTTTGACCGTTTGGAAATTTATATATGTAATAACTTTGCTGAATACAAAAAATACAATCCTGCAGCTGCCTGACTTTTCCTTAAAGAGTCTGTATTTTAATTTAAACTTGTTTTTATATACATTACACAAAAGGCAAAGAAAATACAGTCACTTTTACCTATTTCGGCCATTCACGGCAGCAGACACAAAAACGGAGGCAGTGCAAGGTTAGGTTATAGCTAAATGTTCAAATAAGATACTTTTAATTGTTATTTTGCTGTTATTAGTTAAGTTGAATGAATTTCCACACCATATTTTTAGGGATATGAATTTATGAAATAATTACGGTTTACTATGCCATGATATGAATTATTGAAACACGTATTACTACTCAAATGTATAATTAAACTCGTTAAAATGTACATTTCGCTGTTATTACGTTTTTCTAAAGATATCCTATCACAATACATAATACAATATCGCAATAGGTATTTATCATGAGAGATTATAGAGTTTGGAATCTGGCGGTCAAAATGACCGCTCACGGCAGTTCTAGTAGTTATGGAATTCCAGCACTTCTAGTGTTAAACTTCTCTCTTGGACTTCTTCTGTCATTTTTGGTGTTAACAATAAAGTGCAGTGCTATTAATGTTTTTTTTTTTAAGGAAAAACTGTGAAAGAGTGTTATGTCATCCCATTTGTATGATTACTGTGTATCATTCCTCTGTATGATGAGTCACAAGTAAGTCTCAAGTCCTGGCTATGATGTCCAAATCAAGTTCCAAGTCAAGACCAGTGAGTTCCAATCAAGTTCCAGGTCAAGACTAACGAGTCACAATCAAGCTATAAGTCCTGACCAACAAGTCAGAATCAAGTTCCAAATCCAGACCAACAACTCTGAATCAAGTTCCAAGTCCAGACCAACAAGTCTGAATCAAGTTCCAAGTCCAGACCAACAAATCTGAATCAAGTTCTAAGTCCAGACCAACAAGTCTGAATCAAGTTCCAAGTCCAGACCAATGATTTCAAATCAAGTTCCAAGTCAAGGCTATTAAGTACCAATCAAGTTCCAAATCAAGACTAACGAGTCCCAATCAAGTTCTAAGTCCAGACCAGTAAGGTCCAATCAAGTTCCAGGTCAAGACCAATAAGTCCCAAATTAAGTTCTAGATCTGGACCAACCAGTCTGAATCAAGACCCAAGTCCAGACCGATGAGTTCCAATCAAGTTTTCATTCCAGACCGGAATTAATTTTCTTTTGAATTTAATATTTGGCTTTTGAATTTCAATTTAACATTGGCTTTTAATTTTCATTTAATATTTGGCTTTTGAATTTCAATTTAACATTGGCTTTTAATTTTCATTTAATATTTGGCATTTCAATTTCCATTTAACATTGCCTTTTCGTTTGGACTTGACACATGTCAATGTAAATGAGGAGGCGTGGCCCAAAGGCTGGTGGGAGGGTCTGAAACGAAAGGGGTGCAGAGGCACCTTTTGAACAGCAAGGGGAGCTTACTGCTGGGGAGCATCTGTCTGCAGCTTCAGGCTTGATGGCCTCTTATTTCACATGATAGCAAATGATGATGTAGGCTAAACACAAACAACATTTCATGCAACAACCGTGAAGTTTTCATGTAGTTACTATAATTGGGCCCGTGTTAGTGAGGACTAGATTAGGACTGTATTTAAAGCTGATTCTGGTTCCCAACTTCGCCCCAGGTGTGTCTGTTTAAAACACGGACTCAGACAACTTTTCTCTTTTGATGTTTTATTTAATTAAGCAACAGTAGAAACATGGGTGTGGGTAGCTCTGCGATGTGTGTTTGTGTGTGGTCAGATTTCGAGGACGCACACACACACACAATCTCAACCGGATAGTCATCGTCCGAACTGCGACCTCTCCTTTTTCTTTCTCTCATTCTTTTCTCTGGGTGGTGCGCGCGGTGTGAGTTGCGTGTCCACGCTATTCTCCAACTTGTAGGCTACTCACAACAATCACTCCTGATTGACGGCCTTTTGTACAGCCCGTGTAGGCTACTTTTTCAGACTTCCAGCTGTCAGTGGTGTCTGTAAGCATCACTGGCCGGCCAGCAGGGAGGCGATCCCGGCCGCCACCAGCTGGCTGTCCCGTCAGACTGAAGCTTCTGACAACATCGGAGAAAATGTGCAGTTGGCCATCAATGTTTGTAAAACTGCCCATATTCAAACTCTACACAGTTAATTTATCGCATAAAAAAGTCTCAGAAGTGAATTTAGTGGTGAAAAAGCAGATGGAAATTATAAAAAAAGCAATCGATTCTATAATCTAGATCGGCAGTTTGCAGTAGTAGCAGCAGCAAACAACTGGGAACTTTTTACAATTTTCATCTGCTTTTTCCCTGCTGGCCGGCTGAAAACGTACACGGGCTGTACAAAAGGCTGTCAATCAGGAGTGATTGTTGTGAGTAGGCTACATGTTGGAGAATAGCGCGGACACGCACCTCACACCGCACGCACCACCCAGAGAAAAGAATGAGAGAAAGAAAAAGGAGAGGTCGCAGTTCGGACGATGACTATCCGGTTGAGATTGTGTGTGTGTGTGTGTGTGTGTCCTCGAAATCTGACCACACACAAACAGACATCGCAGAGCTACCCACACCCATGTTTCTACTGTTGCTTAATTAAATAAAACATCAAAAGGGAAAAGTTGTCTGAGTCCGTGTTTTAAACAGACACACCTGGGGCGAAGTTGGGAACCAGAATCAGCTTTAAATCCAGTCCTAATCTAGTCCTCACTAACACGGGCCCAATTATAGTAACTACATGAAAACGTCACTGTTGTTGCATGAAATGTCGTTTGTCTTTAGCCTACATCATAATTTGCTATCATGTGAAATAAGAGGCCATCAAGCCTGAAGCTGCAGACAGATGCTCCCCAGCAGTCTGCTCCCCCTGCTGTTCATAAGGTGCCTCTGCACCCCTTTCGTTTCAGACCCTCCCACCAGCCTTTGGGCCACGCCTCCTCATTTACATTGACATGTGTCAAGTCCAAACGAAAAGGCAATGTTAAATGGAAATTGAAATGCCAAATATTAAATGAAAATTAAAAGCCAATGTTAAATTGAAATTCAAAAGCCAAATATTAAATGAAAATTAAAAGCCAATGTTAAATTGAAATTCAAAAGCCAAATATTAAATGAAAGTTAAAAGCCAATGTTAAATTGAAATTCCAAAGCCAAATATTAAATTCAAAAGCCAAAGCCAAATGGAAAATTAAAAAATATATATATATATTTTTTTTTAATTTGATCTTGCTTTGTTTTCTCTTTGGACTTTCAATTTGAATTATGAATAAATATTTCCTCCATAAACACTGGCATGAAACTCAGGTAGCTTGGTGTTTAGCATACAAGCTTCCCACCTGGATGGTCAGAGGGCCAAACCCAGGAAGCATCAGATTCGATACAGGTCTTCGCTGTGAGTACTGTTATTATCAAGCATAACACTAATCTTAATTTAAATAACGTACTTTATGTTGTAAGTAATATTTTTCTTGTAAATTAAGTGACAACACTAAATGTGAATCCCCTTTTGCCAAAGCAGCACCTTGGAGTTTGAAGTAAGCAAACAACGTTTAAAGTTTTAGTTGTAAGCAACGCTAGTTTTTACTACTGACAGAGAGTCATTGCGGGACTAAAACCATGTCATTGTGTCCATACTCACCCATGCGGACGGCAGAGAGGGCCTGGCTGAAGGAGAGCGGTGCCATGGTCAGCAGCAGGACGGCGACGTAAATCGACAGCAGCAGTGCTGGCAGAGCCGGCATCTTCCACTGCTCCTCATGGAGAATGGTCTGCTGGCTGCCTGTACCGCCACCTGCAGGACAGGGGGAATCATTACTACATTTAATATATATCGTATTATAAAACGGGTAGCTCAAATCAAGCAATCTGATTGGTTCATAGCCGTGACAGCGCTTAAAGACGGGGAACCGAAGCCGCTGTCTAAGCGCTCTTCAAAGCCACCAGACTCCTTTGATAAAAACAGCAATTTTACTTTGCGGAAAACGGGAGTTGCTCTTTTACCACTGCCTCCATCGGTTAGTTGCTTGTCTGTCTCGATCGGTTAGTTTGTTTGTGTTATTGTGAGCATTTCTTTAGGGCTATAGGAGGGCCTATTTTATCGTGAACATGATTAATTATGAATAAAAATCAATTTAAAATGGTGGTGGGGCTCTGGTACCCCCCCCTAGTTTTGCGTGCGCCCAATATACTGAGGATAAGTCTTTACCGCAGCAACCCGGGTTCGAGTCCGACTTGCGGTCCTTTGCTGCATGGCAGCCCCCCCCCCCCTTTCCTGTCTTCAGCAATCCTATCTAATAAAGACCAAAGATGCCCCAAAAAAAATCTTCCAAAAAATAAAAAATATTTAAATTGGAATGTGTGATTTTAACTTTCGTATTGCAATACTTGATTTACAATCGCAATAGCTCACTTCAGTCCGTGATATGTTATATCTCAGCTAAGGGGGTTCAACCTGATCTCACAGAATTCCGTGAAATGAACACGGCCCCTTAACTCAAAATCGGTGGCAGTTTCACGGAATCGCAAAACATTCCGTGATGGACCCACGGAAGAATTCAGTTAAATGAACATGGCCCCTTAAGTTAAGGAAAAGGTCATGGGTAGGCTTACAGTTCCGTGAAGAACGCGATGGAAAAGAAGAAAGCGACTTTAGGAACCTTGACATTCAGGACACGATCCCCAGTCTCCTGGGTGAAAGTCCTATGTTTGACCCATCCGCCACCCCAACCAACCTCCTTACGCAGAATTTTGGCCTTACATAGTACTCGCTACCGTAGTCGCTCCTAATGCTACGTCATCTTTTCATTGACTTTACATTGGCATTGTTTTCCCGTGGGGGCCACACGGATTTTTCACACATTCCGTAACGCGCGGTTAACAATTCGTGATCATTTCACGGAATTCTGTGCGACCAGGCTGATCACGACATCGCTTAAATCTCCCACATATCACATAGTGAATCTTGATTTTTAATGATTGAATTTCATAGCTTCCACACATTTTACAGGGCATTTTTTTTAGCACCCTGTTACAAAAACAAAAAAACATTCAGACATTGAAATCTCAACGCTTGCAGCCGCTCTATAAACACTAGCAACAAATCAGTGATGCAGTTAATGGCTCAGTGCAGCAGAACGGGAGCTACTGTTACCTAGTTAACAGGTGGCATTCATGAGATGCACTGTTGTGTACACAAACAGAAGTTTCATAGCAACGCTGGCCAACAACATCATCCCCACAGTGACTGCAGTCAAAGTTGCTGAGCGGAGAATGCCACCCCCGCATCTCACCGCACATTATGAGCAATATGAGTAGTTGATGAATAAATCCTTGAATCTCTCGGAAATAGATATGTTAATGAGAAATACTAAATCAGAAGTTA